>NC_143210.1:1926148-2244398 GCF_030267445.1 Bombyx mandarina | reverse complement strand
TCCTCACCGCGGCGGAAGCGGGGGAGAGGCGTGGAGTGACAAAATAAAACGACGTGCATCGACGAAAAACGCAATCATTGTCGGTCCCGTAAAACTGTACTAACTTTGATCCGATTAATAAACCAGCTTTAAAATACAGTCCACTCTTATTGATATAAGCCTTGCACCCAACATCTCATCGCAACGGCGCCAACAATCCTATCATAGGATCTACCAATTACAAAATCTACCATTTAAAAAAGGTCGTCGTGGCTTAAAGACGTCTGCTGCATCTAGGGATGCAACGGTGTTCGATTCCCGCAGGCGGGTACCAATTTTTCTAATGAATTACTTACTTAACAAATGTTCACGATTGACTTCCACGGTGAAGGAATAACATCGTGTCATGAAAATCAAACAAGCTTAATTATAATTTACGTAATTACCGGTGGTAAGGCCTCTTGTGAGTCCGCACGGATAGGTACCACCACACTGCCCCTTTCTGCCGTGAAGCAATAATGCGTTTCGGTTTGAAAGGTGGGGCAGCCGTTGTAACTATACTGAGACCTTAGAACTCATATCTCAGGTGGTTGGCGGCATTTACGTTATAGATGTATAAGGGCTCCGGTAACCACTTAACACCAAGTGGGCTGTGAGCTCGTCCACCCGTCTATGCAATAAATAAATAAAATGGGTTAAAGGCGGCGGGTCGTCAGATTATCAACCTAATTAAACTGTTTTGTAGGGGCATAGGACAACAGACAGGTCACAGAAATTTCAGTTGATGTCGCCCAAAACACGTCATTACGGATCCTCCCGATCCATTAACGGTGCTTTTAGGTAGGTACCACAAGCACTGGTCACCGTCCTCGTCGAACCCGTCGCTTACGACAAAGGGCTCGACGAGTAAATTAACCCACAGACGCAGCCCACTGAGTTTCTCGCCGGATCTTCTCAGTGGGTTTCCGATCCGGTAGTAGATTTTGCGAAGCATTGCTCTTGCTAGGGTCAATTAGCATCACTCTGGCTTGAGTCCCGCGAGCTCACCTACTAGCTAAGCTTACGCTAAAATAGCCTCTCAAGGCTATCAGCTTAGGTAGAAAAAAAAGAGATTTCAGTTTGTTATTGATAAACACAATGCCGTCCGACAAAGCCGTCCGTCAGATTCCATCCGCTATTTCCGTCGGTGCATCAAGTTATGTTTACACGTGTATTGTGTGCCTCTCGGATGCACTTGTCTGAACGTGTTTCGTCGTGAACCATCGTTTGACACCCTCCGAACCCGTTCTGTTTGTTCAGATCTCGTTTCGGGCTGTGCTACATAAGATGTGTTGACAAAAGAATCTTTAATAACACTATAGTGGTAGTTTTAATATAATATAAATGAGCGTACGTGTTGCATTGTCTTCATTGTTCAGCTTTAATAGACAATTAAGCCTAATGAAATTTATGAGTTTTTTTTTATAGCTTAAGCGAGTGGACGAGCTCACGGCCCACCTGGTGTTAAGTGGTTACTGGAGCCCATAGACATCTATAAAGTAAATGCACGACTCACCTTGAAATATAAGTTCTAAGGTCTCAAGTATGCTTACAACGGCTGCCCCACAAAAAAAATCCCATAAACACAATCCACTGAGTTCCTCGCCGGATCTTCTCAGTGGGTCGCGATTCTGATCCGGGAATAGATTCAGCAAAGCACTGCCCTTGCTAGGGTTAGTGTTAGGAATTCTCGAAGATTGAGTCCGTGAGCTCACCTACCGATATGCTCGAAGTTAAGAGTGTAGCCGCTTAGGATACCAATGATGAGGTAGAGAAAAAATAAAAAAATAGCTCACTATTTTATTTGTAGATAAATAGGCAAAGACATAGGTAACAGTTAAGTACAGTTTCTGTTGTTATTGAAAGGATTTTTTTTAGTAACTATTGACGAAGACAGTATATTTTATACACACACACACACACACACACACACACGCACGCACGCACGCACGCACGCACGCACGCACGCACGCACGCACGCACACGCACACGCACACGCACACGCACACGCACACGCACACGCACACGCATAATGACTTATTTAAATGATAACACCTAACGATCTCTCAACACTAGTCCGCGATATCTGTTCACACGACTTAACCTAACTTAATCTATCTTAAGAAGGAGGGAGCCTGGAGATCAATAATAGTAATTTAATTTAGTAGGCAGCGTTTTGAGTTTGTCCCTGGAATTGCTGAAGTCCATAGGCGACGGCAACCACTCTCACCATCAGTTAGACCGTATGATCGTCTGCCTACAAGAGAAAAAAAAATACAGGTCTTTGAACGTAGTAAAGACTTCAGCTCTTTCAAAGGCTTACAAAATAAATTAGGTATAAGGTTAATTTCTATTTGTATTTGTATTATACCTTTAAGAGAGAAATACATATATAAATTACTGTTATATATTATTATTATTATTTCTTTCAAAATATCATTTTTTTTCTTTCTTAAAAAAGACAAAATAGTTCTTTTACATTTTCTCTTATATTAACCTTCTTCTTTATCTATATATATAAAAATGAAACCCGTTTTCCGTTGTCACGACATAACATGAAAACGGCTTGACCGATTTGGCTAATTTTGGTCTTGAATTATTTGTTGAAGTCCAGAGAAGGTTTAAAAGGTATAAAAATATGAAAATTCTCGGAATTAAATAAAAATAACAATTTTGTTTTCCCTTTGACGTGTCCCCCGTCGGACGGATTCCTTTTGTTTGTTTTAACTTTATCTTAAACAAAAGTTGAGGTCTTTTATTTATCGATTGAGGCACTACGAAGTCTGCCGGGTCAGCTAGTAGTATATAAAAATCCGATCAAATAGTAAAACGATGGTATTTTAATAATTTAAAATATTAAACATATCAATTAAAAACGACTAATCAAATTTAGTTGTTGGATAATAGTGTGCTATAAATATTCAAACGGTAATTTGGAATATTTTTTTCCGGTTAGTTAGGTATGTTACACCATAGTTTGACGGTTTATTAAATTCATTTAGTAGACAGTATACAAAGTTTTAGAGATCGCCTATAAAAAATTTCAACAATATAAACAAAAGGAGATTTAAAAAAATATTTATGTCCGATCTTGAATTGAAAATAAAATATTTTTATGAACACGAAAATTTCCAAATAGTCAGAGACATATTATTATGTATTTCCAATACGCCACGACCAACAAAACGTCTGAGTCACGCAATTCATATACTTTCTGTATTCACGAGTGTCGTTGAAATGTTCAAACATATCGTCATTTAAGAACTCTTCTTATATTTTTATTGTCTCATTTAAAACCAAGAGAAGAAAACAATTTTTTTTTTCTGTCATACTATCTCTATTCTATTCTGTATTTCTATAAGTCTATTTTTAGATTTGTATCCAGAATCTTCTAGGAACCTAGTACGTTGAAGTCAGAATTTAAATGCATCAAGTTTTATGTGGCTCTGGGATTGAATGGCATTCTTTAGACAGTGTTGGCGTGTTTAAAAATATCGGGAATTATAGGAATTTTTGTGATGTATTATAAATATTATGAATTCCTTTTTGCTTTTAAATATTTAAATTATACAGCTACCTACATTTTAAGCATTCTTTTTTTTCCTAATGATTGGTAGCTTAAGGAGTAACTACTCACGGACTGGTAGGTGAGCTCATGGGCTCAACCTGAGAAAATTTACTAACACCAGATCTAGCGAGAGGAGTGCTTCACTGAATCTACCAACGGATTGGAATCGCAACTCACTGAGAAGATTCGGCGAGAACTGTATCTACATTGTTATTCTACGCGTTCTTACCACGATTTTCAATTTTAGTTAGTTACCGATATGTCAGCGCTGATGCCCGCGACACAGTCACTGGTAGACGGCAGTTATATTAGGAACAGGTAAATCTGTTCTTGGCTAGTGGCTATGCATTGTTTTCTACTAATTACAATTAAAAAAAAAGCGTTCTAAAAGTGTCCCGTAAACACATTCGACATCTTAAGCGCTCCCGAGTTTCAGTGGTAACACAAAAACACGTACGAGAAAGACTGTATACAGTAGTAATGTAGATTAGCTTTAGTAGACGTTGTAAAGGCTATACTAAGAGATTAACCGGCTAATAGGGACGAGCGTTATTTGTATGCCAACCGGCTTAATGTAGGACGTATTTTAAGCTCGCAAGGGTGGCTACTATCAGCCTGTTTCTGCAGTGAAGCAAATATGCGTTTCGGTTTGAATGATACTGATCGTGGTACCTACCCGTGCGTATTCACAATATTCCCTACCAGTAATTATGACACCATTAATGTTTTTACACGTTATTGTTACTTTCGACCTTCTGGTTTCAAACGCCCAAATAGCCGCATCACCATATACTGATACAGCAAGTGTCTTACCGATTAGGTCGTGGACGCTTCTATATTACTTTATGTTATGATATTGGCTGAACAGTTCTTTTTTATTTTCTATTGCCCTTGCAGGCAAATGAAAGTACGGCCTGATGGTGAGTGGTTACCAGCGCTTATTTCAACAAGGAAACTATGCATATCAAATGTGCAATGGAATTTTGTTTTTTTTATTTATATTTTATTAGAGCCATACACTTATTAGGTTAAGTCGGCTTATTAAACTTTAAAAACAAATAGAACCATAACAATGATTTACAAAAAAATATACACCTTAACAGAAAAGTTTTAACTTTGGCAACCCCGGCTTCTTTCTCTTGATATCTGAATGGGTACCGTCATTTGAGTGATGGCCGTCCATTTGAATAAATTCAAGTTACGAACTCCAGTTGTTTGAGAAAAATTTTCGGGACGAGGAAAAGATCCGAGATATTAAACAATTGTCTCAAAGCCATTTGCTATTTAAATAAATAAGGTGTTCGCTTTTATTTCGACCTTGTTTCAACTTATTCTGTTTTTCTAAAGTTTAAATGAGATCTTTATATTGCATATTGTATAGCTAATATTTTTTTATCGACTCTTTAAGTAAAAACATTTCGATTGGAAAATCAGAATTCGTTTTTTAGTTGAAATCCTTCTTTTTAATTCAGGCTAGTTAGTACTTGATCCCTTTTTGGTCAATGTTTATGTGTATTTTTCCGGCATCTATGACACAAGAGGTGTTGCTAGCTTGAGCTTTTAATTAATATGTTTTTTGTTTAAATTAAAATACATACTAATTAAGCCCTTTTACACGTTAGTAACACCATAGATAATGTGCATTTAGTATTTAAGACTGTTGTTCTCGTATGTATAAAAAAAGTCACATTTTTTAAACTATTTGCACGCCATCTGTTACACGACAATCATTCTAATTTTTAGCCTTTGTTTTATTCAGAGGCTATTAAATAGTGAAATTTGTTCAAAATTCATCTAGTACTTTTTAGTTTTTGCGTGGATTTTGAATATTTATCGCTGGATGGGCCGATACCTTCATTATTTCTTCACATAGTAGGCGTATGGTGGGTAGTCGTGCAACGAGATTGCGCAGCACGAAACGATATAAATTCCGAGATGTCTTCACTCTTCCTAAGTCACGCAACGAATGTGCTTCGATTTAACCCGAGCGATGACACCTCGACTCTGCCGAAGTGCACCACCCGAAGTGTCCCGAAGTGAGCCGATGTTTGACGAATATTTGCGGCTCGCATCCACTTGGTGGCGTGCTTTGCCTTCGTTTGTCGCGTCCGGATACGACATATTAGTAGGATTCGCGAACGATGGATCTCTCTTCTATATCGTTCTCTCACTACTGAGGGTCGCGACCACATGTGACGTACTTCCAATGTGTTCGATCATGGGTGGCATGGACTGCATGGTACAGACTACCACCAAGTGCCTGTCTTGCTAGATCTGACCATCTGGCTGGTGTTCGATATCTACATCTAAATCTCCTATTCACCGATTCTCAGATTTATTAATTGTGTGTTTAGTTCCAGCTAGCATTCACTAGGTGGCATGCTTTTCCGAAAGTGAGCTGCGGGCGCGGAAGGCCCATTCTCGGCGGTCCGTGCTCGAGTCGTGGTCGAGGCGATTGGCCAACCCCACGTGGGGGCTACGGACCGTCGAGGTGGTTTGCCCGGTCTTTGATGACTGGGTGAATCGTGGCGAGGGACGTCTCACCTTTCGTCTGGTGCAGGTGCTGACCGGGCACGGATGCTTCGGGAAGTACCTGCGCCGGATAGGGGCTGAGCCGACGACGAGGTGTCACCATTGTGGACACGACCTGGACACGGCGGAGCATACGCTCGCTGTCTGCCCCGCTTGGGAGGTGCAGCGCCGTGTCCTGGTCGCAAAGATAGGACCTGACTTGTCGCTGCCTGGCGTCGTGGCGTCGATGCTTGGCAGCGATGAGTCATGGAAGGCTATGCTCGACTTCTGCGAGTGCACCATCTCGCAGAAGGAGGCGGCGGGGCGAGTGAGGGAAAGCTCTCCTCACTACGCAGAAACCCGCCGCCGCCGAGCAGGGGGTCGGGACCGGGGTCGTATCCGTGACCTGGCCCCCTAAGAGCTAGGGGTCCCACCCGTTTTGTGCGGGGAGGGACCCAGACGAGGGGGGGCGTGCTCTGCACGCTCACCCGCAATAGGAAGCCGGGTGATGGTAGACCGCGTTCCCCCGACCGCTCTGGGGGAAGGTGTAACGCGGCGCCATCAAAGCGGGCTCTCGGCCCGCTGAACGAGGGAACCGGTGGTCGTGTCGCTGGCGGCCACCGGTCCGGCGTCCGTGGGACGGTGGGATGGATGTAATGTGCTCTGCGTCAACCCTGTCCCACCGTTTCAATAGCCCCGACTGGGCTCCGGCCCGGTCCGAGGTAGGGCGCCGGTTGTGAGCGGCAGGAGTTTTTAGTGAGGTTCAACTCCCACATACCCCACCTGCCGCGCGGGTGGGGATCCGGCGATTTTCTACTGTGGAAAAAAAAAAAAAAAGGTGGCATGCTTTGCCTTCGTTGGCGCGTCCAGATGCGACATATTAGTTAGGATTCGCGAACGATGGATATCTACATCTAAATCGAATCTCCTATTTCACCGATTCTCAGATTTATTAATTGTGTATTTAATTCCAGCTCCTGATTCAAGTCTATGCCTGATGAGGTGCCGTTAGCTTAGATAAACCATTTTTTGTTTCGTGAGGTTAAATTACCAAATCGTCGTTCCACATGTTTCGGCTGTTATGTGCTACAAGCCTGATGCAACTCGATACATCGATTCCTGTCCACTGCCTTCAAATCGATAGTCATATTATCGATTTCGAAAGGGATGCATGTTTCCTTACAAACTCTATGGACCAATATTACGTTTACCTTGTCTATCATGATTTATTGAACGAGTATTTCATCACAATACTCGATAATTGAATTCTAAGATCTCAGTTTTTTATTTATATTTTTTACAACGGCTGCCCCACCCTTTAAACCGAGACGCAACACTGCAAAAACTGAGACCTTAGCAATCAAGTCTCGAGGTAGGTGGTGGCATTTGTTGTAGATGTCTATGATCTCCGTTAACCGCTTAACACCAGGTGAGCTCGTCCACCGATCTACGCAATAAAAATAAAAATAATTGAATATGATTCTGATAGGATCAATTAAATAAAAAAAAAGACCAGGACATTTACGCAAAGTTCATACCAATGACATCGCTTAGTCCCCTGCAAAGTGTAAATAAACTTATAATACAATTCTCAAAATATACACGAACATTCTCAACATCTGAATCAAACCTAAATATAATTCACTGCGTTGTTGTTGACGCAAGTTTTACAATTACAAGTAATTGTAGCAATTGATAAATGGATGTGGTAACAAGCACGACAATTCTTGTGATCGCGCTAATGAATCCATCCTATAACACTCCTTACATAATGTTCGGATGGTATGCTACATTGGTAACAAGAAGAGATAAAGATTATTGCACAAAAAACACATTTAACATAGAAAATCAGCCTTAAAGATTCTTATACCTAAAAGTGGTTTTCCCCAGATAATTCTTTTTCTGACCAGAGAAATTCCGAAAAAGATACGGCAGGTGTTTTGCCGTGTCATATTATTAACACAGTGGTAAATCAAAATGGGCCAAAACATTTTTCAATAATGACGAATAATAAATGTATACTTAAAATATACAGATAACCTTTAAAAATAACAATAATAAGAATAAGAATAATAATAAATACCCGGGAACAAATCACGCACGGTCAGTCGGCCCCAATTTAGGCCCCTTCTCTTATGGGTACCAGAGACCGACATACCTACATACTTATATACGTTCAAATTTGTATAGAGCAAAGAGCAAACAAACCTGTTCATCACACAGCGTTTGCCCAACGTGGGAATCGAACCCACGACCCTCGCCGCAACAGTGTAACTATACTTGAGAACTTATATCTCAAGATGGGTGGCGCATTTACGTTGTAGATGTCTATGGGCTCCATGTCTATGGGTTATGCTCTTTTTTCCAAATTTAACACTTTAAATGGATCTCCTGTAAAGTTGCAAAAATGCCGCTTAAACCACCACCACCAAATAGCCATTGACCCCTCGATATAGGGGTCCTGTGCTCCCCTAAGTCAAGTTAGGCTGACAACTCTATTCATCTGCATACAGAACATAGACCTTATAAAGAACTTCTATCAACTATCAAGAATTTCACTGTCACTCACTATGACACCTGAGATCGAAGGTAGAATTGTATTAACCATGGCAGTTTTTCAATTCAAACTGTAATGCAAGTTTTCTCCGCAATATACACATATATACTCTGCTCACGATACCCCCTATTGCCAGTCACGGTATTTTTAATATTCAGTACCTATCTAAGCATTTATCCTCACCCCCATTCGTTTAGGCTTAACGCAGAACGTATCGTACAAGCGTAAATAACGCGACCTTTTTTTGAATTTATGCCGCTTTAACATCGTGTACTTACAACAAAAAACCGACGTGTTTTGGGTTATTAATAAAATTAAAAATGTTTGCTCGCAATTTGCTCAATGCTTTAGATGAACGTTTTGTTGAACATCGTGTGCCGATACGAGCAAATGTTGATCGCATAGAGCGATAAAACTGGCTGGAACATGATATTGTCATATGAACAGGTCCCGTGTGGTCGACCGCAGGAATACGATACTTGTGCAACGAATGAGTTACTTATTTAGTTTACTGTATTTTAAACGAGAAATAAATGATTGGAAACCGATCTGTATCATGTGTTATCTTTGAGAAGATCTTGAAATTTGTGTTGATATCATCGGCAGGTTCCCCCTTGCGTCGATAATCTTCAACGCTGAGGGTCGTGGCCTTTCTTGGGAAAATACACTTGATGGGGTCCCGCTTCCTTCCACAGCAGTGCTTTTGGAAGAGGTCAGATTTGGGTACGGGTAATTAATCGGCAGTCACTAATTATTTTATTTTTTGCGGGTCTGGGTTAAATAAGCTCGACCTAATCCCACATCCCTAAGCACTGCTCGCATGGATTTTGCTAACAAGTAGGGGGTAGGACCCTATAGACATTTTAGACTGGATAACCATCGTCTGAGATATCATTATCCCAGTTAGGATAAAGAGCTTACAAAGTAAATGGTTTATAGTTTTCACGGTATCTTGGGAGGTTTTGAAAATTGGGTCATAAGTCTAATTCATTTTATAAAGGTGTTCTCTAGTACTCAGAGAGGGTGAGGTCTCCTCAGGTAAAGAATAATAGATCACCTGTACCTTTGTTATCGCATTATTATTTTAAAATTGGAGCACAACTTTGTGACTATGTGCACATGTGTAAATAAAAGAAATGCTTATTGCGTAAATGGCCAATCTGGTGTAAAGTTGTAAACTCAGCCCATTTGTAAGTTAAGAATTAGAGGATACTATGACCCGATGATTGGGGGCTAATCTTCAGATTCATAGCTTTGTTCTAACTATTGATTAGTCTGTTTCTAGTGTATTACTCGTTGTGACTATCTTAAACATATTGAATGTACGTATTTGGGACGACCTGTACCCACCCTACCTATATATAGTAAGTTCATAATAAAACAAATTGAAAGACAAGATGGAAAGCTTCGCGTCAATCGTTTCGAGATTATAATCCAATTATTTCATTTCATTGAATCATGTCTCTAAGGTATCTTTATTTTATAATGATTTTTTTATCTACCAGGGAAATTGTCGTTGTAACTTGCTCGTTTTTATTGGCTTTGATAATTTGTAATCTACATTCTTCATTTTCAAAGACTACCGCTACTAGGGGGTCTCAACTTTTTTCGTCGAAAAACTGTGTGAAGCAGGTACCGATTTTTTTTTCTTTTCGGGGACTCCTTTGGAGACAAAAAAGTGTGGAGAATATTCTCTGTATCAACATGAAGCGACGCCGAAATCCCGGTTGTTAGTTCCGTAGACAGACATGCTATTTCGCTTTGTCAATGACGTTTTGTTCAATAACTTTGTAATATTCTATTGCGGCTAATAAACCTTTTAGCAGTCTTTTGAATTTGGTCCAATGTTGGATTGACTGTGTAACATAGAATGGACAGAGCCAGTTATAGAGAATGGGTAAAAACTGATAAAAACAAAAACTAACGCACAGAAGCTAAAATGCACTGTATCGTTAAGAAAAACATTACCAATATTTACTTTGCTATTGAAGAGTATGCAAGCTCACCGTGTACTGGTTGTAAGGTGCTTTATGAAGCCTGCGGACATGACAACGTGGATACTACATCCACTTTAAGACCCCGAATTTTAGGTCGCAATTAAAATCTTCTACAGAGAATGAACCTTAAGACGTGGGGTTTTGTTAAAATGTACTTTGGCTGGTAGATACGTCCCCAATAAACGCGAACACATGACTGAATCGCAGCAGAATTAGTAAGAATGTGGATACAATATCCAATAACTGGGCAAACTTAGAAATTTTGCTAGTTTTATTTGAATTTTAGGAATGTATTCGTTCTAAGAAGGAGTCGTTCATCGTTGTGAGTGTGTGTGTGAGGTAGGTACATTAGCAAAACATTTTTGTGTCACGAAATTGGAGCCGATTTTATGAATGAGTTTCTGTGTTATCCGCGAGTGATGCTTTACTGTTAATGAAATCATTTTGAACACATCTTTATTAGGCTGTTTATAATCTAACATAGCATATAAAGGTTATAAGTCGTCCGTGACTACGAAAAGTAGCAAATAAAGCAGTCAAAACGTGTCGAAATAAAAACGAGACAAACACGAAATCAAGCTTCACAAACAGTTTTAATTAGGTTTACAATCCGTGGAAACCAAAGAAAATTAATATGAAAATTGCTATCTCTAATAATTTCTGTTAAAAGGATATAAAGTGGCCTAACATAATTTAGACGTGTTGTTTTTAGTAATTCTTTGAGAATTACCTACTTTTTTGAAAACAGTGCTAATAGCTGTCAATAATATTTACGGCTGTGGAAAACGAACCCAGGGCTTATGTAACATATTTGTTTATCCATAAAATAATCTCTGACAATCGAATCAAATATATTCGCAATCGACTTGAATGAAATGAACATATTCAATATTTCGTGTACAGGTATCATAATGTAAGTAATATTAAAAACTAAAACAAAAAAACCCTCATAGAGCAAACGGAACTAACAATCTATACTAATATTATAAAGAGGAAAGATTTGTTTGTTTGTTTGTTTCGAATAGGCTCCGAAACTACTGGACCGATTTGAAAAATTCTTTTTCCATTAGAAGCCGACATTGTCCCTGATGAACATAGGCTACTTTTTAAAAAAAAAAAAAATATTTTATTTTTTTGGTTTCATGTGTGTTTTAATGTTTCCGAAGCGAAGCGAGGGCGGGTCGCTAGTTGTTTTCATATTTTTGAATTTAAAATTTTATATTATGGTATGTTAGAGCGAAGCTATAAAATTATTGTATCGTCATCATCCGTAATTGATGTCCGGAATTTGCAAGCCATTTCGGATCAACCAGATCCACTATCGGTGCTTTTAGGTAGGTACCTCAAGCACCGGTCATCGTTATCGGGATGAAGAGCCAGGCAAGCGAATTAACCCTTAAACCGAGCCCATTGAGTTTCTCGCCGGATGTTCTCAGTGGGTCGCGTTTTCGATCCGGTGGTAGATTCTGCGAAGCACGGCTCTTGCTAGGGCTGGTTTAGAAAATTCTTCAGGTTAGAGCCCCGTGAGCTCACCTACTACCGGTGAAGCTAGTTATGACCTTTTTTTTCCCTACCTGATAGCCTTGAGAGGGTATTTCAGCGTAACCTTAACTAGTAGGTGAACTCACGGGGCCCAAACCTGACGACGTTGCTAACACGAACCCCAGCAAGGGCCGCGCTTCGCAGAATCTACCACCGGATCGAAAACGCGACCCACTGAAAAACTCAGGTGAGAAACTCAGTGGGCAGTATGACCCCTTGAGGTCACTAGAATAGTTAGGAACAAAAAAATGTTTTTTCAATTCATCTGGACCTCTTCGACATCACACATCATAAATATACACATAAATACAAAGGTAACATGAGCGTGTTAAAAACCACTGAAATCAATCAGAGCTCAGCATCACTGCAAACAAATAATGTAAATGAATTTTATGTTTACTTTCATCACAGTCTCGGGAGGTTTTCATTGCAAATCAAAAGCTGGCAAGCCCCGCTTCGCAAATTAATACTTTCATCCTTATCCCGGGGGAGAGTTCTGCTAACGAAGACAGCTAACAAAACCTGAGGGAGGCTCATTTAAAACAATGCCAATGTAGCTTAGCTTTTGTTGACCGAGGCAAATACTCCGCTGCACGCAAGCCATTGTTCCACTGCGCTTTTACTGCAAACCGAATATAAAAATTTATGCCCCAATCATCTTGATGTCGAAAAGCATTCGTCCCTTTCCGACAACGACATTAAAAGCTTTGCCTCTCGCTCTGTTTGGAATCCTAGACACAGCTCTGATATCGACGCAGTCTTATCACTGGGAGAACGATTATTGATTCTGGACTTTATACTAGAGTTTTTATGGCTCATTTTAATTTGCTGTGATGTTACCGTCGAGGTTGTTCACATACCTGAATGGCAGTGGCTCGTAGTATTCGAGAATGGAGACGCTCAACGCTCATATTCAACGGAGCGCCCAGACGGCAGTGCTGCTCGAATTTCCGACGAGGTTAGACGTGTTACGTGTTAACCCCGACCCGACTCGCGTGTGTACGATCAGTGAATGTTTCAAAAAAACGTTTCTAAACCACATTCTTTTATGTTACGTATAGTGAAGTTTATAAATTATGTGTGCTCAGTGATGTGATTTCGTTTTGTTTTGGGAATTTCTCGGAGACGAAGGTACGTTTCGCTATGGTTTACTTTTTACTGATCATTACAAGGTATGATTTCCTTTTGGTATGCAATAAGAACCTGTTTTTCATCCGGTCCGCGGCTCCGTGAGAAGGTATTTTGTTTCACGTTCATTTGCATTCTCGAAGTATGTAATACAATTGTCGATTATTCGATTTATTGCTTGTTTATCGTGACACCGTCGGTGTTATCGTAAACATAGAACTGTCAGTAGTGACTAATAAACCTATTAGTAGTTTGTTTAAATTTGTTTTCTCGGCATTACGATGATGAGTTTAACAATAATTGCATAAATATTGCATTTATGTGATTCTTGTCGATTTTTAATATATTTATTGCTGTTAAAGGCGAGCTTTCGTCTCAATTCCAAAGCGACAATGCCAGCAACCCCCTAACAAAGCCAGACCACATTATGCCTTGCATAAGCTAGTGTGAAGAGGTTAATGCCGTGATGTTGAGAGAACACTATGGGGGAAGTTAATTTTAAAGTTCAATGTTGTTGTATTTCATTTGGGCATTTTTTTTATGGTTCTGATCATACGAGCTTCAGGCGTGTACACTTCGATAAAGCGGCACGACATGAGAATCCTCTCATTGTGGCCGCCGGAAACTACATAGCCGATCCTGCGGACCAAATGGTTAACAGTCGACTTCGCCCAAAACATGGCATTTCGGATCCTCCCGATCCACTAACGGTGCTTCTAGGTACCCCAAACACCGGTCATCGTTCTCGTCGAACACGTCGCTTGCTACGAAGGGTTCGGCGAGTAAATTAACCCACAGACACAGACAGCCCACCGAGTTTCTCGTCGGATCTTCTCAGTGGGTCGCGTTTCCGATCCGGTGGTAGATTCTGCGAAGCACGGCTCTTCCAAGGGTTCGTACTACCAACATCGTCAGGTTTGAGCCCCGTGAGCTCACCTACTAGTTAAGGTTACGCTGATATGGTCTTTCTAGCTAGACCATCAGCATAGTAAGGAAAAAAAAACTTCATGCGTGGTTTTAACTGTACCGGCGTTCAGAGAAAACAGGGACCAAAGTCACGATCCTTTGCACATACCTACTATACTACCCTTACTTATTGGAGCCCATAATTGCTTCGCTATAATTGGCATAATAATACTCGTCTTAATAAGAAGCCGGAATGTGGCTACGGTATACGATACAAATAATTTGTCAATTAATTAGTTAATTAATTGTTTCTGATCACAATAACCTTTGTGGTTTTTGTGGTTAATAATTTAGTGCCCAAAGATTAAACATACTTCCGACATTAACTACGTTCACACAGATGTAGAATAGTCTAGAATAAAATTTGTCCCACGAAGAACCTAATCATGGTCAATCGCCGCTTCATTAAAGAATCACTCAAGCGATCCTGACGGCCATATTACGTACGAATTGATCACTAATTGTAACTTAAGCATTTGTAAATTATTATTTCTTTCGATTTTTGTTGGTCATAGACATGATTAAATCCACTTTTAGGTGTCTATCTAATCTAGCATTTATTATTGCCATTCGATTTTTATTTTTGTTTATTTTCGACGTTTAATATACCGTACAGTTTTCGTGGTAACAACGGAGAACAATTTATGAATTATTAAATAGGAATATCAAAATTTCAGTCACACAATAAAGTGTAACAGACTGTCAGTTTTTGTATTATTATTATTTTGTATTATTTACTGGTGGTAGGACCTCTTGTGCGTCCACGCGGGTAGGTACCTACCACCGCCCTGCCTATTTCTGCCGTGAAGCAGTAATGCGTTTCGATTTGAAGGGTGGAGCAGCCGTTGTAACTATACTTGAGACCTTAGAACTGATATCTCAAGTTGGGTGGCGCATTTACGTTGCAGATGTATATGGGCTCCAGTAACCACTTAACACTAGGTAGGCTGTGAGCTTGTTCACCCATCTAAGCAATAAAAAAAATATGTTATATTTCCAACGAAAGGAATGCTTACGATCTCATTTGAACGCAAATTGTTAGCGTCTTCATACTCATATTATTATACACCTACATTCATAAATTGTTTTTTGTGTCTTCATATTATGAAACCTTGTGGTGCCCACATTACAAATCAATTAACACCTACTCACCTATATATAATAAAAAAAATGCTACCTTATTTACATAAAGCTTGGAAGGATACTCTATATTTCAATTTCGAAAGTAACATTGGGTATTTTGAAAATAAAACCTGATTATCTTTTCTCATTGACAAAACGGCTTAGTGATTTTCTTATGGTAAATAGTTAGTGCTAATGAGCATATTGTTAGTGTAAAACCTAAAAGTCTGGCAATCTTTTTTATAGAAGAACAGACGGTAGTTAGCGCAATCTATACTAATATTATAAAGAGGAAAGATTTGTTTGTTTGTTTGTTTCGAATAGGCTCCGAAACTACTGGACCGATTTGAAAAATTCTTTTTCCATTAGAAGCCGACATTGTCCTTGATGAACATAGGCTACTTTTTTTATTTTTTTATTTTTTTTTTTGGTTTCATGTGTGTTTTACTTAATGTTTCCGAAGCGAAGCGAGGGCGGGTCGCTAGTATTTAAATAAAGACGAATAATACTTAAGTGATCATGTGACCACGAAAACTTTAAAGTACTTATTCGAATGATCAGAAATAGTAAAATGAAAAGAAAAAACTCAAAATTAAACCTTAAAACTAGTTTTAAGTAAGTAATCGTAATGATAAAAATGATGTTAAGCAAAAAGTAAATCTTGAATATTAAGCTTTTAGAACAAATTTGTTTAATTCTTGACTATGGCAAAAATAGAGTAGTAGGTTTGTAGACCAGGTGGGTTAATGCCTTCGTCCTGACACCTAAACTTATTTAATGTACTTTTGCAAATAACTTTGTCATTCGATATTCACACTTCACGTGCCAAGCCTTAGGTTATGACGTCCCAATTACAAAGAGTTGCTGTTAGATTCAATAAATTATGTGGGAGATAATGCGACATATTCACACAGTCTAGTTTTAGTAGAGGATTTAATTAATTAACTGTTTACTTTCCATACTTTTATTATCGCCATTATTATTTGCTCTGTGTCAGTGCATGTCATTAATGGATTTGATACCTTATTACGTAATACAATAAACGCATAGTTATTACAATTATAATCTTTACTGTGCAAACAACCTGTTTGGTATCTTGATGGATCTCTTATCTCATGGGCATTTTGTTTATCAGCCATTTTAAGCTAAAACAGGAAAATAGGTTTTTAAAGTCTTCGTTCATATTTGTGTGTGTAATGTGGAGCGTGTTTAAAACGCACTGATTCATGTAAAAACGAAATGACGTGATTGCAAATGAAGTCATGGACTTTTGGTTTAGTCTTACAACTAAATGATGCATTTAATCACTTCGACTACTATTTATTTTTATTTATTGCATATATTGTTGGACGAGCTCACAGCTGGTGTTAAGTGGTTACCGGAACCCATATACATCTACAACGTAAATGCCGCCAACCATTTTGAGATATGAGTTCTACGGATTCAACATAGTTACAACGGCTGCCCCGTCCTTCAAACCAAAACGTATTACTGCTTCACGGCAGAAATAGGCAGGGTGGTGGCACGTACCCGTGCGGACTTACAAGAGGTCCTACCACTGAGTGTACCAGTGAGTACTACACAGTGTGGTGAGTTTCTTTGGGTTTGTTATAAAAGTTTTTTGGACAACCCCGAAGTAAGAAGTCGCTTACGGCAATATATAGTCTAAAAGATTGATTTAAAGACAGATATAACCGCAATGTTCGTACCTACGTACTATGCCTACCACCGATAATGATGTATTTAGGATACACCAGTCGTGAACGAAGCAAAATCGATAATTACCTAGCTAGCTAAAGTATCGATTTAAATTTAAGAAATTAATAGCAATTAGTAGCAATTCTTCCAAAAGTTTTGACACCCAATTATTATTTAATTTACAGTTTTGAAATTATATTCACAATGGGATTTGTTAAAATATTGTTACGTGCCGTGTACATTGTGTTAGGATACCTTTTATATTTTATGCATGCGTGCCTCATAATCGACCACACAATCTTTATGTAATCTATATACAAGCCACATCCCTTACGATAAATAGTTTCACGAGCGAACTAACCCATGGACACAACCAACTGAGTTTCTCGCCGGATCTTTTCAGTGGGTTGCAATTCTGATCGGGTGTGGGATTCTGCGAAGCACTGCTCGTGCTAGGGTTAGTGATAATAAAGTCTCTCAGGTTGAGCCCATGAGCTTACTTAACCTTCCGTCAGAAGCTTTAATAGCCCCTTAGGCTACCAGCGAATATTTTTAAGGGATTTTATGACCTGGTAACTAAGACCTGTCATGACCTTTAAGTCATGTCTTATTTTAATTTATATTCTTATTTTTATGAAGAGTGAAATGAAATGAAGATGATTGATTTGAGACATTATTCATCTGGGATGAAATTAAATGGAATGAGATGATATTGGATGAAATATAATTTTAGTAAAATGGTGGTCATTTATTGAGATTTTTTCAGTGGACTTTTTGGATGATCACGAGTAGTTACGTCCAGCGGCTTTGTTTCATTTTCCCACATTTGTGCACTTTCACAGATATTAAACATTTAATAAACCTGAAGAAACACTAAGTAGACAAAATAAAACAAATCACGCAACTTCACTCCTCGTCTTCCCGCCAAAAAGTCACCAGCGAATAAGAAGGGGAAAAAAGCACAGATTACCATGGTATACGCGCTAACATGATTATTATATTCGCTCTTCTACATATAGCAAACAAAATCGAGCCGAAATAGGTCGTTTGTAAAATTCTCAAATATTTTTTGACGTTATCCTTAATTAAACTCCCTTATCAATTATCCATCACGAGCTATATCGTGTAGAAAATTATAAAAAGACTTGTGTTATCGAAATTTATCAGTGAAATTATCATTAGTGAAGAAATATTGTTGACATTAAATGCGTTTTTACAAATCGACCTATTTCTTAACCTGTTTTTAAATAAAGCGGTGTAACTGTATTTTTAAGTGACACTGTTTCATCGTTTTTTAAGCTTCACTGATGTCTTAACAATTTCTTTTAAATTTGCTTAATTCACAATGGGCTAACCAGTGCTCAGACAGCTGAAGAGATTGAAGAAATGCTTCATAATTAAAATACTTTTACAGTTTTATCTAGCGTTTATTATTTGCGACTTTTAGGATATTTACAGTTTTCCTGGTCACGTATGATTGAGATGCAATATGGCGACACCTGAACATTGTTCTAATTACTGTCAAATCTTTTCTTTATTTGAAACATCGGACTTGTTCAAATCAAAGTAATAAACACGATATAGAATCTTGTTTTAATCGACGGCTTAAGGTGGTTTAGGGTTACGCCTTTACCGTCTTCGGTCAACGACATGGGCGAGGGAATCTTTTGGAGTTTCAGTCCAGAAAAGAAAGCGGTCGAATCAATATTGTATTCTGAGCTCCCTGGTCACCACCTAGAAGCAAACAGGGCATATTAATCTTTAATCTATCTATCTATATATATAAAAATGAATTGCTGTTCGTTAGTCTCGCTAAAACACGAGAACGGCTGGATCGATTTGGCTAATTTAGGTCTTAAATTATAATATTTGTGGAAGTCCAGAGAAGTTTAAAGGTAGATAAATATGAAAATGCTCGGAATTAAATAAAAATAACAATTTTGTTTTTCCTTTGATGTGTCCCCCGTCGGACGGATTCCTTTTGTATGTTTTAAGCTTATTTTATACAAAAGTTTAGGTCTTTTATTTATCGATTGAGGCACTACGAAGTCTGCCGGGTCAGCTAGTGTTCAATAAATGTTCATTACGGTAATTATTTCGTATAAATGTCATTATTGATTCGTGTAAATATGAACGCGTTATCGCTTTACTACGTGAAACATCCGCGCTGATAAATGTTGTCGTTCTACAAACAACTTCACACAATCAAAACTACATACGTACAGGGTTTCATCTCGCTTTTATTGTGTTCAAGTCACTATTTCCTATGTTTCGAATATTTTACAGTTTTCGTGGTCACGGACAGTTAAGGTGCCGTTTTGTCGACATTTCAACGTTGGGTTACCCACTGTCGCTTTAGTTTTATCTTTTTACAGTTGTCGCGGGACTCGAGACATAATTATAACTATTTTTAAAATTCAATCACGAAATTTTTTACAACTATAAACTGTATTGGAAATATCGGAAATAATCGGTAACAATCAAGAAGAAACGCGAGACTATTTTTATTTTTTTATTGCTTAGGTGGGTGCACGAGGTCACGGCCCACCTGGTGTTAAGTGGTTACCGGAGCACATGGATATCTACAACATAAATGTCGAGATCTATCTTGAGATATGTGTTCTAAAGTCTATGCTTTTACAGCACAACGGCTGCCTCACCCTTCAAATCGAAACGCATTACTGCTTCACGGCAGAAATAGGCAGGGTGGTACCTACCCGTGCGAACTCACAAGACGTCCTACCACCAGTAAATCTAAATAGTAATCTTATTTTTTACGGACATCAGTAACGCCAGGGGCTGAGCCAAACCGCTGGTACTGTAAGTATATTAGTTTTAATAGCACTGTCGTTTTTTTTTGCTAATACAAGCAGAACTAACAGTCCGTGAGTGGTATTTAATTGTTACTAGATACCGTAGGCTCTGAATTCCGCTGCCTTCCCGATAGTTTCGTGGTAAAATGACACACATCCGCGTTGAACGATAACATCAACTAACAATGCATCCTTTAGAGAGCAATTATGTGGTTTCAGAACAGAAGATAGGGCAGTAATAGCAACTCGAGCATGTCAAGTCTGATCGATTTCACGGCCCACCTAGGAGTCCACTGATAGACATAAGTCTCTCCAATTGGACGTCATTGAGCATGATCCTCGGCTTCTCTTGTCCTGCTTTTGCCAGCCATACGTTACGCGTGGTAAATTGGTGGTTATCGGAGCCTATATACGTCACAACGCATATTCCACGATCTTGAGACATGAGCTTACAACAGCTGCTCCGCCCTTCAAATCGGAATGCTAGGTTGTTTCTCGTGAGAAATAAGCAAGACGGTACCACTTAGCCGCACTGGCTTGCAATACATCGTGCTACCAGTACTTAGGATTTACATTAACTAAACTATTCTCATTAAGAATCTCTGTTCAAGGAACTTTATTGGTGTTAGAATGTCTGTTGTTTCCACATCGTCAGTCTTCGTGCATATTCTCAGATACCCGCAAACTAACAGTATCTCGCGTGCTTCTTACGAAAGTTAAGCTTTCAATGGTTTTTTTTGTGTATGTTCAGGTAAGATTTGGAAAAACGAATATAAGACCACTTCTTCCACTTCCAAGAAACCATCATACAATAAACTCACGAGTCAATCTATACTAGTATTATAAAGAGGAAAGATTTGTTTGTTTGTTTGTTTCGAATAGGCTCCGAAACTACTGGACCGATTTGAAAAATTCTTTTTCCATTAGAAGCCGACATTGTCCCTGATGAACATAGGCTACTTTTTTTAATTTTTTATTTATTTATTTTTTTTGGTTTCATGTGTGTTTTAATGTTTCCGAAGCGAAGCGAGGGCGGGTCGCTAGTATCGAGATAAGCTTTTATATATAAATGGTGTGTAGCAAAAATTGATCGATTTTATTTAGTTTAAGTATATGTGTTTTTAGCATTTAATAAACACAATTCTTTTAATCAATGTTTTGTTTTTAATTATCAATTAATTAAAATTGGCCGTTGGTATATTTTGGGTTAAATCTTTAAAACCTAATGGCAATTTAAAGCATGTTGAAGCTACAGGTCGTTTGCAATTTGCGATAGATCTTATTAAGGGGGGGACATTTGACGTGTGTAATTGAACAATTCGTATTAAAATTTACACATGTCACGTCATTTCGGGTTCTCCTGATCCATTAATGGTGCTTTTAGGTACCTCAAGCACCGGTCAGCGTTCATGTCGAATTGCGACAAAGAGCTCGGCGAGCAAATTAACTCACCGACACAGCCCACTGAGTTTCTCGCCGGGTCTTCTCAGTGGGTTGGGTTTTCGATGCGGTGGTAGATTCTGCACTGCTCTTGCTAGGACTATTTAGAAAATTCGTCAGGTTAAAGCCCCGTGAACTCACCTACTTATTAGATTACGCTGACATAACCTCTCAAGGCTTAGGTACGAAAAAAAGGTAAAAATTTTCGATAGGAATAATAATATATTTCATTGCATTGATAAATAGAACAAGCAAACATGTGCTCATAAAAATGACTCGCATATGCGTTGGAAGCCGCAGGTGAACGATACACAGTCACGACCGGGCGTTAACTAACATAGCTTATTACTTACTATTTAAATAATATCGTATTTGAATGGAAAATTAAAAAAACTACCACATTTGAAAAACCAACAATCGTTCTATTGTTAAAATTGAACTTGTTTCGCACGTTTTAGAGTTGATTTTTCAACAAACACAATATCAGGATGCTCCTAATGCCACGAACAAAGGTTTTCCAAAAATCAAACAAGCGAAATGGAAATTTAAAACGGGTTCAATGCACTCGATATCTAATTAATACGGATTTCGGAATGCCATTTTAAGTGTAGACATAGATTTAAAATTAGAGAAGCTCATAATTTTGGGTCGTATAGATGGCAAGCGCGCCGTGGACAGAAGACCAGCCAGACGGTCAGATCTGATTAAGGGAGCGGTTGGTGATAGTCCATACCATGCGGTCTATGACACCCATGACCGAACACTGTGGAGGAAAGTCACCTTTTGTCGCGATCCTCAGTAGTGAGGATCAAGGACGATGAAGAAGGGAAGAGAATCAAATTTTATAATAATTCATATATTTTCCACGACATCTTCAGTACTGTAGTTCGGTTTGATACGTTTTTACTGGTGGTAGGACCTCTTGTGAGTCCGTACGGGTAGGTAAAAGCACCCTGCCTATTTCTGCCTTAAAGCAGTAATGCATTTCGGTTTGAAAGTTGGGGCAGCCGTTATAACTATACTCGAGACCTTAAAACTTATAACCCAAGGTGGGTGGCGCATTTACTTTGTAGATGTCTATGGGCTCCAGTAACCGCTTAACACCAGGTGGGCTGTGATGTTCCACAAATGTTCACGATTGACTTCCACGGTGAAGGAATAACATCGTGTAATAAAAATCAAACCCGCAAAATTATAATTTGCGTAATCACTGGTGGTAGGACCTCTTGTGAGTCCGCACGGTACCACCACCCCGCCCATTTCTGCCGTGAAGCAGTAATGCGTTTCGGTTTGAAAGGTGGGGCAGCCCTTGTAACTATACTGAGACCTTAAAACTCATATCTCAAGGTGGGTGGCGGTATTTACGTTGTAGATGTCTATGGGCTCCAATAACCACTTAACACCAGGTGGGCTGTGAGCTCGTCCAGCCATCTAAGCAATAAAAATAAATAAAAAATTGTAATCAACTCATGAAGTTTTATCGGTTGTTCCTTGGATATATACCGATCGATCTTTGTAATTATTTACAAACGCCCGTGTGTGTTATATTGCTGGAGTGCTATTGCTGGATATAAGCCTCCCCCAAAGCTCGCCAAAATAACTGGTCCAAACAGTCTACATCTGCATTTTGGCGACTTTTAGTAGGTCATCTCTCTCTCTTAATTACACTAATTACGGTGAAGCAATTCAATTAGATGATTTGAAATTTAGAGCAGCTGCTGTTTCGATGCGATCTTCAATATCGTTTCTCAACGCGGGTGGCTCGACTTTGGTATTGAAGTAATAAAGATGTTATTGTAAATGAATCGGTTTTTGTAATTAACGTATCCCCACTAACCGTCTCCCGCGAATGCTACCATTCTATTTGCGTATAAGCGTGCGTCTAAAACGTGCATGTTAGTACATCTTTTCTGAGCTATCCGCGAGTGGCATCGCTCACATTAAAACCGTTCCCACGAAAACTGTAAATGTATCCGTAACATCTGGTGGTAGAACCATGAGGTTCACATGAGTGACTCCGCACGGGTAGGTACCACCACTCCGCCTATTTCTGCCGTGAAGCAGTAATGCGTTTCGGCTTGAAGGGAGGAGCAGCCGTTGTAACTATACTGAGACCATAGAACTTATATCTCAAGGTGGGTGGCGCATTTACGTTGTACATGTCTATGGGCTCCAGTAACCACTTAACACCAGGTGGGCTATGAGATCGTCCACCCATCTAAGCAATAAATAAAAAAAAAACATCAATACTTACTTGATAATTGTAAACAGACATGAAAACAAATTAATAAATAATACACTAAAACAATAATCATCGAAATCGGTTGGCGTGATATTGAGTTATTCATCTATTTGTCGCGCACGTACTTAATGCAAATTTAAGACTTATATGGTTTTCTCATGGATACCATTATCAGGACTGGACTAAATTGAAATTGGACCACACGGGAAGCGTCAGATTTCTAAGAAAAAAAGAATCATCAAAATCGATTCAATCATAAAAAAAATACATGCAAGATTAAAACCGTCAATTTTAAATAAGCCAGGGTAATTGGTTTAGGAATTGCAAACACAAAAATATATTTAGAATTTGCATAAATTTTATTAAAATTTCTTGATTTGTCACAGGTGCCGTGCTAACTGTAGTGTATTGACATTGACAAAACAGCCAAGGTTCAATTTCACAACGACAGCCGGATGCCGGATAATTGTAAAATGAAAAGCAACAGAAACCGGTTAATGTTTAGAATTACATACCTGGTCGATGTTTCAAAACTGTAGTAAATGTAGGAAGGATATAATAAGTCAACAAGTTTATGACAGTATAGGCTCTAAGGACATCTATATATAAAAAACATTGCGTAATTACTTAGATTAAAAAATTTATGTCAGGGCTGTGAAGAAATATATATTTATTGCATTTTTATATTAAGAAAATTCATTGTATATAGAATATCCCTTCTCCTCCTTGCATTGTATTCCTCAGTGCTGAGGGTCGTGGCCTTTATGGAGAATTTTTGTTGGATAGATTAGTAGCAGTGGGATAAAATATAGTTTATCTTCAAATTTACGTATTTCTCGTTATTGGTTATTATCACATGATTATTCCTTCGTCGTGGAAATCATTATTTTGAACACGCGTTAAACAGGTAACTTCAAAATCAACTGTGGAGATAAAAACGGAGATTCTATTGAAAATAATTCGAATAAACAGAATGTAAGCGTTGAATATTAACAACGCTGGAGGTAAATGAACTATATTTATAACATCCGCGATCGAACGTTTTGGTTCAACGAATCTTAAATTAATCTTATAACTAGCATGTTTCACTTTGTATCTAAATGAGAACATTTTGTAGAACTGTGGTACTTTGATCTTTTGAAGAGCTTAATTGATATCTAGGCATAGGCATTGAAAACGTAGATTAAAAGGGCGCGCTCCCGAAGCGAAAACGGTAATTATTACTAAGTCAGACTAAATGGAAAACAATGTTCACTTGGTGGAATGCTAAGCACAGATCGTGTCAACAAAATTTAATTTCGAATTGTTCGAATTTATTTTTAAATAGCTCTTCATTGAAATGTAACAATTAAATGACATATAATAGAAACAATTAAAATAACTTTTACGGTATAAATTCGTGTTTTTTTTTACAATAAATTGATTTTTGACGTTGCCAATAATTTTTACAGTTTCTATGGTCACGGACAACTGACGTTCACGTTGAAAACAACGTTTATCTGCGTGTTGCAATGCTCTTGTTTTACAGCCAACATTCCCGATCCTGCGGACCGAATGGTAAACAGTCGACATCGCCCAAAACACGTCATTTTGGATCCTCCCGATTCACTAATGGTGTTTAAGGAACCTCAAGCATTGGTCATTGTTCTGGTCGAACCCGTCGCTTGCGACGAAGGGCTTGGCGAATAAAAGAATGCACAGCCTACTGAGTTTCTAGTCGAATCTTCGCAGTGGGTCGCGTTTCCGATCTAGTGGTAGATTCTGCAAAGAAGTGCTCTTACTAGAGTTAGTGTTAGCAATTCCGTTAGTTTTGATCCCCATGAGCTCACCTACTTGTTAGGATTATGCTGAAATGGCCTCTCAAGGCCATCAGCTTAGGTAAGAAGAATAAAAAAAATAAAAATCTTACAGCCAGTCATTAAACAGAATGGAACTCCAATACACAACATACACTATTCGTTAATTTCATTTCGTGAACTGTCTACTATTAGAAAGGAAGGTAGTTAAATAAAAGTTGCATTTAAGATATCATTGACCGAGCGCGTCGTGACATTTCATTGTCTTACATTACGTGCATTGTTAAGATCCATCAATGAAATATATTTACAGCTTTAAATTTAACTTCTTCACGGTCCATCTGGTATTAAGTGGTTAACGGAGCCTACATTGGCTTTACGAAGTGAAAGCCGCCGAGTGTTTAACACACGAAGCGAAATTCTCAATAGCATTGTGATATCAGACCGGAACGCATGAATTCTATCTATGAAACCTTTTTGTTAAGACGTTTAAAATTGATTAAAACAACTGGCCGAGTGAGAGCCGGTCTACGGTATTCGTAAGAACAATAAACACGCCAAAAATCGATACAAAAATCTATAAAAAAACAAAACTATAAAATTTTATATGGTACAAATAAGTGAAATCTTGTTAGGTACCTGGTGGGTGATAATTTATTTACATGCATAATTTATAGAAATTTTTAACGTGTGTGGGTATTTCACCTACAGCTTAGTGAGTCACAATTATCATAATATGTGATATGCTTGTCCGAAAATAAATAAATTTAAACAGTTTTTTAACTGCTCCCGCATAGTGATACAGCACGAAAAAGTTTTAAATTTTACTGATTTTTTTTTGTATTACACGCAATGGAATACGAATAATTTGCAGACGCATTGAACATCTTAAGAGTTTATGAGATTACAAAGACAGTAAGTACAAGTGATTTCCAATATGACATAAAAAATATCATTTTTTTTAAATAATGTATGTATTGCAAAATAATCTATTGTAAAATAATGTATTTATGTATTGTAATAATATATGTAAATATTGTATGTATTTTTTACTGGTGGTAGGACCTCTTGTGAGTCCGCACGGGTAGGTACCACCACACTGCCTATTTCTGCCGTGAAGCAGTAATGCGTTTCGGTTTGAAGGGTGGGGCAGCCGTTGTAACTATACTTGAGACCTTAGAACTTATATCTCAAGGTGGGTGGCGCATTTACGTTGTAGATGTCTATGGGCTCCAGTAACCACTTAAAACCAGGTGGGCAGTGAGCTCGTCCACCCATCTAGTAAAATCTCAATGACATGCGAGAAGCTGCATCAGCTCCTTGTAAAGCATAAAGCGGATTGACGAAATATAAAAGCCACACAAACGAGCACGGCTTAGCTTGCTAAACAAAAGCTATCTTCAGGTCACGTTAGTGGAGTTTATTCCCGCGTCGGCACACATTATCAATTACCATTGCCCATATGCATCGCAATATGAAAGCCTTGAATGATGAGAACGAAATCTCAATTCTATTGCACAACGGCTATCTCACTCCTCGAACCCCAATATACGACAGTGCGATTTCACATTATCACCCGGCATTCATTACGCAATGCTTTAAGCCAGTGGCTCCCAAACTTATTTTGTCTAGTGCCCACTTTGAGAATAAACTATTTTTTAGCGCCCCAATTTTTTCACCTACTTAAAAACTATTATAGCGAGAGCTCAGTTGGTGTCTAAGAGTCCTCCTACGTGAAATTACAAATCGCCTCCCAAGCCTCTACACAACGCCCCTATTTTTTTCTGAGTCTCCTACGTGGGGGGCCCCATTAGGCCTGCAGCGCCCACAAGGGGGCGTTATCGCCCACTTTGGGAAAGGCTGGCTTAAGCGATATTTTTGCAACTTTACAGGAGAGCCATTTTAAAAACATCATAACAACAACAACAACAACTATTTCAGCTATTCCAATGGAGTAAACTTAATTGAAGTACAATTAAAAACATCGAACTGTTGATGCTAATACCAAACGCACCTTTAATTACAAAGATAAATGTCGCGGTATTAAACTAAATGTCGCTTTTATTGTTTTCTACGAACCCGTCGCTAGCGACGAAGGGCTCGGCGAGTAAATTGACCCACAGACACAGCCCACTGAGCTTCTCGCCGGATCTTCTCAATGGGTCGTGCTTCCGATCCGGTCGTAGATTCTGCGAAGCACTGCTCTTGCTAGGGTTCGTGTTAGCAACGTCGTCAGGTTTGAGCCCCATGAGCTCACCTACTAGTTCAGTGAATCTAGAATAACCCCTCGAAGTTACTAGATAGAACAGGTAGGAAAAAAGAAAAGTTGCTTAAACCAAATACCTTTTCAGTCCTTGATACGTATACTTATGAAAATAAGAGCCAAAAACGATTGAATTTTAAGATCTCACGTAAAATTACCGTTCCGTGAATCAGGTCGGAGGCACACACACGATCCTCGTAAATTACTTCCTGGTCAATATTAGCTTTGTTTATCGGCGTCTGTTTGGTTTGTCGTGGAACGCTTCTGTTCGCAGCTCTAGCTATAGCCATAAAGAATATTTTGCCCATAAATTCTCAATACATTTTGGAAGGTATTTTAAAATTAGCTCTGCTGGTTATTAAGCGATTTGCGTTGTAAACAATGGGTGATTGTTATATATACGTTTGGGCAGTCTTCGTATAGCTACAGTTTTTGTGGTCCTGCTAGTTCGAAGTTAAAACTAAATAAAATTAATAAAATTAATTAAGTTATGTGTAAATGGGAATTGAACCGAATGCGAACCGAAAATTTTGATGCTAATAATGATGGAATAGTTTTTTATTTTATTTTTATTGAATTGTAAGTATGTGGGTTTGATTTTTATTATACGATGTTATTCCTTCACCGTGGAAGTCAAAAGTGAGCAAATCGTTAAGTTCATTAGCGGGATTCGAACACCGATGCATTGCTTCACACGATTGCACCGAGCGTCTTATCCTTTAGGCCTCGATGGCTAAATGCCTATCTATTCTAATAACTTCGAGGGGTTATACTGGATTCATCAAGCGAGCCATACCCGATCCTGTGGATCGTATGGTAAACAGTCGACGTTGCCCTAAACACGTCATTACAGATCCTCCCGATCCGCTAACGATGCTTTTAGGTACCTCAAGCACCGGTCACCGTCCTCACCGTACCCGTCGCTTGCGACGAAGGGCTAGACGAGTGAATTAAGCCATAGACTCAGCCCACTAGGTCGCGTTTCCGATGCGGTGGTAGACTCTGCGAAGCACTGCTCTTGCTAGGTCAGTGTTAGAAACACTGCCGGTTTAAGCCCTGTGAGCTCACCTACTGGCCCGGTTACGCTAACATAGCCTCTCAAGGCTTAGCTATTAGCTTAAAAAAAAAAGACGAGTGAGTTGGTGAGTTCGCGGGGCTCAGCTTGCTAACACTAGCCCTAGCAAGAGCAGTGCTTCATAGAATCTACCACCGGATCGGAAACGCGACCCACTGAGAAGATCCGGCGAGAAACTCAGTGAGCACGGAATACAGTGAGTTCACACGGGTTGGTATTACCATCCTACGTATTTACCGCAAAGTAGTTATGCAGTGCATCTGAGGATACCTACACTCATCTTTGAATTGACACGGGTTGAAGAAGAAGTCATGCGTGCCGGTCTGAAGGGAATATTGTACAATATAAATGTGTTCTCATACCTCCTCGATGTAGACAACGGGCTTGTACGGTGTGATGTCCATGAACCCCTATAAACATTAAACTTCAGCTTTCTCGTGACCACTACTACACTAGAACTAGACTGTCACACTAATCTAGTTCAAATTTATCATATTAATATTACGAATATGATATTATATACATACATTTACAGTCTGATGGATCGTCTCCTCATTTATATTACTTTGACGTTCTGATAATTTTTCAAACCAGTTCCAACGCAGAAGGTCAACATTGAAAGCACTCAAATTTTGTTAGAGCCGACCTAGATTTTGTTCGCAAAAAGAAGGTCTAGAATAATGTATGGAAATTTTGAAATAGCTCTGTAACATTAAGTATTACTATTTAATTATTATTAGTGTAGTGGGTTTATCAGCCCGCATAGTTTTCAGAGGATTTTTTATTTGTTTAGACCGGTAAATGAGCTCTCAGCCCACCTGATGCAAAGTGGCTATCGGAGATCATAGAATAATAGCCTACTGAATTTCTCGCCGGTTCTCTCGGTGGGTCGCGTTTCCGATCCGGTGGTAGATTCTACGAAGCACGGCACTTTCTAGGGTTCGTGTTAGCAACATCGTTAGGTTTGAGCCCCGTAAGCTTACCTACTAGCTAAGGTTACGCTGATATGGTGTCTCTGGACCATCAGTTTAGGAAAAAAAAAGAAAAATAGAATAATTAACATTCAGATCGAATTCTGAATTATTTGTATAATGGTCATCTTATCGTTCGAACCGGAATGTCTTAGCATCGCGGCAGAAATAGGCGGCGAGACCCGTGTGGACTTGCATTACGTGATGGGAAAAGTGCTCAGATAACGCTGCTACCAGTGAATCCATTAGTTTTTTACCACACGGAAGAGATGGGTTGGTGGCGGCGGATATTCCGTAAGCATCTAAACATTACTATTGATAAGTTCATGTGTCAGTAGTTAATAGGACCAGAGGGGCGAGCACGAATGACTATTGAAAAAGTATTCGTATTGCTATCGAGAAAAAATGTATAGGATTTAAACAGCGCTCCTACCGTTCGTAAAAAGAATGAATTTCAGCAGCCCGAATGAATATATAGACGTAGTGAGAAATTATTCTACTTCGGGAAAACTCGGATCTCTATCGGAATAAGATGACACCCGAACTGTCAATGAATGTTCGTAATAAATGATTGACATTTTCATATCCATTATTATGGAACTTTATTGCTTAGTGTCAAATATCAAAATGAATAATTTCATTGTATAATATAGAGATGCTACAACCATAACAATTATTATTTAAAACGGGATATTTACCAGTGAATTATACGAAATGAGTTTTATACTCGCAATCGAGTCGTTACGTTCCCGAAACGCGAAACTTATACCTACTCATCATTACGAAAACTGTTTTGACACGCGCTAACGTAAATCTCAAAGGCATCATCTCGACAGCTGTTTTTGTTTTATTGTTTAAATGGGTGGACGAGCTCACAGCCCACCTGGTGTTGAGTGGTTACTAGAGCCCATAGACATCTACAACTTAAATGCGCCACCCACCTTGAGATATAAGTTCTAAGGTCTCAGTAAAGTTGCAACGGCTGCCCCACCCTTCAAACCGAAACGCATTACTGCTTCACGGCAGAAATAAGCGGGGCGTTGGTACCCACCCGTGCGGACTCACGTGAAGTCCTACCACCAGTGATTACGCAAATTATAATTTTGCGGGTTTTGATTTTTATTACACGATGCTTTTCCTTCACCGTGAAAGTCGATCGTGACAATTTGTTAACGTTTGTTCGCATCAAAATCAGACGAAACATAAAAGCAAACATGTATTCTAACTTCACAACTCCGAACATTGTGGCATCTATATATTAATACGTGAAGCAAAAACTTTGTATCCCTTTATACGAAAACTGCGCGGACGGAGGAGTATGAAATTTTCCACACTTATAGAGATATATATATATAGAGAAGAAGTGCACAATGCTAATATTTTTTTTAAATAATGCATAAAAGATACATTAAATCAATAAAGAAAACATTACGCACACTACATACCATGTATTTGACGCACACACGCATGCATACTATTTATTGTCAAACTTTTGTTCTTGACGTCTGTTGTCAAATTGAGAATAGATTAAATATTGTTTGTCTTTGTTAATATTTTTTATAGTGTAGTCTTGGCGAAATTTGTGATTATAGAAGTATAAAATATAATCATAATAGTGTACAAACTTACAATTCCAATTAATTATAGTCGAATTTCGACTACTGCGGGACCTCTAGTAAGTTGAAATATTCCAATGACATACACAAAGAATGTTCTCGAATCGAATTCGTTCGCAAACCAGACACATTTAAAATAGGTCAAAGAAATAGTTTTCTCGCGTGGTCGTGGTAAACAACAGATACATCCCTTTGAGTTCGAGCTATATTTCAGCGATGCGGCACCAGCGATCTTGATAAAGTGCATTCTGGACCCCGCGATGCGTGAGATGGAATACTGTCTTATTTTACACCGTGAAGTAATAACTTTGCATTCGCGCGCGTTACATTGTCGTTCGTTGCATTTGTTATACTCTGGGGCTTGATATAAATAACCAAAGTACAAATTAAAACTCACGTTTTTTTGTTTTTTTTTAATGCTTACATGGGAAGACTAGTTAACAGCTGGTGTTAAGTGGTTAATGGAGCCCATAGATATTTACAACGTAAATGCGCCACCCACCTTGTGATATAAGTTGTAAGGTCTCAAGTATAGTTACAACGGCTGCCCACCCTTCAAACCGAAACGCATTACTGCTTCAGGCCGAAATAGGCAGGATGATGGTACACGTACACGGTAACCGGCGCCGCACCGTAGACGTGTGTCCACTCCCTAAGGCGTTCTTTACCAGTCAACCAAAAACGCTATTGTGGTACACCACTTTATCGTTATTAAAAATATTTGTTGTTGCTATGAATGTTTCAAAGTGAGCAGTGAAATTTTGTCTATCGAGTCAAAAAAAAAGCTAGGTGTACCTACCCTCTGAATTAAAAGAAATTATTGAACGAAACTACCCATATACATTCGTTTCGGTGTGAGAGAAAGCCTAAATAACAGTGGTGCATACATTTAATGTTTATCTATGGGCGTGTGCACACACAATCTACCCACATATTACATACACATACGAAGAGTCCGGCACAATGACATTCTGTGGGTGGGTTGATTTATCTCGGAGCTGTGTGCCTTTTGGATTGTTTAAGTTTATTTAGAAGAAAACTTGTTGAATGAGTTAAGGAATTTAGGGGCCTGCGCTGGATGTACATTTTGCTCGCAGGGACTTTTCCTTCTGATCCTTATTCTCATATTATGTGGGTCGGCGCAGCTTTCCTCGGCATGGGAATTTGATAGGACTTTTACTACCAGCCGCTAGACAGATGTCAGTCCTCCCTGGGTTATACTCCAATAGTAAATCCATTGGAACGTGCGAAAGAGACTTTTCTCTTTGAATGTGTGTGATTTTTTGTTTCTGTTTATCAAATAACAAAAAGACAAAAAGATCACACATTCAGTCGTTTTTCTATATTTATTTTAACACTAGCGGACCCGGCAGACTTCATAGTGCCTCAATCGATAATTAAAAGACCTAAACTTTTGTATAAAATAAACTTAAAACAAACAAAAGGAATCCGTCCGACACATCAAAGAAAAACAAAATTGCTATTTTTATTTAATTCCGAGCATTTTCATATTTGTCTACCTTTTAAACCTTCTCTGGACTTCCACAAATAATTCAAGACCAATATTAGCCAAATCGGTCCAGCCGTTCTCGAGTTTTAGCGAGACTAACGAACAGCAATTCATATTTATTATAGAAAATAATAATGTGATTTGTATGAAAATTTAAACGCGCAGGAACTTAGTACTTTGAAATTAGAAACGATGCATTCTTCGAAGGATGTCACGCAGGATATTCAAAAGAATGTAAGTACACAAAAATATCCTGTCATAACAAGAACGAAATCCGACGCGAGCGTTATTCCCTGAACGCCAGCGTGTGGTCCGCGTGATGTGATGACGGGCATGTAAACACATCACGGCTATCCGGCCGGGCCACGTCGACTTTACGTGGAATCTCTGAACGTCATATGTGACCTGTGTGCTTAGTGCGAGTTTTTTAATGTTCCCGATAGCATAGATAATACACATAAATTAGTTATAGATACGCAACTCAAGCGCTCAACAAAAATGTTTACGGGCGTCCGCCACTAGATGGCTTCACTTCGATTAGTTTTTCATTGCTCCTGTAGATGGAAATTATTTTATTTTTAATGAAGGATTTTGTAAATTTTCAGAAACCACAAATTGATAAAATTAAATCAATTTGTCTATAACAAATAAAGACTTGTATGATTTATTATTTTTTTATATTTTATGTTTAGTTATACAATAATTAAATGCCTTAACTTTAACAACATATAAGCTTAGGGGCATCTGCTACAAGATGTCGATATTGTTCCATACAAAAAAATATTTGTCTTTTATCAGATTTTTAGGGCATAGCCTTAAAGTTAACTCAAATGTAATGGTGTTGGAAGGTTTGCTTTCGTTTGCCGCTAGGGGCGCTGTTCCAACTGCATATAATATGATATCTTGGAAATCAAATACCGTCAATTCAACTACTTGTTTTGTTAACCCGGGATTATTCTCTTATACCCGGTTACTTGACCTCTAATCGCTGATATATACAAGAATTTGAGGTTGATTCAAATAATGTCATCGATGCACCGGAAATCGTTAATGTTTTACGACACTATTAAAGGGGATGAAAGCAACATTCGGAAGTACGTTACGCAATGAATGCAATTATTACGTTACAATTAAATTAATAGCGCAGTTACAAAATTTATTTACTGGTGGTAGGACCACTTGTGAGTCCGCACGGGTAGGTATCATCACCCTGCCTATTTCTGCCGTGAAGCAGTAATGCGTTTCGGTTTGAAGGGTGGGGCAGCCGTTGTAACTATACTTGAGACCTTAGAACTTATATCTAAAGGTGGGTGGCACGTTTACGTCGTAAATGTCTATGGGCTCCAGTAACCACTTAACACCAGGTGGGCTGTGAGCTCGTCCACTCATCTAGCAATAAAAAAAAAAGTTTTACGACACTAATACCGGGGACGAAAGCCACATTCGGAAGTATACGTTACGCAATTAATGCAATTATTACGTTATAATTAAATTAATAGTGCAGTTACAAAATTCACCTTTGAAAATGTCACCAATTAAACCGGATATCGTGGTTGTTTTTTTTTTACAAATTAATTGATCAGTTTTTATCGTCACGATACTTACGTAATGTGTTTCGTTTTGTGCTTAGCGTTAACGCTCACAGAGCCTTCCGGTTCTACTGACGACAATAAATGGTTAATATGTAGTATCTCGGGTATCTCTTACGGCTTTCTGACGAGTCGCATACATAACTGACATAACTAAACTTACTGGTTTTTTTTCCTACCTATTCTAGTAAACTCGAGTGGTTATTCTAGATTCACAAAACTAGTAGGTGAACTCACGGGGCTCTAACCTGACGACGTTGCTAAAACTGGCCCTAGTACACTTACTCTCATGTCGTCCGTGATCGCGAAAACTGTAAAGTACTCGAAATAATAGCATTTAAAAAAATAGCATTTAAAGGATTAAAATGTAAAAGTTGTTTTAATTATTTAGAAAATTTCCGAAAACCGACAAAATACTGTAACATTTTCATACAGCTTCACTCATTCTTTTCAATTATACTTTTTTATTGCTTAGATATGTGGGCGTGGTGGGGCGTGATTAAATCGTAAAAGTATTTTTAATAATGTGTAAATAATAATAATAAAAGTATTTTTTAATAATGTATAAACAATAATAGTAAAAGTATTTTTAATAACGTATAAATAATAATAAAATGTATAAAACCAATTATTAATAATTTTAGAATGTGTCTTTTCATACCAACGCTTTCATACTTTCGCTTTGATGCACGACGATACTAAATGCAAGTTTGTTGTCGGTACTTGCCGTTTAAAAATAATTCCTCCGGAACGAAAGGTTAAGACTTTCAGTTCTCCCTCTTTACAGCGTAAATAAATTTTTGTTATTTCAAAAAGTAATCTGTGTTCACAATAAATTCACGTGAGATACATACTTAAGTTTTACGGACTTCCGTGAAATATCATCTGCGCATTGGTCCATCGACCGAAGATTTTTTTGTTGCAGGCAAAAGGATTCCGGATGCGATGCCACTAAATATAATAAAACAATTGTTAATCGCAAATTTGTGGAAGGCTTTTATCTAAATTGTCGCGAACGCTATCAAAACAACGTTTTGATTCGAAATAATTATTCAGGATTGACCGAACCGGCGCAAGCTTTGATGAGATTCATCAATAATCCTACCTGACAAGCGATTTTCACCTCTATATTAATAGTGCAAAGACGAAGATATTCTGTATGGATAATCTTAAGTATTCGTCTCGAAACATAAAAGTTGTTAAATGAAACAAGTTTATTATAAACGACGATAAGGTCTAATTTGCTTTGTGTAAAGTTTCTTAGATGTTTCAGCCAAAAACGGGAATAAACAAAGGGCTCCACGACTAAATTGGATAGATTTATAGGGATATAACTTAACCAGCGCTTAATTCGAGCCTTATAATTGTTTTACTTTGGCGTTTTGTATCAAATACCGGATATTAATTAAGGAAAACTGAATTCACAGATTGAATATGTATTTATAGCTTTTGTTTTAGCTCGCAACTAAACTCGAGACAAACTCGTGACCCATTTAAATTGCAAGATAACATTGCGCAGAAAAGATTCTTGCAGAATTGACAGTGCAAAGAAAGAAGTGTTTTTTTTTCTTCCTTTTTGTTACTTAGATGGTACAATTTCGCGATTCGCTGGGGTTACAGTTCAAGCATACTCGCTAGAATCGCAATACAGTTATCATTAAGAGCTGACCTTAATTCACCATATCTATACTAATATTATAAAGAGGTAAGATTTGATTGTTTGTTTGCATTGAATAGGCTCCGAAACTACTGAGCCGATTTGAAAAATTCTTTCACTGTTGGTAAGCAACACTATCACCGGGTGACATAGGCTATATTATTATTATTAAAAAAAGTTGGGATCCTTAATAAAACTCAAATAATGTAACACAGGTTAAAAAAAATACCTAAATTATTTCTTTACATTGTATGCGCTACTGCCCGAGCGAAGCCGGGGCGGGCCGCTATTATAGATACCTAGTCAGGTCATAAATTCTGTCACATGTTTAATGTAAAATAATTGAAACAAGTTTATTCATTATGTAACCATTCATATACCAAAATGAACTTAACAAAACATAGATTCTTATGACACTAAAGTTTATTCAAAATGACCTCCGTGATTTTGAATACAGGCCTTCAATCTGCGCGGCCAGTCGTCTATCGCAGCACGAACGAGGTCCATGTCAATATCGGCGGCTGCCTTAATCAAGGATGTCTTGAGTGACTCCAAATTGGGATGAGGCTTTGAGCACGCCTTTTCCTCCAAGTGTTGCCATATCTTGTAATCTAACGGATTCAAATCTGGACTGGAGGAGGGCCAGTCTTCGTGCCGGATGAAGTCGATTTCACGCGCCGCCAGCCAGTCTTGTGTGCTCTTCGCTCTATGAGCTGGCGCCGAATCTTGTTGGAATACCCAGTGCCTGTTATTGAACATGGTGTGAGAAACAGGTTCCACAAGGTTCGTCAGGACTGTATTTTGATACACAACTGCATTCGTTTTTACACCTTTCTCACAAAAATGTACCTCTGTTAAGCCCCAATAAGAAACTCCCAACCATACCATGAGCGAGGATGGAAAATGCCCTCGTTGGACATGCGGAATACGGTTGCTCGCTTCTTTACTACTGTGTGCTTACACCTTATCATTTTGTTTGTTGTAGCTCTCTTCTAGGGTAAACATTTTTTCATCCGAAAAAAGAATTTCCCGATATTTTTTTCCCGCGTACCGCTTCAACAAAGCGCGGCATCTCTTCAGTCTCAGGTCCATTAGACGAGCATTCAAACGATGTCCGGTTTTTTTCGATATGCCCGAAACCCTAAGTCTTCATTTAACACCCTTTTCACCGTGGTTCTGTTTAACCCCATCTGAAGGGCCAACAGTTTCTGCTTACGTTTGGGATTTCTTTGAATTCGTGCCTTCACAGCTTTTATCACTGCTGGAGTCCTAACAGACCGAGGGCGACCACTTCTTGACCTGTCATCTACACTAGAGTCTTCATTGTATCGTTTGATGGAACGATAAACGAATCTTTTGGTTATATTCAAATTTTTCAGTATGTTAAAAATTTGAATTGGCGCGTAACCGCAACGATGCAACCCAATAACTGCAACACGGTCTTCTTTAAGCGTCCACTCCAAATTTTAAAATTAGTAAAATTCTAAAAGTATACGTTTTTATTTTGATGAACAATTCGAAATTCGAATTCAATAAACTTTTTTGTGGCCAGCATTCTAAAAGAAAAGTTTTTAATGTGTGACAATACTTATGACCTGACTAGGTATAGTGAGAAAAGATTATCCTTCGTAATTTTTCGGAAATAGCTTAGAGCCGTAGGGGCAAGTCGCATCAGCAGACCAAGACCAGACCAGCCGTGGATAATACGTAATTCAAATATTCGCTATAGCTTTAATCATATTTTACAGATTACTTAAAAAAAAGTTGTATAGCCATGCCGAAACCTCGAAAACGGTTAAAAAATCCAGCCCAAGGAATTATATTTAATAATAGGGGTTATAGTATCAAATTGCCGTTTTATGGTAATAATTAATTTTAATTTTATTTATACAACTTTGCAACGCACCATCCAATCAGAAACAGGGTGTAGAGAAATCGAAGATGAAAGGACGATAAAGTATGAAACGAAATACACTATACGCTTAACAAACAAAGCCCTCATATATCTCGTTTTAGTATTCGTGAGCTAACCTCACGTGAGGCAATTGGCGTCGGCCCCTGTGTTCCCTCGAGACTAAACTCCACGCGTCAGTTGATTCTTAGCGTGACACGCGATGCAAAAGTCATTAGCGGAACAAAAATCGAATGTGAATTCTATATAGACGGCTTCGTTATTCAATACACTTCAGACTTTTCTATTAGCTTAGGTTACCTTTTGTTATTTCCTTTGTAGGCAGACGAATATACTTGATGGTGAGTAGTTACCGTCGCCCATGGACTTCAGTAATGTCAGGGGCAGAAGCAAGCCGCTGTCTACCGCTTAATACTCTCCACAAGCCTCGTTTGAAGAAGAACAAGTCATAGCGCTCGGGAAACACCGTTGAGGGGAGCTCATTCCATAGCCGGATGGTACGTGGCAAAAAAGACTTCTGGATACGCACTGTGGTTGACCGCAGTGGCTCTAGGTAGTATGGATAAACGCTATTCCGGTGGTGGACGGTGCGACGATAAAAACGACATGATGGTATCATTAGCTTAGTACAATATAAATAAATACAAAATCGACGAACGAATATCACTTCATAAACTAACGGCTTCATGAACCGTAAGCACAGACAATATATTATGTATAATATATAAAAAATACTATTCGTGATATAAGGTTAATGAAAAACTGTTTTAATTAAACCGGTTTTACGGTTTAATTTTGATAATTCACACTCGTCCGTGATCACGAAAACTCTAAAGTATTTGAAACCTTAAAAGTAATAAGATGATAATGAAAAACCCGAGATTAAACCATAGCCTAGTAAAAATAGTTTTAATTACACCCTGTATCTTTCGAATTTGTATTTTTGTTATTTTAAAACTAAAAACAAAACACGTTGGCAAAGGAAATAGTAAAAGATTTTTCCAACTAAAACAGAGTATGTATAATATACTGACGGCGGATAGAATTGATGAATAAATGTGCGCCAATATTTCCAACATAAAGTACCTTTATGTAGAGAGAACTTTTGCCGAGCTCACACTGACAAACGATACGTGTGATTAACAATGTTAATAAATTATTGCTACGCGGGAATTTACATTCGAACACGCGCGGGTCGGTGCCATCACCCTGTCTGTTTGGTTCGTGAAGTAATGCATTGAAATTTGAAGATCGAAGATTTTATATCTGCTAATAGCCTCAAGGATTATTTCGACCGGTCACCGTCCTCACCGAACCCGTCGCAAGCGACGAAGGGCTCGACGAGTAAATTAAACCATAGACACAGCCCACTGAGTTTCTCGTCGGGTCTTCTCAGTGGGTCGCGTTTCCGATTCGGCGGTAAATTCTGCTAAGCCACTACTACTCTTGCTAGGGCCAGTGCTACCAACACTCCGGTTTGAGCCCCGTGAGCTCACCTACACGTCAAGGAGAAGTTGAAATAGTCTCTCAAGGCTATCAGCATAGGTAAGAAAAAGAAAAAAGGGGGTACCCAAAAACGATATAATCCCACGCGAATCATAGAACTAGAAATTTAAACAAACAAACGTTCAACTGAAAACTGAGCACTTCGTTCGTACCTACGTCACGAAGTTCAATTTAATTTCGCGTTCATCAAATTAATGTGTAGACCGTGTATAGACGGTCTAGCTATGTTTTAATCGTTTTAATGCACCACGGGTACAGTCGCGCGGGGAAATGTTGATACGTAGTGCAATAGCGTTGATAACGAAGTGGTTTCAGCGCTGGCAAATAAAGACTAGACACTTACTTATCGATATATAGATTATAGGGGATGATCGCTGTTTATAATGACCAAAGCTAATGTTAACTAAAGGTACATTCGGACACAAAACAGTCGAAATTTACGATTTATTGTTAAGTTCAATTTAATTTCGCGTTCATCAAATTAATGTGTAGACCGTGTATAGACGGTCTAGCTATGTTTTAAGCGTTTTAATGCACCACGGGTACAGTCGCACGGGGAAATGTTGATACGTAGTGCAATAGCGTTGGTAACGAAGTGGTTTCAGCGCTGGCAAATAAAGACTAGACACTTATTTATCGATGTATAGATTATAGTGGATGATCGCTGTTCATAATGACCAAAGCTAATGTTAACTAAAGGTACATTCGAAGAGAAAACAATCGAAATTTACGATATTTTTAACTTCGTTTCACATGGGAACAGTTCGTCAGGCACGAAAATTGTTTATATAACTGGACGCACAGATTTTTAGGTAGGAACTCTCCGGTAATTCCTAAGCACAGTAGTAACACCAAAAGTATTTACATTATTAAGCCTAGAGCGCAGATCAGGTGAGTCATACCCGATCCTGTAGACCGAATGGTAAACAGTCGACGTCGCCCAAAACACGTCATTACGGATCCTCCTGATCCATTAACGGTGTTTTTAAGTACCACAAGCACCGGTCACCGTCCTCGTCGAACCCGTCGTTGGCGACGAAGGGCTCAACGAGCGAGCTAACCCACAGACACAGCCCACTGAGTTTTTCGCCGGATCTTCTCAGTGAGTCGCGTTTCCGAACCGGTGGTAGATCCTGCGAAGCACTGCTCTTGTTAGGGCCAGTGTTAGTACGACTCCGGTTTGACCCCGCGAGCTCACCTACCGTCAGGGCGAAGCTGATATAACTTCTCAAGGCTATCAGCGTAGGTAAGAAAAAAAAAGGTGAATTTTCAAAGAAACCGTTATGTCCCACCTAAAATTCACAGTTTTAATCAGCTCATAGTCCATAAATGCGTAGTGGCGCCCGATGATTGCTCGTCCCGAGTACTATCCGATTAGCTTTTGTTGTGTTAATAAAAATAGTCGGGACTAAGCGGTACGCGCGCTGTATTTGTTGTAAATGAGAAATCTAAAATCCGATTCCCTGATAAGCCGGATCAGATTTTGAGTGGATATTGTCTGTGTACAGTTTCGTAAAACATTTTCCAGATTAATTACAGAGTTCCAGTTTAGAGATAATATTCCGAAGAGGTTTTATCATTTTTTTATCGATAGTGCCATTTTCCCGGGGGCTAAGTTACTTTCCTACTAGTAATCCTCTATTTAGTGTTACCGACCTCTGATTTCTTACCCGGATAACTTCCAACAAACCGTCAAATCCAGCCGGTTAAATTACGACATGCCCCCTTCGGACTTTGAGTTCATTAACTCAATAAACGATTAAAAAAGGCAATTGCATAATGAGAATAATCCGTAAACAAAGGAAATAAAGTACTACATTCATTTTAATATCTTTTCAGTTCAATTAATTGTATTATATATTTCTCAGATAAACTATATAAAAAACCTTTGCGTTTTTCTTATTCCCTAATTACTAAATATGCGTTTTGTATATACACACAACGTTGTTGTGTATATATATACAACATCTCATTTTGTATATAAAAAAAGTGAACATTGATGTCAATCTTAGTTCTCTTTCTTACAACTCTACGAGAAAATCATCGCATCATCATTCCATCTTTGATTTTTTTTCTAAATTGCAGTTGAACTTCATATCATGGCTTTTCTTAATCTTCATTCACTCACGGGCGTTCACTGCTGTACGTAAGTCTTCCCCAAGGGTCGCCCCTAGGCCTTGCGCTGCCCGGATGCAGCATATGTTTGTATACCATCATTATCTGTTTTATATTCTGACAAATTCACTGAAAGTCAACGAATAGACACGGAAACAGTTTCTTTAGGCGGTGATTCTACCAGCTGTTGCCGGATCTGAGAAGGGTTAGAATAACATTGTACCTAAATCCACTTCGGTTGGGATTACCATAAAAGAATCGAAATTTTATCAAAATGTATTGTAAAACGCTAGCTCGCTGTGTATCTCTGAATTTCATTGGAATTATTTCACAAACACGAGTCTTTCAGTTTTTAATTCAAATTTATTAAAATTTTTTTTCTATTTTTTAGTTGGATTTTCTATAAAAGCGTATTTTGTTAGTTTTTTTAGACTATTATTTATTTTTCATTTTTTAGTTGAATTTCAATGTTTTCAAATATTTTTTTCATATTTTTTTTTAAATATTGAATTGACATCGGTCCTTATTAAGTATATTAAATTTCGAGTTAATCCGACGTTTTGAAGGGGGTCAAAATCATGTTCAAAGATTCCTTTACATACATACGTCTGAAGCTAATAAAAGCGTATTAAAAACGCCGTTCTTAGCGGCAGTTTCAATATTCGCCCCCCCAATACCCCAACGTTTCACAAGTAAACACGGAATAGAAACTTCACGTATGTTACTTCATTAAATATCCTGTCATTATAGTACTACTACTACTACTACTATCCGTCCCTGTTCCCGGTATTTGGGGTCGGGTCTCCTCACTCTACGGCGCCAGGCTGATCTGTCCTGGGTTGTCGGTTTTGGCAATTGGGCTTTCTTAAGGTCTCTTTCGATGTTTGACCACAAGGTCGATGGCGGGCGGCCTCTACCTCCCTTTGGTTCTGGCAAGCTTAATGCGATCTTCACTAGATGGTCTTCGTCCCGTCTCATGATATGGCAATATCCTGTCATTATAGTGGTAGCACGTAAACAAATGTGTGTTTTGCGACTACGAATTTCGCAATAATCATATTAACAGTCTCAGTAGAAATTGCTGACCAGTTTCAAAACAAAATCGATTACAAAAACCCTTGAGAAATATTCTCGTTTCAAAGAAGCTCCGCTGAACAGCGCAGAAGGGAATTAATAAAATATTTAATTCCATGAAGTACACTCTAAAACACAAGTTACGCGCGCGTACACTTGCTCGAAAAGTTCTCTACATCTCGAAAGCTCCGGGAAGTTCCTTGAAAAGCGTCGGAGGGATTGAAGGCTTCCCGACTAAGCGTTGTTTTTAATGCGCAATTATTATGTCTCGCATGTACAAAATAATTAGAGGAATGTAAAATCGCGTCATATCAATTTACCATTAGACATGAACGGAATACTATCAGAGTCGAACGTGAACTTATAAAAAAAAAACACGTGTGGCACTCGGGGATAGCCGCGGTAAAGCTATTGCATAGCATTTTTTATCAACTTATGGAATTACGATTAGACAATAATAATTTAATATTAAAACAATAATAACATAAGACCACTTTATATATTTATAAACATTAACAAAAGCAAAACATTAACTGTCCCCTTCACACTCATTAGCTAGACCTCGCGAGAAAGAGATGGGCAGAACTTCATGAGGCGCATGCAGTGCGACGTCACGCCGCGCGCTTATTCACAAACACTACTCAAGCGCAACGTGAGGATGTGTTGAACGCGAGCTACATGGTAGGCGGAGTGGGGGTGTTAGGTTTTATTTTCGTTACGGAATTTCTTGATTCGGTCGCCGCGCTCAAAGCCCGCGATAACAGTTATGCAATAGCTTAAAAATTTACTGAATCCGATTTATTTTCTAATCAATTAAAAAAAGCGAGATTCATTTTATTAGTCAATAAGACATAAACACCTAAACGGTCTTTAATAATCGTTCGAGATGATGTCGCTCATAAGGACCATAAGAAATTTTGAAGGATCGTCAGTTTTCGAATCTAAGTCTCTTTGATCTTTTGATCAGTTAAAAATTAAATAATCACGTGAAGTAGGTCATGATTTTATATACCTTGAGTACCTGATACGTGAAAATTGGCCGTCTAAGCAAGGTAGCAGGTAGGCATGCGTTCTTAGTACATACTAACACTACACAATCGGCCACATTTCGTTCGTCAGAAAATACGTGACGTCTGGGGGCCCTGGGATCTTGGACTATAAGTCAATCCATAATGCCCTTAAAAATCATTTTTCAACGCAGTATGAATGAATTTTCCGAGGTGTTTTGGACGCTATTCGATGGTTGAATTAAAACGAAGCCTAAATGTTCTCCTTAGGAAGCTACAGTTGTGGCTGTATCTCTGGCATTGTGATGGCCATAAGCGACCGTGAATTTTTTTTAAACTGTTAGCAGTCGTCGTAAAGAATAAGAAGAGGTCCGGTATATTTGTACTGAGCAATGCGACTATGCCAAGTCGTAATCTAGTATCTGATGTAATTTTTCTAATGTAATAAATACGTTAACTGATATTCGCGAATGAATTCCACGACGTGGGAATAGTAGGTTCATAGGTGGCTTTATTCATGTGAGCATTAATGAAGGGATAAGTGCTATTAGAATTATCTTGTTTAAAAACCGGCGGCCCGGCTGTAGACTTCGACACTTAGTTTCAGAGGAGTTGTCAATCAGTTCTCAATAAATAAAATATCGTGTGACTTACTTAAGCGAGTGTGCGTGAGCTTGAATGAGTCATAATTAATTTCAATCGCGAAATTACGCCGCAGTTGCGTGTGTTGCGCAACTTCGGAACAACAATAGTTGCTTTCACTCACTGAGTTGCGTGACGATTAAGTTCAATGATCGACGTACCGGAGTCTCGGATGGGAAAGTCGATGGCTCTCAAATTTATTACATTTTTAACTGTTAATAATTTCAATTATGCATCCATTTTATTATCAAAGTAATACCGTAGATTTTCAATGGGGCCTTTTAATTTTGATTGTCGAATCGGGCCAACGCTCATTAATAAAAAGCGCGTTAATTTCATCTTAAATAGCTCACCGTGTCCAACTAAAATGTGTCACGGATTTTAATCCATAATCAATTAAGTAGTTACTGATGTTTCAATAAGTAAGAAAACTGAACTTCTTCATCTTGTTTTTATCCCACATTACAGGCACCGTCCTGTCCCACAGATTGGCTTCTTACTATGCTGCATTGGGATTTGGCATCGTTTTACTACTTACTGCCTGACGTCAACCCTTCTCGTATTAAAACCTCCAGTAGTATATCCATTGCGACGTGCCACAAGGAGGCACTTTTCTGATGTATTTTTCGCCGTTTATTTTTATTTGAATAAAAAAATTAACAGTTCTACGATTACATACTTGAATAACTACAACAATATTATGTATTTGACGGCGTTAACGATATTTATGTTATATAGCACGTGCAATAGGAGTGACTCACACAAGCCAGGTGCGCCGGCCGTGTCGTTCCACTCGTAAACAACAGGTGCAACAGAAGTGACTCATAAGCCAGCTGCGCCGGCTAGTATAAAAAGGCGGAACGTGCCTTGAAATGAACATTCGTTGGACTGCGTTTGCCCGGTGCACTTACTATATCGTTGTTACGTTGTGTGATTCAGTGACTGTTGTACGTACTGTTTAAAGTTGGACAAGTGTTAAAGTGAATTGTTAAGATAACATATTGTTGATTAAATCAGAAACCAAAAGTGACATCGTTTTACTTGGTGTTTCAACAAGATAATGTCTACCCTCAAGCTTACATCAGAAGTGAGATCAGGACTCTACTCTCACTGGCGTGACGTGTTTGAACATGTTCGAAGTACAGCAAAAAAAACATGATGCAGATCAGAATACTAGTAGTGGTACGCCACAAGAGCGTGAATGCAGCATACGTAAGTCGTGTAATAACTTCTCTGTTACCTCGATGGAAGATCTGAGCCACGAAAAAATCGTCACATCTTACGTTCTGGCTCATGTTGCCCAGTTTAACTGTCGACTTCATCACATGGCATTTACTAACGGAAATACAACACGTAACAAGCTATTGCAAGAAATTAAGGCAAGTGCAAATCTCAAGTGAAACTTCGATCGCAATAATGGATCTGTCATGACGAGTGGGTAGTTCCGACACGAATCGTTTTTAAGCCAATGACTACTGCTAGAGTTACATGGCACTAGTACAGTAAACCGGGACATGAGACTGTGAATTGTCGCTGAAATTTTAGAATCTACTCGATTCAATACCAATAACACTACACGTTCGATGACTTCGGGCTTCAGCAAGCAAGCAAGCAAGCAAACAAGAAAGCAAGCAAGTTTCCGTGGGGAAGAAAAATTGACACATCTGAAGTCGTCGTGACCTGTAAGATAAGACGTCCGGTGCGTTCGTGTCTGGCGATGCGGCGGTGTTCGGGTTCCGCTGGCGGATGCAGGTTTTTCCGGTGAAGTGCGTGCTTGACATGTGTTCGCGGTTAGCTTCCTCAGTGTGGGAGTAACATCGTGTAAGAGAGGTGGAACCCGTAAAATTGTAGTTTGCGTGGTGGCTGGTAAGATTTGTTGCGGTAAGAAGTTTGCATGGCGGTAAAATGTCTTGTGAGTCTGCACAGGTAGCCGGAGGTGAGACTTCCGCGGTCGCGGCCCACCCAGTCCGCGAGAACCGGGCAGATCGCCTCGACGGTACGGAGGCCGGCCGACGGGTCCGCCAAACGACGAGACCACGCCTCCAGCACGGACTGCCGATATTGGAGCCCCCGCGCTCCGGCTGCACTTGCGCTAGGGCGCGCCGCCTCGTAGGAGACTGTGAGCAAAACCTGAACAACCTCCTCATCCGTGGGCGCCCGGCTCTCGCCTGCAAGTCAGCTGTTACGTGTGCGGTGATGCGAGTCATGTAGCTTCTGGGTGTTCCATGCGCTACAAGAAGAAAAACGACACTGCTCCAGGTGCTGTGGCAGGTGCAACCAGAGACGTCAACGTGTGTTCCAGAGCTTCAGTGTGTTACAGATAAGTGGTTTTGGCTTCCCCTTTATGTTCCATTCAGGGTCAGAATGTAGTCTTATAAAACAAAGTCATAGTAATTTATTCAATGGTAAGCGGTTTCATGAACAAGTCACTCTTTGATCTGAAAGTAACTTAGACCAATCATGATGGTAAGAGCACTTAGGGGATATTCAACTCGCCCTTAATAGTGCACGCTGTCGAGTAACAGGGTTTACTCCAATAGAATAGACGTTTGCCGTTCAGGGTAGTTCACTTGAAATATCTTAAAGTTTCAACAGAGTGATAATCCCTCTAGATTAGATCTTGATTTAGCACGGTCGAAGACCGGCGAAAACATAAAAAAAAAAGGGCACAAACAGAAGCTTGGTTTAGTCGAGGCAAAGCTAAAGTCAACCTCTTTTCCGCTGGGGATTTTGTTTTCGTAAGTTGACCGAAAATGTAAAGGTCCCTTCAACATTACTGCAGTTTTGGAAAACGATAGGTATAAATTGAGACATGTAAATAGTTCTAATAGAGTGTACAAATTTCCCCATGAAAACTTACGTGAAATACCTCGAGGCCCGTCAGGCCTACTAGAAATTTCTGAAAATTATAGTGACGATGACGTGACGGCGTACACAGATGGGTTAATTAATCTTGTTCATGAAACTGATCTTAATGATGACGACTCTATCACTGACAATAGAAGCGACATTTTTGTCCGCAAATAGCGATACAGCAAACATAGTCTGTGGGTAGTGATACAATGTCTGTAAGCTCAGGCACCTCAGGTGCAGGTGTTGGAAATGTAGAAAACGATGGTCGGTCTCGCACTATTTCTGAAGAAATTCCGTATAAATGTTCTGGTTTAAGAAATGTTTTAACAAACGCTACCGTTCACGCAGATAAAAAAAAAAAAGAGAATTGTATGTGGCTAGAGAGATGTTAATCCGGACTAGCAAAAAAAAAAAAAGAAAAAAAAAAAAAAAAGTGTGAAGTCATTGAAGGGTCTGTCCGGTCCAATGGCTTGGCTATAGGGATTTTCATCCAGATTAGCCACAACAATTAGCTACAGGGATTGCGATTCGGTCTAGCATTATCCGGTCCAGTTCGAAAAACTGAAGGGATAACAATTCCGGTCTAAGTTAAAAGGGACATACTTACATACCTGAAGAGTTTTAAATGAACTGGCCCAGGTATGTAAGCAGTCTGAAGGCTATTTATAGCCAGTATAGGATTTTCTGAAGAATTATGCGAACCGAACCGTACTAGATTGTTAATATCATAGACCACGTTTTAAGTTGCATCCGTTAATGTCAGAATGAACGAACACGTTTGTTGTTCACAGACATACCATAAGAATGCGCACACGAGGACGAGCGCACGTCAGTATGGCCGTGACGGCGTTAACGATATTTATGTTATATAGCACGTGCAATAGGAGTGACTCACACAAGCCAGGTGCGCCGGCCGTGTCGTTCCACTCGTAAACAACAGGTGCAACAGAAGTGACTCATAAGCCAGCTGCGCCGGCTAGTATAAAAAGGCGGAACGTGCCTTGAAATGAACATTCGTTGGACTGCGTTTGCCCGGTGCACTTACTATATCGTTGTTACGTTGTGTGATTCAGTGACTGTTGTACGTACTGTTTAAAGTTGGACAAGTGTTAAAGTGAATTGTTAAGATAACATATTGTTGATTAAATCAGGAATCAAAAAGTGACATCGTTTTACTTGGTGTTTCAACAAGATAATGTCTACCCTCAAGCTTACATATTTAAATACAAATACCGCGGTATCTTCTACACAATAGATTAGAGTATTCTTCACGATTATTTTTATTAAAAAATACATCAAAGATCCGGTTGTTGTTGTTGTTGTCCATACTGGTACCCCGCTGCTACATAGGGCCCTCACAAAGTTATTTCCACTAGACCCTGTCTTGGGCTTGCGCCTTGACATCACTCCAGGTCACATCGGCAGTCCTCATCTCTCTCTCCACGGTGCGTCGTCAAGTGTGTACAGGGCGACCAGGTCTTCTCCTGCCAAGCGGTTGCAACTCCAACGCAATCGATGCAGCGTTGACCCCACTGCGCTGTAGAGTGTGTCCTATCCAGACCGAATTGAAACAATATAACACGCTTCCTTGTCGCTTAAAGCGATCTCCTCAAGACGATTGTTAAGCAAAAATAGAATCAGCCTTAGAGTGAAATAGGGACTGAGTGCTGAAATGTGACGGAGTGGTCGTATGGACTTCCCATATAACGAAAACGTCTTAAATTATGATGTATTTTATAAAGTTACTTTACGGTAAAACTTTTCAAATATACTTACAAAAAATTACGTTGTAAGTTGAGTTGCAATCGAAACAAAAATAAATTATGGTGAACGATAATTATTTAGCCCAAATAATACATATTTATTATAATATTTGAGAACCACTGTCTAAGTGAGTCTCGACACGCTATGTGTCTTGAAGTTTCCGCCCACATCACTTGACATTGCTTAAAAGCTTCCGAGAGAGCTTACAACGGTTTCAAATAAACCAAATATGACTGATTTAATTTATGAATGGTTGAAATTCGACAAACTACTGATTAGATTTAGAATATAATTATTTTCATATATTAATTACATTTTTCTAACTTCAAAAAAATTTGGAAGTTAACAATTCGATTGTTTTTTTTTTATGAGGACCTCAGTACTTTTTCCATATGAACCGATTTTGTGAATTATTTTTTTTATTTAGAGTGCTCCTCGTGTTCAATTCAATTTAGTTTTTATGATCCAACTGTGGCGGGTACCCATCCAAGAACACAAGATCTTTGACAGATGCCTGAATGTCGCTTACGACATTTTCCAGATAAGCTGTCATATATACAAGCTCCGAACAACATTCTCTACCACAAGCGTGGGTCGCGTTTCCGATCCGGTGGTAGACTCTGCGGAGCACTGCTCTTGCTAGGGCCAGTGTTAGCAACACTCCGGTTTGAGCCCCGTGAGCTCATCTACACGTTAGGGTGAAGCTGAAATAGCGTCTCAAGGCTATCAACACAGGTAGGAAAAAAAAATTGCTATAGCTTTTATACCAGCTTAACTTAATTATATGTATACAGGTAAATATTTTCTTCTGGCAATATATCATAGTTTCTAAATAAAAATAAATAAACATTAAACTCTGATAAATCGAAGATAGAAAGCCTTTCCAATATCTTAAAAAGCAAATAAGCGATTGAATTTCCAATACGTTTGAGCTTTGCGTTGGTCGTTCACGTGGACGTAGTCAGGAAACTGGATGGGGCCCGAACTGTCAAGTTATAGATTAATCGGTTAAGGACATTATGGACCCGCTGCACTAGGCGCGGTTTTCGTCCTGGAGATTACACGTTGGAGATTGGACAGAGTTATTGTATTTTTTTTTTCCTACCTATGCTGATAGACTTGAGAGGCTATTTCAGCTTACCCTAGCGTGTGTAGGAGAGCTCACGGGGCTCAAACCGGAGAGTTGCTAACACTGACCCTAGTAAGAGCAGTGTTTCGCAGAATCTACCACCGGATCGGAAACGCGACCCACTGAGAAGATCCGGCGAGAAACTCAGTGGGCTGTGTCTGTAGGGCTTTGTTATTGTATGTCAATAAGTATGCGTATCACAATAAAAGTATCGAGGATTTTTTTTAAATATTATTGTTATTGAAGTAAAAACTTCTTTAGCGTCATTGTAATTCGAATGCCGATGAAACGAAAAAGCGACAGTAGAAAGAGACAGACATAAAAATTAATAAGACATTAACTTGGGAGAAAATGAGATAGGATAGTGTTTCTAATATTCGTGGTTCTCTTTGTGCTCTGTTTTGTACCTAATATTCGTACTGAATAGATTCTGAACAAGCTCGAGCTCACAGCCTACTTGGTTTTAAGTGGTTACCGGAGCCCATAAACATGTACAACGTAAATGCCGCCACCCACCTTGGGATATGAGTTCTAAGGTCTCAGTATGGTTACAACGGCTGCCCCACCCTTCAAACCGAAACGCATTACTGCTTCACGGCAGAAATAGGCAGGGTAGTGGCACCTACCCGCGCTGACTCACAAGAGCTCCTACCAGCAGTAATTTAGCAAATTATAATTAATTATTCTCGACATTAAAAGCACAAATCCGTCATTTTCGCCTTTCTAAATTATTACCGGGTCCTATTGCTAAGAATTATAATTTAATAACGGCCGTCTGGTGTAGTGGTAAGTGACATGGTCACTACACAAGGGGGTTGCGAGTTCGAATCCCGCCAAGGGAAGATATTTGTATGATAAATATAAACGTCTTTTCCAGGTTTATGGATGTATATTAAATATATGTACATATGTGTATAATAAAAATCTTAAATTTATTTACGTTATCTGGTACCTGTAACACAAGTTCTTTACGAACCTATCACGGGACCATTTAACGTGTCGTGATTGTTATTTAAAAAAAAAAAAAAAAAACTTAAATTAAATAGTCATTTGATGTGATGCGAGTGGTCGCTTAGTAGTAGAGAGCACAGAATAATTCTTAATTTCTTAATTGAATAAGGTCTGGAGTACGGTGAACGATTTAAGTAAGATTGAAAATGAAGAAACCTAAATAATATCGCCAGAACCATCTCCAGACTATTTGCCCCCTTACGACTTCTCCTAAATAAATGGATATATTTAAGAACAAGCTCATTTAAATCAACGAACTAAAAGTTACTGTAAATGTTGAGACCTTAGTTCAAAGATAATGAAACCCCATATGAACCCCCATTCAAGAATAATGAACCCCCTCTAATATAATCTGAGTACGCCCTTCGTCCCTTTGTGTCATAATATGAAACTGTATCTATTTGTTGCATGTCAGCGGTCACTGAACTTGTGCAGTAGAAATGCTCAAGACAATCTTCTTCTTTGATAGCCTTGTTTTGAGTTTTGGCTTTAATTTAGATAAGTTGTAGTAGATAAGTTAAATTTAGTTGGATAATTGTTTACTTACAAGTCAATGTAAATTTATTTATAAACTCGCTGACCCGGCAGACTTGATCGTAGTGCCTCAACCGATAAATAAAAGACCTAAGCTTTTGTATAAAATAAACTTAAAACAAACAATTCCTTTTGTTTGTTTTAAGCTTAAAGAAAAACTACAAGATCTAGACATAAGCACAGATCTTGCTGTTTCTCCGGACGGAAAACTCCTAACGATCTCCTTGTAACCTCACATTTCCTTCTCATTCGTAACAAGCTGCGATAGGGTGGAAGTCAATGTTACAATTGAATAAAATATACATTCTTTTTTGTAAATCGTTTGCACCATGCCCATACAAACGACTTAAGGACTAGAAATTCCTTTCCCAAATTACGTACATCCGGAGCGAGTCATATTTTATTCCGTTTAAAGAAACAAGGACGAACGAAGTGGTAATAAATTAAAGATAAATGAAATAGAAATCGTTCCGCGAACCGCCTGTTCCCACCGATATCGCACGTTAACCCGACATTCAATTTCATGGTTGAAAAGCTGGTCGCCTTTTTTCAATAAAAACCCCTTGGTACAGTGCGCGATGTCGTATGTCACTTTGTTTATTAAACTTATACTCAATATATATGTGAATGTAGCTATCTATCTGCTGTGTTATCAAGCTTAAATTAATCTATTTTCAAGAAATGCGCTAAGAAATACCGGTATACCTCACGGGTACCTTACTGGTGGTAGAACTTCTTGTGAGTCCGCACGGGTAGGTGCCGTGAAGCAGTAATGCGTTACGGCTTGAAGGGTAGAGCAGCCGTTGTAACCATACTGAGACCTTAAAACTTATATCTCAAGATGGGCGGCGCATTAACGTTGTCTATGGGCTCTAGTAACCACCTAACATCAGGCGGGCTGTCAGCTCACCTACCCGTCTAAGCAATAAATAAAAAAACATAATAATGTTTAAACTTATATTATAATTTCAATTAATTATAGTCAAATTTCGACTATTGCGGGACCACTAGTATTGATTGATATTTGTCTAAAAAAATGTAATTTATTCGATATGCATGTCCCTGACTTTTAACTCATAATTTTTTTTTAAGTCAATCTTAAAATAAACGCTACTGACAACTTGCTTTGTTTAAAATATGTCACTTAACAAATAACACCATTTAGGATTATGTAATGAAACACGAAATTATAGACGAATAAAACATGTAAAAAATATTTTCACTTAACCCAGTTCCGTGAACTTCTCTTATTTTAGTCAAAAATTATGTAAGCTGCTTTTCGTTTGCTTGATGTTGAATTTCGGCACACCCTATAAATTACAGTTTCTCAGTAAATAACTTGTCTCTTCAGCGACGATGGCGCTTTCTTTCTTGACCTAGAAATAAATGTATATTAAATCTAATATCTTATTCACTGATTTTGGTCATTCGTGAGTCTGGAGCTACTTCTACATATATATTGACGGTGATATTTAGTTTAAGCGGCATTTTTGCAACCTTTACACCGCCCTGCCTATTTTTGCCGTGAAGCAGTAATGCGTTTCGGTGTAAAGGGTGGGGCAGCCGTTGTACTGTTACAAGTGAGACCTTAGAACTCATATCCCAAGGTAGATGCCGGCATTTTTGTTGTAGATGTTTATGGGGTCCAGTAACATAATATCAGGTGGGCTGTGAGCTCATCCACCCATCTAAGCAATAAATAAATAAAACACGTAACACATAACAATCGTTTATCGTTATCCATTACCCGTCTTCTAAACACGATTTAATCAAGTTACGTGAAACTTTCTCGTGCAAACTTTTGCAACGGGATATTCCTTTGAATAATGTGTGCTCATTTATATGAATATGTTACGTACATTTATGACAGTGAGAATGTATCTGCTTGCATTGTCGTTCGCATAAAATTATTAACGACTAGCTGGCCCGGCAGAGTTCGTAGTGCCTCAATCGATAAATAAAATACCTAAACAAACAAAAGGAATCAAAGGAAAAACAAAATAGCTATTTTTATTTATTTAATTCCGAGCATTTTCATATTTATCTACCTTTTAAACCTTCTCTGGACTTCCACAAGTAATTCAAGACCAAAATTAGCCAAATCGGTTCAGCCGTTCTGGAGTTTTAGCGAGACTAACGAACAGCAATTCATTTTTATATATATAGATTTCTTATACCTTAAAGCATCATTTACAGGCTCAAAACCTCAACAAAAAAAGAGAGATTGAAAAAACAAAAAAAACACAAAATAGCATAATTACTATACAATTAAGAGTAGATCTCAAAGTCCAAGGTGGGTGGCTGTATTCACGTTGTGGTGTCATCATGTCATCATCATCAACCTATAGCAGTCCACTGCGCACGATCCTCGGCTGTGGTGTCTATAGGCTCTGGTAATCAGTTAACATTAGGTTCGTCGGTGTAAGCAAAAAAAAAAAAAAAGATTAAATACAATAATAGTAAAGTTATTTTTTTCCACCCTTCCCAACTTAGTGGGAAAAATCTAAACCCAGCCCGGTCTTTGGCTCCCCTCATCCATTTCCCGATGGCTACCGTTCGAAATCGTCGCTCCGTCTGTTCTGGGCGTACCCCAAATAACTTACTGATGGGCTCCAGTAACCACTTAACATCAGGTGGGCTGTGAGCTCGTCCGCCGATCTAAGCAATAAAAAAATAAAAAAAAAATACTAAAAAAACTCATTCAGTTATCTGAATGGTGTAAACTTAATTGAAGTTCAATTAAAGACTATTCATAGTAATACCAAATAAAACGGATCTTTAATTACAAAGATAAATGTCGCGTATTAAAGGGAAATTTCGCTTAAACCAAATACCATTTCACCCCTCGATGTGATAATACTTTCAGAATAATGAAGGGAGTAAATTAAATAATTGATTACTAGAGGTCCCGCAGTAGTCGAAATTCGACTATAATTAATTGGAATTGTAAGTTTGTACACTATTATGATTGTATTTTGTACTTCTATAATCACAAATTTCGCCAAGACTACGCTATAAAAAATATTAACAAAGACAAACAATTAATATATTCTCAATTTGACAACAGACGTCAAGAACAAAAGCTTGACAATAAATAGTATGCATGCGTGTGTGCGTCAAATACATGGTATGTAGTGTGTGTAATGTTTTCTTTATTGATTTAATGTATCCTTTATGCATTATTTTAAAAAAATATTAGCATTGTGCACTTCTTCTCTATATTCTCTATAAGTGTGGAAAATTTCATACTCCTCCGTCCGCGCAATTTTCGTAAAAAGGGATACAAAGTTTTTGCTTCACGTATTTATATATAGTTTTTTTTTTTTGTTTCAGATCTTTGTGTGGTATACGAAGCAGGGCGTGATTTTAGTAGGTGAGTCTTTAGATTATACAATGAAACTAGCCGTACTCGCCGGCTTCGCTGGGTATTTAAAATTAACATTATTATTTATTGTCATTAATTATTATTAGGGAGTTCAACACTCATATAAATATTAGCCTATCCATGTATTTTCTACATGCATACAAAGTTTCAAGTCAAGCATGGTTCAGATTTATATATATTAGTATAGATTATTGATAACAAGCGGGTCTTGCTGTTGATAGTTTGCGCTGAAAAATTAAAACTGATTGCCAGCGTCATGTACCGGGTCCAATTGAGGCCGTCACCGCAAAAGTGGCCTAAGCTTACCATAGTTCTTATGGAGCAATGAGGCTTAAGTTTTCATATGAATTTGAATTTGAATCGGCAAAAAAACAATACGCGCAATAATAATGTTTACAAAGCCTAGGTAGGCTAAGGTATTTAAATATTTCTATCTGTATAATGGCTTTAAACCCTTTTAATTGGCACAAGAGAGAGAGAGAGAGAGAGAGTATTCTTTATTGTACTCCAAAAAACAAATAAACTGTGCGATACATTAAAAACAAAAAAGTACAATTGGCGGTCTTATCGCTAAGAACGATCTCTTCCAGACAACCATCAGGTGGACAAGAATCATTTGGAAACGAACTACGCGCGGTGTACCATTCCAGTGAAATACATATACATATATGTACACATACATATACACATACATATCTCCGTAAATATACATACAATTAATACAAAGTATTATAATATAATAATAATTATTAAAAAATAAGCATTGGTACAAAAACACTATTACGAGTATTCAGTTCTATCAATCTACCCGCATCCCGTCAATAAGATAAGAGGAATGCATAATTCTTATTCGATATTCATGTTTCGTTATCTCGCAGATTAAATACAAAATTTTAAGTAATCGGCCTGAAGGATAAGAAGTCTACAAATTTTTTAAATTTTCTTCAAATAGGTCGATTTATAATGTTTCCATTGTACGAAAGTGTAAATAGTAATACAATGTACTCACGCGTCCCTGAGAAAATAATTTTCAGCGCAACTTATTCGGGTAAATATTTTTTCCTTTTTTGCTGAAGTAGATAAACGTCAGGTCACCGATTTCGGGGGCACGACGCTATCCGTCATTCGATAAAGCTCGTGGTGGGCTTAAGACGTTTCCTCATTGATAGGCTATTCATAATACACCTTCTAAAGATATCTAAGGGTATCGTTCGGATATCTTTCTTTTAGTCCAACGTTTTCACAGCCCATCTGAATCTAAGTGACATATTGAGAGAGTATCGAAGTCTGAATTTTATTCATAACTAGCGACCCGCCCTCGCTTCGCTTCGGAAACTGTAATTTATTATTGATTTTTCCACTATTTAATGGATGTTATTATACATATAAACCTTCCTCTTCAATCACTGCAATGCACTTAGGCAATCTTATAAAAAATGCACCTGACAAAATTAAAATGACTTGGAATATCATTAATAGGGAGACTGGGAATGTCAGAAACAGCAATGCTGAATTAACTTTAAAAATCAATAATCGAATAATAACTTCTCATCAAGAAGTGGCCAGTGCCTTTGAGCACTACTTTGCTGATATCCCAGCTTCTACCACAAAATCTTTAATTTCATCTCCTACCGTCGCCGAATCATTACTGCAAAATCATGTTGATAAATGCAGTGTTAACTTTAAGTTCACAAATATTGATATAAAGGACATAATTGATAATTTCAAGCTCATTAATATTAAGAAAACTGGTGATTTATGGGGAATTTCAATTAATGTTATAAAATCCATTATTGATATAATTGCACCTTACCTTGCTACAATATTTAATGACTGTATTGATGGTGGTGTGTTTCCTGATCTAATGAAATATAGTAAAATAATACCGTTATTTAAATCTGGTAGTACTTTTGACCCCTCTAACTTTAGGCCCATTTCAGTACTACCAACATTGAGTAAAATTTTTGAAAAAATTATTCTGGAACAACTTTTGAACCACTTCAATTCCAATAACCTGCTTCATAACAAACAATATGGATTCACTAGAGGTCGTTCAACTATTGATGCAGGTGTAGATCTCATTAAAAATATTTTTCAGGCTTGGGAAGAGTCGCATAATGCCCTTGGGGTTTTCTGCGACTTATCTAAAGCTTTTGATTGTGTTGAGCATAATACATTGTTGAGGAAATTACACCATTATGGTATTAGGGGCGTTTCATTAGAACTTATTAAATCTTATTTATCCGGAAGAATCCAAAAGGTAGACGTTAAAGGAACGAGATCTTCCGGTGTCTTACTTAATATGGGTGTTCCTCAGGGTTCCATATTGGGTCCCTTCCTATTTCTTGTATATATCAATGATTTACCTAAGTTTATTGAAACCCGTCACGAGGTCGTATTATTCGCTGATGATACATCATTATTGTTTAAAATTAAACGACATTTGGAAGATTATGACGATGTGAATGATGCTATCTCGCGCGTGGTACATTGGTTTAGTGTTAATAATCTGTTATTAAATAACAAAAAAACAAAATGTATAAAATTTACCACACCTAATGTTAGACAAGTTGACACTAATATTACTGTAAGTGGAGAGACACTGGAGCTTGTGGATTCGACAGTTTTTCTTGGTATAACAGTTGATTCTAAGCTGCAGTGGGGTCCTCACATATGCAAGTTAGCGAGTAGGCTTAGTTCTGCAGCGTTTGCGGTAAAAAAAATACGAATGTATATTAATGAAGATACGGCACGCTTGGTTTATTTTAGTCATTTTCATAGTGTTATGTCCTATGGCATTTTGCTATGGGGCAATGCTGCCGATGTCAAAACGATTTTCATCCTGCAGAAGAGGGCTATTCGTGCTATTTATAATATGCACCCGAGGGAATCCTTGAGGGACAAGTTTAAGGAAATCAAAATTCTAACTTTAGCGTCCCAGTACATTTTTGAAAATTTATTGTACGTGCGTAAAAACATTGAAGAATTCCCCAGAGTCTGCGATTTGCACAATGTGAACACTAGGAACAAACATAGGCTTGCGTTGCCGGCGGCTCGAATTAAGAAAATAAGCAACTCTTTTAGGGGGCTGGGTGTACAGCTTTTCAACAAGATCCCACTAAACGTTCAACTACTACCTGTTCATAGATTTAAGAAAACTGTTAAGGAACGTTTGTGCAACAAGGCATATTATAAAGTTAAGGATTATTTACTAGATGGCACTACGTGGGAATGAGGCGCTCGCTCCTGGCCTTTTCATTTTTCATTATTATTATTATTTTTTTAGACTTGTTTTTTCTTTTATTGTGAATATTTCTATTTATTTAAAAAAAAGAAAATATTTGAGAAAAAACAAAAAGAAAAAAAAAGCCCGCTGAGTTTGTTTCGCCGGTTCTTCTCAGGACTGTGGCTTTTTTTGGAACCGGTGGTAGAGTTAACATTGTTATTTGTATTTTGACATTCAACAAGTGTGTCATACTGACATCTAAGTTGAAATAAATGATTTTGAATATGAATTTGAATTTGAATCACTCTATATATTTAAAAAAACCGCATCAAAATCCGATGCGTAGTTTTTTAAGATTTAAGCATACACAGGGACAGACAGATATAGGGACAGAGAAAGCGACTTTGCTTTATACTATGTAGTTATATCCAACATTATTTTCGAGTCATTAATAAATTTCATGACAAAGTAATTCATTACTAGTTCGCCTAGTCCACGCAAATCGTATATCCTGAATTAATTTATAATAATAAAACATATAACAAAATTATTATGTGTATGAATGACCCTTAACTAAGGGAACGATCGCTGGGTAATGTATCGTGAGAAATACGAAATAATGTATTTCTTGAAGACTCTATAAGGGACGTTACAGATTAAATGATCGGAAAAATAGAAAATAGCAGCTTTGACCGGTAATTTTTTTATTAACACCTTTTTTTTAAATATGTCACCTGTGTTTATTGACATGTTTATGATGTAGCCTCTACTATAATCGAATAGGAGGAACTAACAAGATCCTGAAAAAGCAAATACCACCTTTAGCATACAAGCTTAAGGTTTCTAATGGAACTTTCGTCGGAAACGTTGTTAGGTTATAACTGTAACGAAATTGGCATTGTCACGTGTGTGTTGTCAATATACAAATTAATAAGAAATCACCGCTATTATATCCTATTGAGGTTTAATGAAAATCGCTTTTGTTTTGTAGTGCATATGTCGCTCTCTTTACTAGACTTCTGTGGCGAGGGAATGTATTTTTTTTTTATTGCCCTTGTAGGCAGACGAGCATACGGCCCACCTGATGGTGAGTGGTTACCGTCGCCCATGGACTTCAGCAATGCCAGGGGCAGAGCCAAGCCGCTGCCTACCGCCAGCAGTGTGTATAGTTTTCTTGCAACAATTTTATTATTTTTTTATTATTGCTTAGATGTATGGACGAGCTCACAGCCCACGTGGTTAAGTGGTTACTGGAGGCCATAGACATCCACAACGCAAATGCGCCATCCACCTCGAGATATAAGTTCTAAGGTCTCAGTATAGTTACAACGGCTACCCCACCCTTCGAACCGAAACGCATTACTGCTTCACGGCGGAAATAGGCGGGGTGGTGGTACCTACCCGTGCGGACTCCCAAGAGGTCCTACCACCAGTGATTACGCAAACTATAATTTTGCGGGTTTGATTTTTATTACACGATGTTATTCCTTCACCGTGGAAGTAAATCGCGAACATTTGTTGAGTACGTATTTCATTAGAAAAATTCGAACACCGGTGCATCGCTTCATACGAATGCACCGGACGTCTTATCCTTTAGGCCACGACGACTAGACTGAACGACACGACACAACCTTAAAATTTTACTTCAAACCTTCGTACGTATCAAATTAAGAAGTTGCAATCCAAAAAGCACGAACAAAAGGTCTCGAGTCGTTTGCAGAGGTCGTAACTTTCTTAAAACACTTGTATTAAATTGAATCATGCGTTCCTCTTATCTTATTGACGGGATGCGGGTAGATTAAGTATTGATGGAACTTAATGCTCGTCATAGACAATATTTCTGTACAATAGCTTGTGCCAATTACAAGGATTTATAAGCCAATATACGGATAAAAATATTTAAATACTCTTTTATTTGATAACAATATGAATAATTTCGATGAGGCGTACAATTAATTGCATGGTTTATTATTAAGCATTTTAAAATTTCTCACCTCCCGTATACTTTACAATTTTCGTGGTAGCTTCTAATGTATTTAATTATTTTTTTCTTAGACGTGTGGACGAGCTCACGGTGCTTGGGGTACCTAAAAGCACCGTTAGTGGATCGGGAGGATCCGAAATGACGTGTTTTGGACGACGTCGACTTTTTACCATTTGGTCCGCAGGATCGACTATGTAGTTTCCGGCGGCCACGATGAGAGGATTCTCGTACCGCTTTGTCGCATTGATGCCGACTGTAGATACTTACTGATGGACTCCAGGTCAAGGTCGTCATGCAGGTCGATGTTCCAGACGAACCACGAGGCTCCGACAGCTATCCTGCAAAAACGGGATTGAGTAGTTTGAAGGGATTTCAAGTTAGTGCGGGCCGCGTGAGCGAACGGTACACTTGCATAGGTCATGACGGGACGTATGCAAGTTTTGTAGAGTGTCACCTTATTTCTAATTTACTTCTCTTGCAAATCATCGGATAGAAGCTCATTTCATTTAATTGTGTTTTTATTTCAATTTCGTTACATTACCTGCCAAGTACAAAAGTACTTATGCTTTCAGTGGCGGACTTTTAAATGTTATCCTGTGAGAATACTCAGCAACTACATCATCTGTATCTTACCTAAATCCCTATGATTACTGAATCCGGATATGAGGCGTTCCGAAATATGTTGAGCTCCCATTTCAAATACTTGGATTATGAATATAGTTCAGATAAAACCAGAGGACAGGCATAGTAATGACGAAACGCTGATGACGTAAACATTGATACATAAAACATAGAGAAGCCAGCAACGATCGTTCCACTTTATACTGCACAAACTGAACGACATTTTACGACATAAACCTCGATCATTCCAAACCATAATACACTAGATCTGAATGCTGCTTTGAAAAGAAAAACCACCGTACGCCTTAATAATAAAGAACCTTTTCGCAATGTGAAGCGTCAGACATGTGCTCTTTTGTTTTTTGCCACTGAAATTGTAAAGCGGAGACCGTAAAGCTATGCTCACACTCAAACGATTTGGCTTAGACACAAATACTATGTTTACCCAATCAATATACTAGATTTCCAAGTAGATTCTCAAATGACCATTAAGTTTGTATACCAAACCGGATCTTCTCAGTGAGTCGCGGCTCCGATCCGGTGATAAGTTCTGCAAAGCACTGTTCTTGCTAGGCCTACTTTTAACAAATTCAAGTTGAGCCCGTGAGCTTACCTACTTGTCCGGGTATACCTGGAATAGCCAGCCGCCTTAAGCTGCCAGCGAATAAGTAGAGGAAAAAATTAGAATACCTCTAACAATTTTTGACGGAACTCTCATTGGCATATAGCTGATATTACAAGAAGTGAATTATAATCTTTTGTTTTAGAAACAAATTAGGGTTCTGCGCAAAAAAATGAACCTAAAATCCGATTCATATAGGAGAAGTATTTTTATAAAAACAACGTATAAGATACAACAGAATGCTTAATGAGTATTATATTTCCTCTTCTTTATTGCATACATGAGTGAACGAGCCTTACCTGGTTATAAGTGCGTTAAATTTGAGTTAACTTTTACGCTATCGAGAACGTTAAAAAACTGGCACTGCGCACACAGCTTGCTTTGCTTGCGTTTTTTTCTTGTTAAATCTCGATTTATTTGACGTATCCAGCGGCATCTACCGGAAAGATAGACGCGTTCTTATAGATCTGAGCATGACTGCGACACCTTCAGATTGAATCATTAAATTGGCGAAACAAGAATCTAGGTGCAGGGCGTTAACCTGTCACCCGTGACCGCCCTTCGCGGTTGTATCCGCTCATTTGTATTCCGGTCAGCGTAACGAAAGGACACCGTAACCGGGGAAACGAGCCGAGTTAGAGTAACGATTTTCCGAATTACCTCCTTAAATAAAAATATGTCGTGGATAATGACTTTTAGTAATATTAAGACGGTGGTTTTGATTATTATTTTAAATGATGAAATGTTGTTTTGATAAATATCACAAAATGAAGGGTAGACTCCGTAACGCCACAGTATAAAATGGCGGTACGTGGACAGAGTCGTGGCATTCCGTGTCTCTAGCAATCAGTCAGTCAGTCAGTCGGTCTGTCGGTATGTGCAACGAAACTGTCGGTTTATCCTGTCATTGTGAAAGTTGTGTGTGTTGAGTTTCAATAATTATTATTGAAAAGTTTTATTGACTAAACTGAGTTCAATCGAATCGAATACGAGTGATGACGGAACCTACCGCTCAGCCATCCCTGACGTGTGCTGACAAATATATATTACGTATTAAAATTGTAAATTGCCAGAAAAAATTTCATACTGAACCATGTGTGTGTGTGTGTAAAATATACGCTTTATTTGTTTTATATTAATACGTGAAGCAAAAACTTTGTATCCCGTTTTACGAAAATTGCGCGGACGGAGGAGTATGAAATTTTCCACACTTATAGAGAAGAGGTGCACAATGCTAATATTTTTTTTAAATAATGCATAAAAGATACATTAAATCAATAAAGAAAACATTACACACACTACATACCATGTATTCGACGCACACACGCATACATACTATTTATTGTCAAACTATTGTTATTGACGTCTGTTGTCAAATTGAGAATAGATTAAATATTGTTTGTCTTTGTTAATATTTTTATAGTGTAGTCTTGGCGAAATTTGTGAGTATAGAAGTATAAAATACAATCATAATAGTGTACAAACTTACAATTCCAATTAATTATAGTCGAATTTCGACTGCTGTGGGACCTCTAGTTTGTTTTATGTTGTATATTTCCAGTGTCGCATGTTGTTGATTTTGTAGATGCGTTCGTTCCTTCGAGATTGTGTATCATTGAGAATTAAAATCTGCTCGGAGGCTTGCACGGTGAAAAGTAATCAATGACCAAAAATGGACTATGTGTACTTCAAATGTTCCGTCTACATTATATTTTCCCTTTAAAGATGTCAAAGAGTATTTCTTTTTTGCTTTTTTTAGAGTTTTTTTTAATGATTTTAAAAGTTTTAGCTTTATTTGTATTTTAGTTTGAATCACCGGTGGCTAAGTTGATTGTAGAACATAAAACATAAAGACAGAAAAAAAGTATTTCATAAGCTACCTCGCTAGTCGGCGCCGTAAATCAAAGCCAACAGTCTGCTGGTTTTTTATCTAATTCCCATTGGAGCCTGAAAACAGCATAAAAGACGGTCGTACGTACGAAAAAGAAAATATTTTCACTTGACAGGTCTTGCGCGTTATGTCCTTTTTAATTGAACTCTATGCGATTCAACATATTGCTTGAATTATGAACGGTGTACTGTTTAAATTGTGTCGTCTATTAAAGTGAAACTTTTATTAAATCGTGTCTAACTTTTTCGTCTGTGTGTTGCATGTCGCGTGACGATCGGCCGCGGAGTAGGGATAAAGTAAAAGGCGCTCGTCAGAGCAGCCAAGGGCAACATGGCGGCGCCTATAGTTGGCAGCTGCTGATCGTGTAGTGTATAGACTATTACTCATTTGTGCCAGTGCTCCACGCTATTTTGTTTGTTTTTGTCAGTGTTTAATGTAAATATTGTTTGTCAGAGTTAAATGTCTATAATGTTAAAAAAACAAAACACATTTACCGTGGTTTCATAAAACCACATAATCCATTTTTTTCTAAACGTTACGTTGATGGTACAATCAGTACCGCGATGTGTGACCGTGCAATCAATTCGACAAATGTGATGAATGTAACAACAAATTTGGCGGTAGATACCGAAATTAATGGACTAGATCATTGCAATTCATAGTCAAGCGGTCACACAACTTCGGTTGAAAATAAGTCGTTATTGTCGAAGCTTTTATGAGCTTACAACTTTTCGACAAACAAGTGTTTTTGTTGTTGGCGATCACGCTTTTTTCAGAACGAAAGTTCTTAACGCGGTCTGCGGTAATTGACTGGTAGTAATCGTAACGTAAAGAAAAAACATTATTACCCTTCCACGCGATTTTCTCTCACCATATTCTTATCTATTATATACGCGTATCTGTTTTTCCCTACTTATTCGTTGGTGGCCTGAGAAGCTATTCTAGCTTCGCGCGGACTGGTGTTTGTATCTGTGTGTAAGTATCAAGATTGGAACGATTTACTGATTTTTTTTGGAACGAAGTTCCTTATTGGACGGTGCGGATGGGGTATTTGACCCTAACCGGGAAAAAAGATCCGTAACGTAAGATTTTTATTAGTAATGCACACAGTGTACGACTCAACTTTTTAATAATGTACAAAAAATAACATTTTTGTTATATATATTTTTACCTAAAATCATTGTGAATAAAATAAAGTTGATAGGAGTAAAGGAGTTTTTTTTTTATCAATAAAAAATTATAATAAAAAATGTATACCCGAATAATTATTTTCTTTATACCTCGAACAAAACTTAAAATCAATATTTTTATAATTAGGAACTTCGTTCCTATCCGGTGTTCCACGACACGACACATCTTTTTTTATATAAAAATGTCACTCTCCGTTATATATATAACACACACACACATATATATATATATATATAAATAAGGCTCTTTCATCAAATCTGTAATTGAAATTTAACGTAATATTAATTTCCCATGCACCATTAACTTGATTATGCATATTGAAATTCGTAATACCTGTAGCGCTTTAATAAATATGCGTAATTTCGCTCGAAGCTCCGACGGATTTGTTCCGGGATAGGACAATTTGTTACCGGGATGTTTTCCCCGTACTTTTTCCTTGTACCGGGATCGTGAAGCGGCTAATAGATGCTATGGGATTGATCTTGTATCGCACACCATTAGATTTATGTTATTTTGAATTCTTAAATCAATTCATTGCAATAAAATTTATTCTGAAAACTTCGAAGCTATGATAGGACGAAAGTAATGTTCTAGAATAGTTTGAGTAGAATAGCTTATTTGGGTGGACGATGAACGAGCTCGTGGCCTATCTGATTTTAAGCGATACCAAAGCTCATAGACATCTCAGGGATAATGTCTCCTACCATAACTACCATGATACACGAGGTCGAGGTGTTGCATATTGACTTTTCCACCCTTCAAACATCAATCCATGATTGATAGCTTCGCAGCAAATATATTGAGGATTATGGTACATAACTGCGAGTTTCTAATATCCAGCCATTAATCTACAATTTTGCTGATTTCATTTTTATTACACGATTTTTTTTCTACCTATTCGTTGGTAGCCTAGGGGGCTATTCCAGCTACGCCCGGAAGGGTAGGTGAGCTCACGGGCTCAACCTGAGATAATTGGCTAACACTAGCCCTAGCAAGAGCAGAGCTACCCTGAATTTACTACCAGATCAGAAAAGCGACCCATTGAGAAGATTAGGCGAGAAACGATTTTGCCACACGATTGTATTCATTCATCATACATATCTCATGGCCGCATGGATTCGAAAACCGGCATAGAGTATCAGATTTACAATAAATCAAACCATAAATCCTTCCTACAGTGCTTTTTAGACTATTTTAAAATGATTTCTTCCAAAAATACATTTCGAAGTTCGTAAAAAAATTATTCTAAATTTAGACTAAAATTCGTAAATTCAACTTCAAATAGCTAAACCCTTGTAACACATTTTAATGCCATACATGTATGGTAGAAGTAAGGGGCATCATCTCAGTGTATTCAAGTGTCTGCCATAGTAGCAAGTGGAAAGATTTTAAAAACAGCGCCATAAAAATTTTTACAGTTTACTTCAATTCAGCAAGCACACTTCACGATTTAAAACTGCTGTATTCATATTTATTTATTTGGGAAACAAACATATGATATTTTAAAAATAGTTAAAACAATAACCAAATATGTTTCCACAATTAATATCACATATAAGTAGAAAGTGAACAGAGAAGAGAAATTTAGAAATTTAAGTTCCAAAAAAAAACAAAAGCAACACAATACGCACATATTATTTTGTACATCAACTTACACTATAAAACTGTAATACTCATCGGACTAAATCACCTTATAAATATTCAAAAATAGCTTTTCTAAATGCTACAAGTGACAAGCAAAAGATGTCAGCATTAGAGAACTTAGCGTCATACAACCTACAAGATCTACGGACAAAAGGATCTACAATATAATTTCCACTTCCTACGCTAGCGATATTTCCGTGAGTCTTCCAACAATAATTGAAAGTTCTCGAGTGGCGAGAAATACGCTACGCCTACCCACGCTACGTCTTTCGCGTACCGGAAGACGTAGCGTGGGTTGACCTCCCACAAGATGGACTGACGACCTATTGAGGTTCGTGGGGATCTGCTGAATGCAGACAGCGCAGGACCGATCTTTGTGGCGAGGCTTGGGGAAGAACTGTGTCCAGCAATGGACGTCTGTGGGCTGATAGAATATGTAGACTTTTTCAACTTGTCCCCTATACAAGACAGTGCTCTTTACCTATATACTCCACAAGCGGCCCGCTCCGGCTCCGCTCGGGTTTCTAACAAAAATTTCAACGATATTTGATGTAGCTTTATTTTTTTAAATAAAAGAACACTTATTGCGGCATAACTATAATAGTTAGACATATGCTGTCGCGACACTTTTTGTAAATAATAATGTGTTCTACAAAGTCGTAGTACATTATTTTATTCTATCATCAATAGTTTTCGCAGGGCACGCGGTGTAAAGAATATTTTTGGTAATTTTTTACTTCTTGGGTTACATTATTGGAGTTTTAGTAAGGATCCCTATTTTTTTTTTTAAAAAAGCTTATGTCACTCGGGAATAGTGTAGCTTTCAAACAGTGAAAGAATTTTTCAAATCGGTTCAGTAGTTTCGGAACCTATTCAATACAAACAAACCTTTCTTCTTTATAATATTAGTATACTTATAGAAGTATAGAATACATGGTTTTGAGTTTTGACGTTTAAAACGTCCAAAACCTAACAGAACATAAAGCCGCATTATCAGGTCTACGGTTATCGTAAAACCAGTTAAATCCGATGTTGTAAATCAACTTGCATTCGTTTCAACTCTCCCGGCGCCGACTTTTACGTTAACTGGAAGTGAAATTGTACATTTGGCTGTAATTTAAAAAGGTTTTTGCATCGACATGCTCACAAAGTATGTATTTAAAAGTTTCTTATAGCAATCTCGGTTGTCTATCGGCAAGTATTTGGCATAATATTTTAATTTTAAATATTTAGAGATATACAGAACTAGTATTGTGCGATCATTGTATCATGATAATCACTCGTGATCTAAATCCTGCAGAAAAATAATAATATATAGAGGTAAAAAACAATAACAAAAAAAATAACAGCTAACGCAACTAACAATTGTTATATTTTGTTTTTTTTTAAATCCTGTTAAGACTTGACCCAAAGGCCTTAGTTACCAGGTCATAAAATCCCTTAAAAAAAATTATATTACCATCAATATAAAACGGGATGCCTTCGAATAGGTAGTAGAAAAAAATCGCATTTCATACTTTAGGCCTTAGACTCAGATCCGCCGACAGTGATCATAATTATTGACGCTGAAAACATTTGATTTATATCTACCTGTCGCGTCATCTAATAACACAGATTACCCCTCAAAGTACCAAGCAGCGCACAAGATAACTGTTATCATAGATAAGCCATATTTTCATAGTAGAGATTCGACACGGAAATTGATATTAACGTTTTTCTAAGTAACATGCATAATCTGTAGCTGTACTTAAGTAGTGTTTACCAATCACTTGCACAATGAAAACACGCGAGCAATTTGCCGAATAAGACTTCTAAGACGTAAATCTCTAAATAAAAAAAAATACTTACTGGTGATGAGCGTATTTCAGCCGCGCGACCAGGAACACACTGCGGTCCATAACAATACCATGGCGGACCGCCGCCATGGTGTTGTTATGGACCAGAGGTGGACTTTTTTTTCTACTTATGCTGATAGCCTTAAGAGGCTATATCAGCTTCACCCTAACGTTTAGGTGAGCTCACGGGGTTCAAATCGGAGTGGTGCTAACACTGGCCCTAGCAAGAGCAGTGCTTTACAGAACCTACCACCGGATCGAAAACGCGACCCACTGAGAAGATCCGGCGAGAAACTCAGTGGGCTGTGTCTGTGGGTTAAAGGTGGACAGTAAAATCATTGATGCATAGCCGCAATAAAATAAAATAAACTATATCACATCAGACCTTAACGATAAAGAAGATCTAAAGACGCCATTTAAAGTTATATCCGCAATAGTTCACCCTTAAATCTCTCGTCCAAAAAACAATCACATTACTACGTCTATTTGACGTCATTAACGTAGAAACAGCGTCCGATATGTCACAGTCAATTCTCGAAGGTTTTATTTCAACACTAGCCACTTGGAGCCTGGCCAATACAAGCTATTCAAGAATATATTAGCCTCTACAAGAGATACGGAAATGCCTGTGCTGCTGTCAATAAGCAGAAAAAGCCTATTGGTGAATTTTTCGAAGGATCATTGTCAAAAACACAATTCAAAACAATTTTGATAATGCATTTTGCATTATATTATGCATTATATTTTTTATTTATTGCTTAGATGGATGGATGAGCTCACAGCCCACCTGGTGTTTAGTGGTTACTGGAGCCCATAGACGTCTACAACGTAAATGCGCCACCCACCTTGAAATATAAGTTCTAAGATCTCAGTATAGTTACAACGGCTGGCCTACCCTTCAGACCGAAACGCATTACTGCTTCACGGCAGGAATAGGCAGGGCGGTGGTACCTACCCGCGCGGACTCACAAGAGGTCCTACCACTAGTAAACAGCAGCAGCAGCGATGCTGTATTAACAGCATCTTTATTATTCGAAACCTTATATATGAAATATATTCATTTAAGCTCTTTAGTTTTTAAATTCAATTTTGGATCACCCGAATATCAATAGAGCTGATAATAAAAAAATACTAGGCCGCTGCCAGCTACCGATGCAACGAATGCGATAATCCCGAGATATTAATGTGAAAGTTGCAGTTTTTCTCGTCTCTACAATATCTGGGTCAGTTACAGACTTCGTCGGCGTGTGCTCAAGTGGCCGGAGGAAAGACGCTAAATCGATTTATTATTGAGACAAATGGCTTTAAGACAAAGGGTTGTAGCAAATCGGTTGTATTTTGGGGCGAAAAAAAATATATCGGCCTTACAGCTTGTATTGTTAATATCTCTGCTATTACAGAAATCCGATGAGGTATAAAAAGTAACAATATCTTTTGGTTCAATAATAATTACTAAATTGACGGAAAAAAACATCTGATGTCGCATTTATAAAATTATAACGTTAGTGAGTCAAGTTTTGATGAGATATAGGTTAGTCGTAGCGGCAGCAGTCCGTAGACATCACGGTGTCAATGTCGCCACCCACATTGAAACATGAAGATTATAAATAAATGCCCACACTTGCTTTTAATACTGCAACAAGTTTTTCTGAGCAATTAAGCTAATGTTAGATCAAAGGAACGAGAATTTGGTTCAATACCCACTTTGGACAAACATTGGTGAGATGAATCGATTGGTTGGCTCTTTGTCTGGGTTTTTTATTATCTAAATATGCAGGGAATCCTAATTTGGGGTCAGATGACCGTGCGTGATCTGTCCCCGGCTACGATTATAATTCCCACCACGCGAAACAGAAGTTCCATTGCCGAATTGACGACCAACCCAGCATCAAGTGAGCTAGACCGATACGAAAATTCTTCCCAGTTATTTCGTTCAAAGGGTCCAAGATATAAGACGCGAGGTCGATAAGTGGCAACGTATGCGGTCACGTTACGTGAATTGAATAGGAAACGCACATTCCAATTCTCTGGTTGCGTCAACCGATCATGGTAAATAGAGGTATGTCACTTCATAAACTAACCCATTCATGGAACCGTAAGTACGGACAATATGTACAAAAGTCTTCGTGATATAAGGTTAATGAAAAACAGTTTTAATTAAAACCAGTTATACGGTTTAATTTCGCTAAGTCCCACTCGTCCGTGACCACGAAAACTGTACAGTATTATTAAAGTCTGAAATAATATAGTTTAAGCGACATTTTTGCAACTTTACAGAAGAGCCATTTAAAGTTTAAAATTTGGAAAAACTACTTAACTAAAAAACTTCTTCAGCTATTTGAATGGAGTAAACTTAATTGAGACGCTACTGGAAAACGCTAAGAAGAAGAAGGAGAAACTTAATTGAAGTTCTATTATAAGCATCGTATTGTTGATGCTAATCGCATGTTGATGCAATAGTATAAAGCAAAGTTGCTTTCTCTGTCCATATATCTGTCTGTCCCTATGTATGCTTAAATCTTTAAAACTACGCAACGTATTTTGATGCTGTTTTTTCAATAGATAGAGTGAATGAAGAGGAAGGTTTATATGTATAATAACATCCATTAAATAGTGTCCATCCATTAATTAAATTGATTTCTCAATAATAAATTACAGTTTCCGAAGCGAAGCGAGGGCGGGTCGCTAGTACCAAATAAAACGGACCTTTAATTACAAAGATAAATGTTGCGTATTAAGTGAAATGTCGCTTTAACCAAATAGCCTTTCGCCCCTCGATATAATGACAATAAAAAACGTCAAATTAAACGTAGTAAATGTAGATTTAATGATGGCTACTACTTCGGGAAAACGGAGAACAAATCAGATTTGATCGCCAAATCGCTAAGTTGTTAGTTGTGACTCATGTATTTATGTCTTTATTTATAACTATTATAACTATACTATATCAAGGTGGGTGGTGCATTTACGTTGTAAATGTCTATGGGCTACAGTAACTACTTAACACCAGGTGGGCTGTGAGGTTATCCACCCATCTAAGCAATAAGAAAAATAAAAAACCAGATCCAATCATGGTGTAAATTGAATTGTATAGCGCCTGTTCCATCCAACCTTCGAAAATGTGTTAATGGGAATTTTGCACCAGAAATGTTCACCCCAAGCAATTTCACAATACAAGATAGACTGCTTGAGTGTATACAAAAAGCCATTGTGGCTAACATACTGAGTTTCACTCCGGATCTTCTCGGTGGGTCTCGGGATTCCGATCCGCTGGTAGATTCAGTGAAGCACTGCTTTTGCTAGGGCAGATGTTAGCATGTCTCTCAGATTGAGACCCGTGAACTTACCTAACAAACTATGCGTAGTTGGAATAGCCCCCAAAGCAATTAGTTGGGGAAAAAATCATTTTGGTGGGTATCTAAACAAAAAGTTTTCTTCTTGTTTAGTGAATTCGAGAAAATTAAACCGACTTGTAATCTTTTATTTTTATTACTTAGATGGTTGGACGAGCTCACAGCCTACCTGGTGTTAAGTGGTTACAGGAGCCCATAGACATCTACAACGAAAATGCGTCACCCACCTTGAGATATAAGTTCTAAGGTCTCAAGTATAGTTACAACGGCTACCCCAGCCTTCAAACCCTTCAAAGCTTCACGGCATAAATAGGCGGGATGGTGGTACCTACCCGTGCGGAGTCACAAGTATTCCTACCACCAGTATACTTAGATCGTTAATAATTGCTTTTAAATTTGGTCGTAAATTACGCTTTTATCGATTAAAATAAACCAGAGACACTATTTTGCCCGGTTCTTTCTTTCATGATGTCAGCCCTTAGCAGCAATAGTACGAAAGACGATCTATTAGTGGCGCGTTGTATGCCAGCACTCTATAGCAAATAGTCGCAATGAATTTTGTTTTAAAGAGCCAAGCGTTTGCTGAATATGTCTAGCTCTTTCAAAGGAGGATACGCCTTTAAGGAAGCAGCTAACATTTCAGTCTTGGAGACTATCAAAGCGTTTTTTAGTGAAGAGTAATGGTTAGAACATGTTAATTTTCTGTTAAGAATATTTTTAGTGTAGCGGGTAGCCATCATACAACGCAAGATAATTGACAGATGCCTGAATGTCGCTGACGACATTTTCAAGATAAAGCGCACATATACAAGTTCCGAACAATAACATTCGGACCGTCGGTCTACCGAGCAATATCACCAGCTCGGTGGAAGATCTTCCCTCCGTCGTTTAAGCCCCCAAATTAGCATAAATTTTTGTTTATCCTCTAAAGGCAGACAATAGAATTCATTTTGTGTTCATTACTGGAGTCAGTAAACTAATATTTAAGCAACACATGTTTACTGCGCGGCAGAATTAGGCAAGGAAATTCCCAGTATAACGCGTTATGCATTAAATGTATATAACTATAGGTAAGACAAACACATATTTGTTAAATATACTCGGGCGTCACCTTGTATTATGATGTTACTACGATACAATATCTGCGGTACCAAATGCAACTTGAAAAATTCCAATTTAATCGATTAAAAACTCCGGAGCATGCATCACGACAACTCACGCAAACATTCATTTGTACATATATACAAATAAATTAAAATTGGAGTGTCTGTTTGTAATAATAAAATAACCACTTTTTTACTAAATGCGTAAGCATGTATAGACAGTACATAAACCGAAATAACATTTTTATTTATTGTTTGTCTTTCTGTCTGTTCGTTCCGCCTAATCTCTGGAACGGCTGCACCGATTTTGACGGGACTTTCACTGATAGGTAGCTGATGATATAAGGAGTAACTTAGGTACCAGTAAATTTTCAAGGAATCCACAGATTTGCGACTGATCCTGAAAATGTTGGTAACCATCAGATCGAATTCAAATAAAATATCGTCCAACAAAGCGGGCTTAGTTTGATTAGTGGATATAAAAAAGAATTTACAAGAAAAAATAGTATTCTGTAGTACTGCTGCAAGTTATAATAGCGTGTTGCCGACAGGAGACGAAACATCATTAATTTCAAGGTATTTTGTCGTCTAGCCAGTAGGCGGTACTGGCGACTAGGCCAATGAAAAGGGATGATCCGAAGATGCCTTAAAAGCAATGTAATAATGATTAATGTTCCACTTTGGAAACTATTTAGATTTGTAACTCTAAGCAATTCTGTGACCGAATGAAATTGTTTTGTTAGTTGAAATAGACAACGGACTTAAGTGGCTCAAGCTGGTTTCTATTATCCATACTAGTATTATGCGTATCATTTTCCTGCCTCACTAGCTACTAGGGTTAGGGCAAATGGTGAGTTCGCACAGTTGAGTATCGCTTTAACGGCCGTCTGGTGTAGTGGTAAGTGACATGGTCACTACACAAAGGGGTCGCGGGTTCGAATCCCGCCAAGGGAAGATATTTGTATGATAAATATAAATGTCTTTTCCAGGGTTATGGATGTATATTAAATATATGTATGTGTATAATAAAAATCTTACATTTATATCCGTTATCTGGTACCTGTAACACAAGTTCTTTACGAACTTATCACGGGACCAGTTAACGTGGCGTGATTGTTAGTAAATATTTATTTATAAATCCAAAAAAAAAAAATCCTGTTAAAAATACAGAAAATGCCGTGGGTTAAAGAATAAAACGCCTAATATATTCGTAACAAGTATGTCGCAGCTTTTCTTCCGCCGGTAGGTACCAGTTCTTCTAAGGAATTATGTACCTTACAACGTGGAAGCAACATCATCATATAAAAACCTGACTTATTCGCGAAGTGGCTGCTTTTTTGACTTGATAAGTATTCTTTGGGAGCGCTCGGGCAGCTGTCAACATATCCCATCCCTCCTGGCTAAGCCTTTGCTCGCCCACCTGTCCTGGTGAAACTGGGAAAGGCCTTCGGAACACCAGTAAAGCTTTCTTCAGAAAAATAAAATAAAATCAGACATACATAAATTTACATAAGATTTATAAGAGCGTACCATAAACCGACTCACGTTGTACAAATTTAGATGTCGACCTCATGCCTCAAGGTGACATTGTGATGTTAATAGGCTTCGGGAGCCTCATATGACCATGTGAGCAATGAGTTCGTTTACAAAACCTAAAACATCTTCAAAGTCGAAATTTTTAATTAAAAGTAACAAAAAAACTTCCAGAAACAATTTAATTTAATCAAGAAATAGAATAGTAGGCCCGATCAAGCCATTGTTTCCGAGAACGGTTTTCAAGTAGGGAAAATTACCAATAAAAATTAATCGGTTTTAAGCAAGGCGGCTATGTTTCTAATTAATAAACATCGGATGCTTTGTTTTCATTGTTATTCGAAATAATCTTGCTGAGCCTTTAAGAGTTTAGGCCTTAACAAATTACGTGATTATATTTCGAGAGAGTTTTTGCGAAAGTTTTATTACCAATGACAATCTGTCACAGTGACAGCCACCCAACTAAATCACAATTAAGCCGCATACATAATATTTTAATTGTGAACTAGTAATTTGAAATGAAGATAAAACATAAAAACACGTGTGGCACTCGGGAACTGCCGCGGTAAAGCTATTGCAATTTTATCAACTTATTCGATTATAATTAGACAATAATAATTTAATATTAAAACAATAAAAAATAAGACCACGCTACATTTATAAACACTAACAAAAGCAAAACATTAACTGTCCCCTTCGCGAGAGAGAGATGGGCAAACTTTTCATGATGCTCATACCGTGCGCCGTCACGCCGCGCGCTTATTCACAAACACTACACAAGCGCAACGTGTGAATGTGTTGAACGCGAGCTACATGGTAGGCGGAGCGAGGGGTGGTTAGGTTTTATTTTCGTTACGGAATTTCTTGAATCGGTCGCCACGCTCAAAGCCCGCGATAAAAACTATGCAATAAATAATACACAAAATTAAATGTTCACGATTGACTTCCACGGTGAAGGAATAGCATCGTTTAATAAAAATGAAATGGCCTATGTTGATAGCCTTAAGAGGAACACGTAGGTGAGCTCACGGGGCTCTAACCGGGAGTGTTGCTAACACTGGCTCTAGCCAGAGCAGTGCTTCGCGGAGTCTACCACCGGATCGGAAACGCGACCCACTGAGAAGATCCCGCGAGAAACTCAGTGGGCTGTGTCTATGGGTTAAGTTGGTTTCCGGCAAACGAAAGGGTCTATTTATACCTTACGTTTCATTCTGGGGAGCTACGATCCGATTTCAGTTGAAAACTTACAAATGTAACTCGGTAGTCGGATGGTAGTTGTTCAACGTTGTGCCCGAATGCTTTTGTTTGTCCCGTCTCCGCTTTGTACGTACGCCGAGGAAGCTTTACGAAAGTCAATTAACAGCTTAAAACTTCGACAAAGCTGGTGCGCCCTAGATTGCTGAATGAGGCTGGTTAATTAATATTGCACTTGAAACGCAAAGTTCTGGACTTATATTTTTTTAATTTATTGCTTAGATGGGTTCAAAGCCCACCTGGTTTTTTTTTTTTTTTTTTATTGCCTTTGTAGGCAGACGGGCATACGGCCCACCTGATGGTGAGTGGTTACCGTCGCCCATGGACTTCAGCAATGCAAGGGGCAGAGCCAAGCCGCTGCCTACCGCTTAATACTCTCCACAAGCCTCGTTTGAAGAAGGACATGTCATAGCGCTCGGGAAACACCGTGGAGGGGAGCTCATTCCATAGCCGGATGGTACGTGGCAAAAAAGATCTCTGGAAACGCACTGTGGATGACCGCAGCGGCTCCAGGTAGTATGGATGAACTCTACTCCGGTGGCGGGCGGTGCGATGGTAAAAACGAGATGCTGGTATCATCTCGAACAATTCCTCAGAGCACTCCCCATGGAACATACGGTATAAAATACAGAGGGAACCGAAGTCCCTCCGCAGACCCATGGTGTTAAGTGATTCCCGAGCCCATGTACATCTACAGCGTAAATACCGCCACCCACTTTAAAGATGTATACAACGGCTGCCCCACCCTTCAAACCGAAACGCATTGCTGCTTCACGGCTGAAATAGACAGGGTAGTGGTAACTACCCGTACGAACTCACAACACATCCTTTGTTTTACGCTGGGGAATCCATTTACGGATACCCGGTCGAGGGGGGTAACAAACCGGGTTATGTCGGACTCCGGCGCTCCAGAAAAGAAGAACGGGGTCCTCCTCTAAGAAGAGGAGTACCCCGTTCTTCCTTTTCTCCCTTGAAAGACCATTTCCTGCTGGGAGACTACGCCTTGGAAAAGGCCCGCGAGACGCTGCACGGCGTCAGCCACCCAAGAGCTACCCCGCAAAACCGAATACCGACTAAACCCCATCGAGCCCCACCACTCCGACTCCACGAAACCCACGGTACCACACAGTGCGCGCCGCCGTTCGCCGTTCACAAGACATCCTACCACCAGTGATGACTTATGAGTGCCTAATAACGATTGCAGATTTAGTGATTGTGGGACGAATTATGAGCTCAGATGAGGAAGTGAGGCGTCTTTGTTAATTATGCCGAAAATTTTCGTGTGGTGCTAATTGTCAGTTACGTTCATTAGGAAAATTTGGTATCGGTTTGTTGTATTCGAACACCGGTACTATCAGCACCGGATTCCAGTACACCGGACGTCTTATCCTTCAGACCACGACTACTTCAAATTTTGTATTTAATCAGCCAGATGACGAAACGTGAATATCAAATAAGAAGTTTTTTTTTTATTGCTTAGATGTCCCACGACGAGCTCACAGCCTGGTGGTTAAGTGGTTATTGGAGCCCATAGACATCTACAACGTAAATGCCGCCACTCGCCTTGAGATATAAGTTCTAAGGTCTCAGTATAGTTACAGCGGCTGCCCCACCCTTCAAACCGAAACGCAGAAATAGGCAGGGCGGTGGTACCTACCCGTGCGGACTCACTCCCACAACTTTTCACTCTAAGCCATCAATTAGAATGTACCTCAAATCCACCGAAACTGACACGAGTAAGCTCATAAGCCCCTTTTGTCGGTGAACTTAATAGCATTTTCATGAAATAAGATTACACAAGTCCAGTATTTCATTAAGTTTAATGCGAAACTTAAAAAGTTCTCCGATCTAATATAGCTTCTCTCTGGGGCGTGGCCGCAATAATAACTAAGCTTTCTAAATGTGATTTATGGGATGGAATAAATTATTTTCGGTTTAATTCGAGGCGCTTAGGCGAACAAGTATTAGCAAAATGATGAAGATCAGAGCTGGGCTGTGTGAAAAGGGGCAATGCTGCATTACGCTAATTCCATCCTCGAACCATAGGAACCATAGCTCTAATAATATATCTTTTTCTGTTTTTTTTTCTATGTAAGCTGAGAGCCTTGAGAGGCTATTTCAGCGTAACCTTAACTAGTAGCCGAGCTCACGGCGCTCAAACCTGACGACGTTGCTAACACTAACCCTAGCAAAGCAGTTCTTCGCAGGATCTACCACCGGATCGGAAACGCAACCCACTGAGAAGATCCGACGAGAAACTCACTATAACGAAGAAGATGTGGATAATATATCAGAGATACCATCAGGCTTCCATTGTTTTTTTATTTCCATTATTAACAGACTAGCATACGGTCCGGTATATGTAGCCACCGGTGCTCATGGATGACAGCATGCCAGGGCTACAGGCTCATATTCGGTCAACGGTTTACTGGTTGTAGGACCTCATGTGAGTCCGCACGGGTAGGTACCATCACCCTGCTTATTTTTGCCGTGAAGCACTAATGCGTTTCAGTTAAAGGGTGGGGCAGCCGTTGTAACTATACTGAGACCTTAGAACTTATATCTTAAGGTGGGTGGCAGCATTTTCGTTGTACATGTCTATGGGCTCCGGCAACCACTTAACACCAGGTGGGCTGTGAGCTCGGCAACCCATCTAATCAATAAAAAAAAAAAAAGCTATAATTTATTTTTATAGGACGATAAAAAATCCGTAGGTACTTAGAAAATGTTGTTATTCTATACCCGACTGACAGACTTTAGTGTTGCCTAAAGGAATAACTCGAATCTAATAATAATAAGGGTGCGAGTATTAAAACTATTCTATTCTAAAATATTTATACAGATTATTCACAGTTAATCTACATTATAAATTCGAAATACATTCTAGAGCACTTACATTGTAACAATTATTTAAACAAACAACAATTTATTTGTAAGGTCGATTAGACAAAGTTAAAACAACGATTACGTAACGGGTCCGTCGCGTCGCAACATGTGTGACCAATAGGGAAGTATACGTCTTAACAGATACCGGTAATAGGTATTACAAAATCGCAGCTTAGAAAATTTAATACTACCTATGATATATACGCTCAACGAAGATCAAAATTTCATTAAAACACATCATCCAGAACAATAGCAAAATCATACCACGCTTACTCATGTGAGATGGTTAAAGTCTCTGTTTTATTTGTTGGGTTGTTATTAGAAAAATAAAATAATATTATCTCACGCTTGGAACTCGTTTGAAAACGTTTCGAGTATTGAGTAGAGACGCCAGAGAGGTCACGCTGGAAGTGGAAACCATAAATTCTGGAATTAAAATTTCAAAACCACAGGTAAGCCATGATCTGTACTGATGTAGATACTCGTGAACACCGCAGAACACCTCAGAACACACCTACCTAGGTATGAGCGTTGGGATATTTAATAAACTACCAAAGAAATTAAGAGACTTAGACGATTTTCATTTTAAGAAAAAAACTAAAAGATAATCTTATTAGTGAAAATTATAATCACATAAATGATTTTCTTAGGGACGACATTGAAAATAAATGGATTTTTTAATTATTAGTTGAATTATGGATGAATGAATGGTAAATTATATAATATTATAATAATATCTTGCACTGCACTAAAATTCGCATGTCAAATAATGACCAAGCATACACGCTGCTTTTAACTTATGTAATAACTCATTTTCACTATGCTTGGCGAATAAATGATTTCTTTCTTTCTTTCTCTAATTTATTATTAATTGCCTATTAACTTAGTGCGATACATTTATTAAAACTATCAGTAATTTCAGTAATCTCAATGCCATTCTTACTCATCCGTGTTGAACGACGGAATTCTGACTGAAATCTCTGCGACCGTTCGTTCCAGAACAAGAAGCATTCTGCTCATGAATACGCGTCCGGGATCTGATATCATAATGATAATAAATACTACCTAATATTTTTCACAGGTAACATTTTTATACCACAACTATTACAACCCTAATGGTTACTTCATAATGAAACAGCGGCTAGCTCTCTGAAGTTTGTCCACGTCCGCTACTGCTGTTTTGAATAAGCTTTTCTGTTTTTATTACAGCACACTTAATTTACGTCATTTGTAACGATTTTTAATGGAAAATTGTATGTTACATAGAGACGAAATCGGTTGCAGACTGCTTCTTTAGACCCACGCGAAGGGTCAAAATAGAAAACTAATAACTAACTGAGACCGTAACTATACTGAGACCTTAGAACTTATATCTCAAGGTGGGTGGCGCATTTACGTCGTAGATGTCTACGGGCTCCAGTAACCACTTAACACCAGGTGGGCTGTGAGCTCGTCCACCAATATAACCAATAAAAAAAAGGAATCCTCTGAATAGTTCCTCCAATGGCTCAACTAAAATTACCAACATTGTAGTGATGTTAATTATAAAGATTTTAATATAATTAACAAAATTAAACCTTTTCTTATTCATTACAGTCAAAAAGAAACTCTCAAAGTCCTTCAATAAGCGAGTTCTCGTTCAATCTTCGCGGCCGCTATATTGAACCACAAAAGCCTCCAACACCGAACCTAATATTATATAGTAAACTTCATGCTTAATGCAGAAAACAAAACAATAAAAGTGTTAGTAGATCGCAAAAAAGTCCCCACAAAAAAAAAATACTCGCGCCATACTAAAACTTTATAGATACTTTTTCTTTGTTGACGGCTCGCGAAGTTGTCCTTCAAGGTTTATTCGTCTTTCAGAAGCTGGCCACTCTGTTACGAATAAACGGATAACCCTTAGCTTACAAGACTTATTAAGGACTACAATTATCCGCACAGATTTCTAGCGCCGTCTTGTTTGGTTTTGACGCAAACTGTCCGCAAAATATGGCGTCTGTGGACCGATGTTTAAGTATATATTATATTATAATATATCATTTTATAATATATATTTTGTATATATTAAAAATTAATTGCTGTTCGTTAGTCTCGCTAAAACTCGAGAACGGCTGAACCGCTTTGGCTAATTTTGGTCTTGAATTATTTGTGGAAATCCAGAGAAGGTTTAAAAGGTAGATAAATATGAAAATGCACGGAATTAAATAAAAATAACAATTTTGTTTTTCATTTGATGGGTCCCCCGTCGGACGGATTCCTTTTGTTTGTTTTAAATTTATTTTATACAAAAGTTTAGGTCTTTTGTTTATCGATTGAGGCACTACGAAGTCTGCCGGGTCAGCTAGTTATACAATATATTAATAATACAATATATTATACCAAGAACGCCTTTTGTAATTCTGACCACAGAGTTTAGTTTTTCGACGTTTATATCTCATAAACTTCTTCAGGAGACTTCAATTTCGTAACATACACTTAACACGTACTGTTTTTTACTACACAATAAATTTTCTAACTAAAATCACATATAATCAGCTGGTCCAAAACTAGGATCCCCTATTATTTTTTTTATTGCTTAGATGGGTGGACGAGCTCACAGCCCACCTGGTGTCAAGTGATTACTGGAGCCCATAGACATCTACAACGTAAATGCGCCACCCACCTTGAGATATAAGGTCTAAGATCTCAGTATAGTTACAACGACTGACCCACCCTTCAAACCGAAACGCATTACTGCTTCACGGCAGAAATAGGCGGGGTGGTGGTACCTACCCATGCGGACTCACAAGAGGTCCTACCACCAGCGATTACGCAAATTATAATTTTGCGGGTTTGATTTTTATTACACGACTAGAGACCCGCCCTCGCTTCGCTTCGGAAACATTAAAACACACATGAAACCAAAAAAAAAAAAAAAAAGTAGCCTATGTTCATCAGGGACAATGTCGGCTTCTAATGGAAAAAGAATTTTTCAAATCGGTCCAGTAGTTTCGGAGCCTATTCGAAACAAACAAACAAACAAATCTTTCCTCTTTATAATATTAAGTATAGATGTTATTCCTTCACCGTGGAAGTCAATCGTGAACATTTGTTAAGTACGTATTTCATTAGAAAAATTGGTACCCGCCTGCGGGATTCGAACACCGGTGCGTCGCTACATACGAATGCACCGGAGGTCTTATCCTTTAGGCCACAGCGACTTCAAAAAATACCCCTATACTCAAAGTCCCTACATATAACTACATACATTTTTAAATATATAAAATACTTCTCCCTTGATACTATGTATAAGCCCCTCATCATTATACAGACAAAGCATGGAACACAGAATTTAATGAACGTAACTTCATTAAATTTCAGTGTATATTCTGACGCCAAGACCCGGCTCGGTAGTTTGATAACGCACTAATTAATTCCTAACATTTTGATAGTTGCCGAGTTTGTAAACAATTTAAATATCTTTCATATTATTATTGTGTAGGTTGTGTTGTGAGACTATAGCCATAAAGCAGAATTTATGGAATTTATATACTTTACGAAACTTCTGAATGACCGATAATTACCTATGTGAATGTGGTGTTCACTAACGCGACCTGCATTCACGCAGACAATCCCGTTTTTGAAGGATAGCTGTCGGAATGCCATGGTCCGTGAGGAACGTGGAACTTCACGACGATACATGCCTCGAATCTGTCAGAAACCTGAAATCGGCGTCGGAAAGGTACTTCGATAATGCTATGCGTTATGAAAACCGCCTTCGCGAGGTCTGCTCCCTGAATCCGGCTCACTTAAGAACCAGTCACGCGATGGTCTCACGGCGGCATCTACCCGATCCACTATTAGACGCCACAAGCTTTAGCATTAGGAGCAGGGTATCTGGTAACTGTACTCGTCGAGCTGGTCCAAAGAGTACGACGTGAAACCTAACGCGTGTCATCAGTCCGCTGAGTTTCTCGCCGAATCTCAGAGGATCACGATACCAGTCCGGTAATGGATGCCTTAGCGAAGCAGTCGTTATTGAACTGTCAGGTTCCTATTGAGGCGCTCGGGCAGTTGTTAGCTACCACCCTTCCCGGCTGAGCCCCAATTCTCCTACCTGTTCTGGTGAAGCGGGAAAGACACCTGGGCCACCGATAATCCCTCATTCCCAAAAAAAGAGACGGCGCTAACACCAGCAAGCAGCTGGCATTGTGCTTACTGGTGGTAGAACCACTTGTGAGTCGCACGGGTAGGTACCACCACCCTGCCTATTTGCCGTGAAGCAGTAATCCGTTTCGGTTTGAAGGGTGGGACAGCCGTTGTAACTATTTTGAGACCTTAGAACTTATATCTCAAGGGGGGCGCATTTACGTTGTAGATGTCTATGGGCTCCAGTAACCACTTAACACCAGATGGGCTGTGAGCTCGTCCACCCATATAAGCAATAAAAAAAAAACTTCTAACACGGTAGACTGGTTTAAAAGGGTCTTTTTCCTTAAAAAGTAATCATAAATTCAAGTACAGGAAAGCTAATTAACCCAATAGAATTGTGAATACAATCCATTCCACAATCATGCCGTAGACATTTTTGACTATTTAAAAAATAAAAAAATCAACGAACTGTCTAAAACCGTATTATTTATACAAAATACCGTAATTTACTCTGAAGGCACTACAAAGCTTACCGACCTTAACGATTCTCGCTTCCCGCAAACTATCAAGATCGTTCCTGATTAAATACGAAGAGTAACCAGAGAGTCGCGGAAGGAGCTGTCTTAAAGCAATTACCGGGGATAGAACAACACCAACCCTCTTTGGAACTTTGTCGTCAATGGATGTTGTAGATGATAGCTTCGTTAGCGGCAATGTAAATATTTTTATTTAAATTACATTGCGTTCTCGAAAATAAAGAGATATTCTCAAATTAATAAGTGAAGCAAAAACTTTGTATCCCTTTTTACGAAAATTGCGCGGACGGAGGAGTACGAAATTTTCCACACTTATAGAGAATATAGAGAAGAAGTGTACAATGCTAATTTTTTTTTTAAATAATGCATTAAAGATACATTAAATCAATAAAGAAAACATTACACACACTACCGTGTATTTGACACACACACATATACTCTTTGTTTATTGTCATACATTTGTTGTTGCTTAAAGTCTGTAGTCAAACTGAGAATAGGTTAATATTGTTTATCTTTAATATTACGAGTATTTGTCTATAGCGAAATCTGTGACTATAGAAATATAATAGTTTTCACAATAGAACCATAATAATGTGCAAACTTATAATTTTAATTAATTATAGTCGAATTTTGACTACTGCGGGAACACTAGTATTCTCAAACGTGAGAAACCTAAAGTTTCTCATCAAGAAAATTATATCGAGACGAAATATTAAAGTTAAATAGTTGAACTATTTATTTTATTTCGTGCCAGATGCAAATGTATTTAAATTTTTGCTTTTAATAATGTGTTGTATTTTATGGTGTTTAATTCATATTGTATTTTGTCTATCGAACATTTAGTACTCATCGCTCCTAATCTTTGATTTTGTATATTTTATGCGTGACAGAGAAAAAAAACCGGTTAAAATTAAACGTTTTTATGAAAAGAGCAGCATATTTGAAGTATGGGTTCCTAGAGAAAAAGTTTTACTGGTCATAGGACCTCTTGTGAGTCCGCACGGGTAGGTACCACCACCTTGCCGATTTCTGCCGTCAAGCACTAATGCGTTTCGGTTAAAGGGTGGGGCAGCCGTTGTAACTATACTTGAGACCTTAGAACTTATATCTCAAGGTGGGTGGCGCATTTACGCTGTAGATGTCTACGGGCTCCAGTAACCACTTAACACCAGGTGGGCTGTGAGCTCGTCCATCGATCTAAGCAATAAAATAATAATAAAAGTTGTATGTATAAATTTGAAACCAGAACAACAGTTAGATCATTCATGGAAATATACTCACTAATGACGTTTATATTATGCTTAACTCACACAATGCCCGCCGAGGTTGCTTGAACTTTTTAATTTTCCGGTTCTCCCGACGACCTCAACTAAAATATTCGAGTTCCCGACTCTTATCTATGCGCTAGATACTAGCTAATGCATTTGGTTAATTAGTTTTCGGTTTAATCTAGTAATAATCCTTTGCTTATAAGCAGATAAGTGTGCAATTTGAAACTGACAGTTGTTCTTGTCCATAACCTTAGAAAATAAAGTTACAATGCCAACAGTAGGTATTCCTCGTGACACTTAATAGGTGGGACTTTCATTGATCTGTCTTCGTTTACAATTTTTTTTGATTTTGCGGGTTTGATTTTTATTACACGATATTATTCCTTCGCCGTGAAAGTAAATCGAGAACATTTGTTAAGTACGTATTTCATTAGAAAAATTGGTACCCGCCTGCGGGATTCGAACACCGGTTCATGGCTAGATACGAATGCACCGGACGTCTTAATCCTTTAGGCCACGACGACTTCAACGAATTTATGAGAATTTTGTATGCATGCTTTGGAGCAATATAAGCTATATGCCCCATAGATGTAAAAACCCTTAGTCGTTCTTATACTACTAGCATTATCGCAATTAATGCGATCGCTCTCTGTCAATAACCACTTGACTTAAGTAAACTCATTCATCATAAACAAAAAATGTCCGAATATCACAAAAAATATGTTAATAAGTAAATTAAATAGATATAATTGTGAATAATCCAAAATACATTGGATTTGCAGTATGTGTTATTGCGAAGAGTGTTGCCAAAATACATAATAATTGTCAAGCTTATTTACGATCAGAGTGAAATGTCATATTATTATTATTGACTTTTTGGCGGGAACGCGAGATTCGAAGTTGTGCGATTTGTTATATTTTGTTATTTTAGTGTTTCTTCCGGTTCAAATGTGTAATAACCGGTTTATTGACTGTTTAGCATAATATGTGAAAGTGCTGAAATATGGGAAAATAGTATTAATAAATTAAAGTCTAAAATTAACCAACTACATCTCATTTCATATATTTTTTTATTTAACAGAATGTTTATGTATTTAATGATCGAATATTTTTATAAACACGACACTGGCAACAATGACGCTGCAAGAAGCCGTTTGCTATACCGTACTTAAACAAAGAAAAAGAATAAGAAATGTCATAGAAAACGCTCGTCGAGTCAATAGTTAGAAAAAATATATTCCATCGCGTAGCAGTGTTGCCAAACAGAAAAAATAAACGTAACTCAACACTTATTTCTAGATCAAATAATTGAATTCCAATAACACACAGTACTTAATTGGAGTTGATTGATAAAATATTATTTGTTTTTTTTGGCACGACAATAATCGAACAGTGCTCTTTATTATTTGAAAAATAATATGAAAGCTGTTTACAAAAGTATTTTACACCCGATTCGTAGGTGTGTTCTTTCTAGCTTACTTTTGATGGTAATGTATTTCGAACGTATGCATGTGTGCATGTTTTATACTCAGGCAAGTTCTAAAGCCTAGGACCCGGAGGAGACAGTACGAGCGGAAATCCTAAGTGGATTACCGAAATTAAAAAATACATTATATTAGCTGATCCCTCTTGAGATAATTCTTTAAATACGCCCATGACGACAAGTAAGCCTTGATCAAGTAAACAAAATCGTGTTCCAGCCAAGCAAGCACGAAGGTAGTAGACAAATAGAATTTCGGCTATGGCGGCGATTTTCTTCTTTTATTTTGTGAACTAAAGTAAAGGCAGCCGGCTAACGCCCCCGCGTTCGGTGAGATCGTTGACCCCGTGTTTCAGTTTATATTATAATTGTAATTCGTTGCGTAGCGAGAAAATTATATAGTTTCCTGAAGAATTATATTATTGTCGTGCCAAAAAAAACATAATATTTTGTCAATCAACTCCATTATGGTACTGTGTGTTATTGGAATTCAACTATTTCACACGAAAAAAAAAAAATTGTTGCTTCGATGGGTGAACGAGCTCATAGCCACCTGGTGTTAAGTAGTTACTGGAGGCTATAAACATATATGACGTAAATACGCCACCCACCTTGAGATATAAGTTCTAAGGTCTCAAGTATAGCTACAACGGCTGCCCCACCCTTCAAGCCGAAACGCATTACTGCTTCACGGCAGAAATAAGCAGGGTGGTGGTACCTACCCGCGCGGACTCACAAGAGGCCCTGCCACCAGTAATTACGCAAATTATAGGAAATAATTATCCTCAACTCGTTTGTTCAGTAATAACACAAGATCAACACATCGGTAGCGAGCTACCGCAGAGCACTGCATCGTAATCACCGCATCTCCAGTCAGTTTTTTTGTTAAGATACTATTGTATTCGAAGTCTAGATTCTTATTCTTGTCTTGTATACGTTTTCAGCCCCTCATAAGGCAGGAGAATATAATAAAATTGACCGGGGAATCGAAGCTAAACTTAAAATTACCCAAGCTTAACACAAAACCAAAATTGAATCAAAAGAAAAATATTTCTCCACACAATTACTAACAGAAGAGTGTGAATGAATATAATTAATAACTTCTCTAATAAAACGAAAACTACCTAACAAAGTCCTTATATATCGTCGCACCATAGACAATACCATTATAAAGTCCCCTCGTTTAATTTAACGACGCTCTATTGTCTATGAGAGTGACAGGTTAACCTCATAATGACGTCAATATATTTAAGTTGAGGTCATTAGCGGTCGCAAAGGCTTTTTGTTTTGTGTACCCGCGATTTATGAACAATTAAATTTTGTTTTTCTTTTTCTATTTAAATTTAAACGGTAGATTTCGTGTCATTTTTTATTTGAATTGGAATTGTAGTAGGTACTTATAGCGAAGTCAGTATAAGTTGTTCATATTTAGGTTTCCGGAACCCATCTGACAAACAAAAGAAGCGCGGGACATTTGAATGTGATATGTTCGAACATTTGTCAATGTAATTAGGGGGACATTGAGGAAAGTTATGTTGAAACCGTTTATTTTGAAGCTAATTACTGTCTTAATTCCTTTGTTTTGGAAGTGTTGTAGTCGGCCATCTTGTTTGGAGAGAATTCGGAAGTTTCATTTTTGAACGAACATTATTAGATGAGAGAAAGCGTGCATTATCTTTACTGAGATAATATCGACTCTTATTTTTTTGCCTAAATGGGTGAACGTGCTTACGGCCCACCAGGTGCTGAGCCCGACATCAACACGTGTATAACTCAACATCAGATGACCTATTGCGCTCATTGTGTAAATAAAATACAGACTCGTAAAACGAACATTCGCGTTTATCCTATTTCTATTAGAAATTTAATTAAAATTTGCCATGCACGGGGCTAAAAGGCAGAAACGGAAGAGAGGGTTGCCAAGAGAAAAATCTTAAAATTAGCTAACTTAGTTAGGCGGTAGGCAGCGGCTTGGCTCTGCCTACGGCCACGGTAACCACTCACCATCAGGTGGGCTGTGCGCTCGTCTGCCTACAAGGGCAATAAAAAAAATACATATTTGGACTTAGGTGTTTTTACAATAAAATTCTAATGTTCATATTTCATATTTTGATTGAACATAATATTTATAAAAATGTTATATACACCGGGCGTTTCGTCCTTCAAAGCACGATGACTTCATCCTAGCAGACAAATCCTTAGACCAGTTACTTAATATTATTCTGTAATCATAATTTTCGTAATTACTGGTGGTAGGACCTCTTGTGAGTCCGCACGGGTAGGTACCACCACTCTACCTATTTCTGCCGTGAAGCAGTAATGCGTTTCGGTTTGAACGATGGGGCAGCCTTTGTGGGTGGCGCATTTACGTTGTAGATGTCTATGGGCTTCAGTAATCACTTAACTCCGAGCGGGCTGTGAGCTCGTCCACTCATGTAAGCAATAAAAAAAAAGCTAATCCAATGCGTTGTAATAAAATTGAAAAACATTCACCATATATGTCGTAATCAAAATAAATAAACAACACCTACGAGAATATACTTATATTATCTATTTTTTTAAAATTTTTTTTTGCTTAGATGTGTGGACGAGCTCACAGCCCACCTGCTGTTAAGTGGTTACTGGAACCCATAGACATCTACAACGTAAATGCGCCACACACCTACATAGACATCTACAACGTAAATGCGCCACACACCTACATAGACATCTACAACGTAAATGCGCCACACACCTACATAGACATCTACAACGTAAATGCGCCACACACCTACATAGACATCTACAACGTAAATGCGTCACACACCTACATAGACATCTACAACGTAAATGCGCCACACACCTACATAGACATCTACAACGTAAATGCGCCACACACCTACATAGACATCTACAACGTAAATGCGCCACACACCTACATAGACATCTACAACGTAAATGCGCCACACACCTACATAGACATCTACAACGTAAATGCGCCACACACCTACATAGACATCTACAACGTAAATGCGCCACACACCTACATAGACATCTACAACGTAAATGCGCCACACAACGTAAATGCGCCACACAGACGCATATGACGTATTCGTTTGTTTATATGAATATTCCTCTATTTCAGGTAAACACAATTCTTCGTTGGAGATACGGCCCGGAGCAGATGTCGCCGGAGTGAGCCTGAAAGAAATAACATTAATTCTATACCAAGTGTCATTTGTTATCCGCGTACGATTGTAAAGCGTTGTTTTTGTGTACGGGAATTAGGTTTAGCTGTTTTTATTTTATTTTAAATTGGGATTGCTTCTTCTGCCTGTTAGGGGCTCTATTGTGGGGCGCTATTATTGAATTGGTAGTCATCATTAATGTATACTTAGATAGTAATTTTGCCTTGAAAAACCAATATACGTTACGAGAATGATTGTCAGCTTTGATTGTCGGAATTTTGAAAAATAAGAGCTATTCTTTTATGTAAAATACAAAAAACTTTATTTTTTCTTTAAAACTAGCTGACACGGCACGTAGTGCCTCAATCGATAAATAAAAGACCTAATTTTTTGTATAAAATAAACTTAAAACAAACAAAAGGAATCCGTCCGACGGGTGACACTTCAAAGGGAAAACAAAATTGTTATTTTTATTTAATTCCGAGCATTTTCATATTTATCTACCTTTTAAATCTTCTCTGGACTTCTACAAATAATTCAAGACCACAATTAGTCAAATCGGTCCAGCCCTTCTCGAGTTTTAGCGAGACTAACGAACAGCAATTCATTTGTATATATAGAGATTAATGATACCCGATCTCACTATATTGTATTGTGTGAAAAGACGTCGAATTTCTTAGTAACCACTTTTACGTCAATTACAATTCGTAAATCGCTTCTTCCGCTTCGCTTCAGATGATCAACTCGCTGTTTCGCTTCGAGTAGATCCGATTACTAACTGCCTTCGTGTCATTTCTGTAACGCTTTTATAGTCGATACATCTATAGAATTATCGAGAACATTCTTGATAGGTCGAGTAATTTCGATATGTGTTTCCGCTATTTGATAATAGATGGCGTTGCAATTCTCGAGCGTTTTCGATTTTACTAGTTTTTTTGATATTCGTTTCTGCTATTCGGACGACAGATTCCATTACCCTTACCGACGTAACAGGACTGTGATAAAAAATCCTAGAGCACCAGCTAAGGCAGTTACATCACAATCATATGTTTAGTAACGTATACAGGACAATTACGATTACCTTATATTAAAATATAGTATTTTTATTAAATAGAAAAGAAAGAAAAGTTATACTTATTGAAGACTCCGAGAAAAAAAACGCAGCTTTTTTTCGAACTGTGTGCGACAACGCCTTTATCTGGCGCGATGCCCGTCCACGTCGCACGGCTAGTTACTATGGAAAATAAATACGAAATCGGGCCAGCCACCTCCAATAAATCCCATAGCAACAAACAGCACAATATCATATTATTAAAATGAAATATTATTTTGTTCGTCATCACTATATCGAGTTTCAAATTTTGACGACTGAGTTTTGTATCCAATATCTTTTGTTCCCGTTGTTATTAAGCCGAAATCAACGAATGAGTTTGTTAGAAATTTTATATTAAGCTCTTGATAATACAAAATTCTGAGGAACAATTTGAGATGATCCCTTCATCTCGTTTTTAACATCGCACCGCCCGCCTCCGGAACACAGTTCATCCATACCCAGATTGTATGTACTGTCTATTCGCTGGTAGCCTAAGAGACTATTCCAGTTACGTCCGGACAGGTAGGTGAGCTCACGGGCTCAACCTAAAAGAATTTGCTAATACCAGCCCTAGCAAGAGCTGTTCGGAATCGTGACCCGCTGAGAAGATACGGCGAGAAACTCAGTGGGCTGAGTCTATGGGTTAGTTCGCTCGTCGAACTCTTCGTCGTAATCGACGGGTTCGACGAGGACGATGACCGTGCTTGAGAGGTCTAAAAAGCACCGAGAGTGAATGCGGGGGATCCGACAAGACATGTTTTGAGCGACGGCGGCCTTGCATTGCTCCGTCGCTTCGGATATTAATTCAACAACCGAAAATACTCTCATATCAAATTAGGCCGTCAGCGCAAAAGTGGCCTAAGTATGGAGGCCACTAGGGAGATGACTGCTACCAAGAGGCAGCAGGCACTCGTGGGGCCACGGGAGCTGGCTGGAAACTTCAGCCTGGACGAGGTCATCACTCGCACCGTCCAGGTTGTATTGGAAAGGCTGGACGGCAGGCTGGCGGCCCTCGAGGCGCAACTCATTGCCCCGGCTGACGCACGGCGACCGGCACATGCAGCAGTGTTGGGTGCTCCAGCCGCCCACCCCGCCCCCGTACGGACTCCAGCCACTAGGTTGGGCCCGGGACGGGATAGAACAAAGCGGGGGGGCGGCGCCAACGCGAAACGCCCATCGCAAGCACCCCAGCCCCGTCCGCTGCCTCCGCCCCCATCCAACATGGACGAGGGGTGGAACGTGGTGGCCCGGCGGGGTGCCAAGAAGGTCCCACTGGCATCTCCACAAGTGGGTGAAGCGCCGGCGGCCACGGCGGCTCAGGCTCCTCCCCAACAGGGTCGAGCGCCTGTAGCCGCCAAAAAGAAAAACAAGAAAACAAAGAAGCCACCGCGCGCGCCGCGGTCGGCGGCAGTGGTCCTAACGCTGCTGCCGGCTGCCAAAGCCAAGGGCATGACATACGGAGATGTCATTGCTCGGGCGCGCGCGGCAGTCGATCTGAATGAGATCGGGGCGGGGGAGGGTCTCCGCTCTAGGCAGACAGCCAATGGGGCCAAACTGCTAGAGTGTTCCGGTGCCGATAGTCCCGGCATCGCAGAGCGTCTGGCCGCAAGGCTCCGCGCGGTCCTGCCTGAAGAGGAGGTGCGGGTGCATAGGCCGGTCAAGATGGCCGAATTGAAAGTGACCGGCCTGGACGAATGCACCACCAGGGATGAGGTGGCGGCGGCCGTCGCTTCCCAGGGCAACTGTGCCCTGCAGAATATAACCGTAGGCGAGCTGCGTCCCGGTTATAGCGGGGCCAGCTCCGTGTGGGTACGTTGCCCGGTGGAGGCGGCCTTCGCCCTGGCTGCTCCTCCGCCCGGGAGACCTTTGGGGGATCCGGGTAGGTTGCGCGTGGGCTGGATAGCAGCCCACGTGCGCCTGCTAGAACCACGCGCCTGGCGGTGCCTAAAGTGCTTCAGCACTGGGCACTGCCTCGCCAGGTGCGTAAGTGCGGTTGACCGCAGCGGACTGTGTTTCCGCTGTGGTCAGCCTGGACACAAGGCGGCCGTGTGCTCGGCTGCGCCGCATTGCTTATTGTGTGCGGCGGCCGGACGCAGGGCTGACCACCGGACCGGGGGCAAGGCATGCCCCCAGCCGGCAAAAACGCAATCAGAAATTGGCGCCGCCAAGCTAAGCGGCGCCAAAAGAAGCTGTCGGCCGGGGGAGCACCGGCCGGCACTTTGGCCCACGCTGAGGCGTTCGCGCCCGATAGCGGGGACAATGGAGTAAGGGAGGGGGCGATGGATGTGGTCCAGTCTTAATGGATCACACCTATCGCTTCCTCCAAGGAAACTTGAACCACTCCGCCGGGGCTCAGGACATGCTGCTCCAGACTATGGCGGAGTGGTCAATTGACGTGGCTGTGGTCGCCGAGCCGTACTTCGTTCCCCTAGCAGACGACTGCTGGTTTGGGGACGTTGATGGCTTGGCGGCCATACATATAAGAAGATCCGCGATGATTCCCCCCCTGGCGATGGTGACCAGGGGTCCCGGGATCGTCGCGGTACAATTAGAAAATACCGTCGTGATCGGGGTGTACTTCTCTCCGAATCGGCCTACCGTCGAGTTCGAGCGGTTCCTGGACGGGCTAGAGGTGATCGCTCGTCACCTCTCTCCCCGTTCCGTGATACTGGCGGGGGACTTCAATGCGAAGTCTGTCGCTTGGGGTTCCCCATCTACGGACGCTCGTGGTAGGCTGTTGGAGGAGTGGGCGGTCGCGGCCGATCTCTGTATCGTTAACAGGGGCTCAGTCGCGACATGCGTGCGGTGGACAGGAGAGTCTATTGTGGACTTGACGTTCGCGAGCTCGTCCGTCGCACAGCGCATCCTCGGCTGGGGCGTGGTGGTGGGGGCGGAATCGTTGTCAGATCACCGGTATATCCGGTTCGATCTTTCCGCTCCCACGCCAACACCGGCCGCAGGCGCTCGCGGGGTTAACCCCCCGCGGAGTGCATCCCGGTCATTCCCTAGGTGGGCATTGAAGCTCCTGAAGAAGGAGCTCCTGGTGGAGGCCTCTATGGTGGCGGCGTGGACGCCCACGCGCCCACACCCTTTCGACGTGGAGGCCGAGGCCGAATGGTTCCGCGGCGCGATGCACCGCATATGCGATGCCTCAATGCCCCGGGTCGGCTCTCGGCATTGCGGACGGCGGCAGTCTCCCTGGTGGTCGCCTGAAATTGCGAGACTGCGCGCGGTCTCCATTCGGGCGAGCCGCCAATGCGCTAGACACCGCCGTCGCCGCCACCTGCGGCGCGACGACCCCGTCGCGTTTGCGGAGGAGGAAACCCGGCTGCACGGCGAATATCGCGCTGCGAAGGACGCCCTGCGGCTGGCCATCAGGCGGGCCAAGGAGCAGAACATGGAGAGACTCTTGGAGGCGCTCGAAGCGGATCCATGGGGGAGCCCGTACAGGTTGGTGCGCGGCAAGCTGCGCCCGTGGGCCCCCCCTATGACTGAGCGACTCCAGCCTCAACAGCTGCGGGACATCGTTTCGGCGTTGTTCCCGCAGGAGCGGGAGGGTTTTGTTCCCCCCGCTATGGGTGAGCCGTTGGACGCCATCGACGGTGAAGCCCCTGCTGAGGTGCCCCGTATTACTGGGGCAGAGCTCCGTGTGGCGGTTGTAAGGATGACTGCAAAGGACACGGCCCCCGGCCCGGACGGAGTCCATGGCCGGGTGCTGGCCTTGGCCCTCGATGCCCTAGGGGACCGGCTCCTGGAGCTATTTAATAGTTGCCTGGAGTCGGGACGGTTCCCGTTGCTCTGGCGGACGGGCAGACTTGTGTTGTTGCGGAAGGAGGGGCGCCCGGTGGATACAGCCGCCGGGTATCGTCCTATCGTACTGCTGGACGAGGCGGGAAAATTGCTGGAGCGTATTCTGGCTGCCCGCATCGTTCAGCACCTGGTCGGGGTTGGACCTGACCTGTCGGCGGAGCAGTTCGGCTTCCGGGAGGGCCGTTCGACCGTGGATGCAATACTTCGGGTGCGGGCCCTCTCGGACGAGGCTGTCTCACGGGGTGGGGTGGCGCTGGCGGTGTCTCTTGACATCGCCAACGCATTTAACACCCTGCCCTGGTCCGTGATAGGGGGGGCACTGGAGAGGCATGGAGTGCCCCTCTACCTCCGCCGGCTGGTTGGCTCCTATTTGGAGGCCAGGTCGGTCGAATGTACCGGGTACGGTGGGACCCTTCACCGTTTTCCGGTCGTGCGGGGTGTTCCGCAGGGGTCGGTTCTCGGACCCCTCTTGTGGAACATCGGGTACGACTGGGTGCTGAGGGGTGCCCTCCTCCCGGGCCTCCGCGTTATTTGTTACGCGGACGACACGTTGGTCGTGGCCCGGGGGGATGATTATAGAGAGTCTGCCCGTCTCGCCACAGCGGGGGTGGCCCTCGTTGTCGGGAGGATAAGGAGACTGGGCCTCGACGTGGCGCTCAGTAAATCCGAGGCCTTGTGGTTTCACGGGCCACGGAGAGCGCCACCTGTCGACGCCCACATCGTGGTTGGAGGCGTCCGAATAGGGGTCGGGGTGCAGTTGAGGTACCTCGGCCTCGTGTTGGACAGCCGGTGGGCTTTTCGTGCTCACTTTGCGGAGCTGGTCCCCCGATTGATGAGGACAGCCGGTTCTTTGAGCCGACTGCTCCCGAATATCGGGGGGCCGGATCAGGCTGTGCGCCGCCTCTACGCAGGGCTAGTGCGATCGATGGCCCTGTACGGTGCGCCTGTATGGGCTGAGCCACGCAACCGGGCCGCTATGGCTCGGTTCCTGCGCCGGCCGCAGCGCACCGTTGCTATCAGGGTCATCCGTGGATATCGCACCGTCTCCTTCGAGGCGGCGTGTGTGTTGGCGGGGACGCCGCCATGGGAGCTGGAGGCGGAGTCGCTCGCTGCCGACTATCGGTGGCGCAGCGAGCTTCGTGCTCTGGGCGTGGTGCGTCCCTCCAAAAGTGAGCTGCGGGCGCGGAAAGCCCATTCTCGGCGGTCCGTGCTCGAATCGTGGTCGAGGCGGTTGGCCAACCCCACGTGGGGTCTACGGACCGTTGAGGCGGTTTACCCAGTCTTTGATGACTGGGTGAATCGTGGCCGAGGACGCCTCACCTTCCGTCTGGTGCAGGTGCTGACTGGGCACGGATGCTTCGGAAAGTATCTGCACCGGATAGGAGCTGAGCCGACGACGAGGTGCCACCATTGTGGACACGACCTGGACACGGCGGAGCATACGCTCGCTGTCTGCCCCGCTTGGGAGGTGCAGCGCCGTGTCCTGGTCGCAAAGATAGGACCGGACTTGTCGCTGCCTGGCGTCGTGGCGTCGATGCTTGGCGGTGACGAGTCCTGGAAGGCTATGCTCGACTTCTGCGAGTGCACCATCTCGCAGAAGGAGGCGGCGGGGCGAGTGAGGCAAAGCTCTCCTCACTACGCAGAAACCCGCCGCCGCCGAGCAGGGGGTCGGGACCGGGGTCTCGTCCGTAACCCGGCCCCCTAAGAGCTTCGGGCTCCACCCGCTTTGTGCGGGGAGGAGCTTAGGCGTGGGGCGGCGTGGTAGGTCGCGTTCCCCCGACCGCTCCGGGGGAAGGTGTAGCGCGGCGCTATCAATCGGGCTCTTGGCCCGTCGACCGAGGGAACCGGCGGTCATGTTGCTGGCGGCCGCCGGTCCGGCGTCTGGGGGACGGCGGGATGGATGTAATGTGCTCTGCGTAAACCCTGTCCCGCCGTCTCAATAACTCCGACTGGGTTCCCACCCGGTCCGGGGTAGGGCGCCGGCTGTGAGCGGCAGGAGTTTTTAGTGAGGTTCGACTCCCACATACCCCACCTGCCGTGCGGGTGGGGATCCGGCGATTTTCTCCTGTGGAAAAAAAAAAAAAAAAAAAAAAAGTATGGAGGCAATTAGATTAGAATTTTTATGAATTTGAATTTTAGTAGGCAAAAAAATACGCGCTACAATAATGTTTACAAAGCCATCTGTTATCTACGGGTGAAACTATGGATAGGCCGGTTTTGCATCAACATTTATTATATTTTAAATAAATTCCAATATACCTCATATAAGTTTGAATATAAAAAATTGTGGATTAGGCCACTTTTGCGCTGATGGGCTCAAATTTAAAACGTGCGGCGGGCTATCGCGTACGATTACGTCTACTTTCTCCTTGCCTATTCTCCAAAGCCACAAACATTTCCACGCACATTACACAAGTAAAAATATGTATTCTCTTTTGTCAATAATACTGTACTTAACTGAGCGACGCTCGGAACAAACAAACCCAAAAAAAACACGACGAAAATGTTGATACTAATGCCCCATAAAGAGCGTATGAAGTGTGTACATAAAGGTATTGTGATGTAATCATACATGAGTTCGCTTTTGTATGATAAGCATCTCAGGGCGCGCACACACGCCCGGAATAACATGGAAGCGTAAAAACTTTCGCGTTATGGATGTGGCATATTGTTTTACTTTTTTAGAGTACATCAATCAAGTGGCGAACTCATGAGTCTCCTAGGTTTTGATCGAATGCCTATTTTCACCACATCGTCGGCCCTACCTTTAAAGATATGAAGGTGAAATTTAGAGACACTGAAATAATTATTAGCCGAACGGCAACATGATTGCTCTGCAAATATTTTAAATAAATCTTATTAAAATTCATTTCTGTTTTACAAGTTTCTATATATTATATGAAAAGCAGAAATTTAATTAAATTATATATTAAAAGAAACTATATTTATCAATGTCGTCACTTCATCAGTTCAACATGATCTAGGACCAGTAAAAATGGGGATATATATATTCAACATAACATTCACATTCATAACAAACAGTTAATGAAGTCGTTATGTAATAATGTTAATAAAGTCTGTCGCCTTCAGGGTGATATAGATAATTTATTATTTTATTTAAAGTATTGTCACAGTACTTAAGGACAATGCTTCCATTTTGTTTTTTAAGGTCAGTTGTCTAATTACATACAGTAATGTTTGTATGTGCAGATTTGAAGTTCTTTCACGCGGTAACTTATCTACGGATGTACTACGCCATTTTTCGCAAAGAATTTTTCTATGAAACGGAGAGGGACAGAAGTATATTTTGTCGCTTTCGCTAATGTACAGTCGAAGTCAATGCATTCTTAAAAGGTTATTTGGTTAGGAATTTTTTTAGGACACTCCGGAACTCACGGTGATTGATACACCGTAAAGTTTAGTATTCCCTGCGCTTATCTCTTCTTTATTTTCCTTTAATACTTCCTCGGTTTTACGACTGAATTGTCGGGTTCATATAATAATATAAGGATGCGCATTCATACTAAATCAAAGTCGTAAACTCTGTTGGAATTAGGCAAGTGAAGGACTGGACAAAACAAACTCCTAATATTGGTGTTAAATCAACTGAAGATTCCGTCGTGTAAATTATCACGTTTTGTTACAAGAACTTGGTAAACATAATCTTACTAACATAGTGTTTCGGTTTTGAATTATTATTTTTATGTCTCTTTTTTGATTGCTTAGATGGGTGGACGAGCTCACAGCCCACCTGGTTTTAAGTGGTTACTGGAGCCCATAGATATCTACACCGTAAATGCACCACCCACCTTGAGATATAAGTTCTAAGGTCTCAGTATAGTTACAACGCCCCACCCTTCAAACCGAAACGCATTACTGCTTCACGGCAGAAATAGGCAGGGTGGTACCTACCCGTGCGGATTTTTATAAGCAATAAAAAAAACAACTTAACACCAGATAGGCCGTGCGCTCGTTCACCCATCCACGCAATAATTAGAAACAAGAAAAAATGAACACTGCTTACTTTTGTCTACTGGGATAGCGTTAAACATTAATATATCCTATTTCTGTCGATGTTTATCGCCACATCCTTTTTTTATGGCTCTATATATGAAAATATGACGAATTCGCTCGTAATACGAATACTAGAGGAACTTTACCCATATAACTTGCCTCATTACTGTTAGAATTGTGTTAACACAGTGATTTGTTGATCGTTAAAATTTTATCAGCTACGTGAATAAAGATTTTTTAATTACGTACAAAAAATATTAAACATTAAAAATGCCACATCCAAACTATACTAGTGATGGTCCACCCTAGACGATATTGTCCCGAATATGAGTCTCTGAGAGCAGCTTAGCGCTTGCACACACATTCGGTAATGCGAAAATCCGGGTTCTCGGCAGGATATTACAGTGGCTTATACTATCCTGAGGTGTACCGTCTAATCAGTAACGGTTATACAGGGTGATTTTTCAGTCATCAGAACAGTTATCCGTGTAATATATTACAACCTGACTGAATACCAAAATCACAATGCGTTATTTTATTGAGACAACCGATCTTTCATTTACATTGTATATTTTTTCTGTGAAATAATTAGTTAAAGAAAATAACAAAACTGCTGATGGCAATTGAAAGTCCACACACGTCTTGTCTTAGATAGATAGGCTTAGTGTCATAAATTGAGCCATAAATGTACCTCATGTTTCAGGCCGAGTGGCACCACTGTGTAGTGTGAACGGTTGAGCAGTAAAAATTACCTTATCGACTCTTCTGAAACAGGAGCAGAGAGTGCTACTAACGATTCCACTATCCATCTTGAACCATCTGCTAGCTTAGCGCTTATCATAATATACAATAGCTAAAATATCAAAGCTGATGTTAAATTAAACCTTAAAAAAATCAAAAACAACAAACTTTAATACCATCTAAAATATCACACATTGAACATTCGCAAAGATAAAACAACTCAAACCTATGTATACTTATGTAAGTACAAACAAACAATATATCTACAAAAGGACTCGCGCATTAAATACATATATAACAGGAAAAAAAACCACAATAATCGTCAAAAGTCAAGATTAAAACCAAAACCGAATCGCACCCTCCTCTGCTTATCTATGAGGGTACTGGCTATGATCCGGAGGACCCGGGTCTCACGGTTCTCGCGGAAATGGACATCTTTCTGAAGCGTAAATCCCCCACAGCGCTGCGAATCCACAAACACCTTCAAATCGGTGTCGCTCCCGAAATTTTTATGCAACGCCAGCCCGACAGACACGGGAACACCGCGGCCGTCCTCACTAAGAATCGAGGCAATCGCTAAATCCGGAGCGAATTTCTTGTATAAACAAGCTTGGAAACCAATCTTGCTGATCGTCGACGATAATGCGAACGAAGGCTTTTCATATCGAACGCTCAATGAGTAATCAGGCGCCGCGGGGAACGCTAAAGGCCTTATCCCAACTTCTGTGCCAACATAAACATCGGAATGAACTTTATACATCCATTGCGTTATGAATTTAAGACTGGTCGGGTCAACGTCTCTCATTGTACACGAGACCGTACCGACTGACTTCTCGTTTTCCTTATCAAACACTATTTCGGTTTCCGAGGACACTAAATCTTTGATCCGCGATGTCAAACGCATTTCGTATGACCCCTCGATGACCTCTTTGTACGTCGCTGTCGCGCTGCCAGCGGAGTCGATCACTAAGCCATCATCGACATGCTTAGGCTCCGTTTCCTGATGTATCAAATGTCCGAAAGTTCTATATGAATCTTTTGGTTTACCGTAATTGTATTGTTGAACTAATTTGACTTTGTCCAGTACGTCTCTCAAAACGACCAGCTTAGCACCGATAAAGCACTTTGGAAACACGTTCTTCGCCTCATAATGAACATCGTTTAGCCTTGTCAATCTTACTTTCTGCGGCTGTATAACTATGATTTCCTTTTTCTTGGGCAGCAGTCGTTGTAGACTGGACACGAAGCTGCTCACTTCCTCTCTGATTATGTCCTCGTTTATGTCCATTGTTGTTTGATTGTGCTGCTATTTCTTCAATAACAGGACAGACGTCATTGACCGGTGTGTTACTTTGTTATTTTTAAACAGCGTCGACGTTGCGGCCGGCCAGTCGCGGTGCGCAAGGAGATTTGTATATTTTTAGTTGTCTATTGAGTTCGCGTGGGCCTATTCTTGTTTACGTCAAAGAGAGTATGTTTACGTTTGAACTGTATCCGTTTCATTCGATTCCGCTCGTAAAATCTCGAATTGATTAGCTACATTTTACATGTGGTGTTTTAGGTGACAATATTTGAAAGTATATTTGATTGATAAGATATTTCCTGATATGTATCTATATAAAGAATTATCGTTATTATCAGTGCTTAATTACTATTGTAGACTTTTTAGTTATGTCAAAACAGAATTCAAAGACAATAAATATTACAAACAAGTAAAAGACATAGTCTGATACAAACGTTAAAGCTATTTGACTCCACTTTAACAATAATTTGTTTCTGAAATATATTTAATGTAATAATTATTTATTTAACGTAAATTCTAAAAGCTCATAATTAGGCGTTTACGATTGCGCTCCGAGCTCTAAGCTCTCCTTATTGGAAATGCCTGGTTAGCAATTTATTACAATGGCGTTAATTCGCCACCTGCCACTCGACTTTCCTTAAATGAAAATGTCTTCTCCGTTATCGATTGTAATAATTCATCATTAGTCCAAGATTTACTAATCAGAATGTAGCTTTCTGTTAGCAAAATGTTCGGATTCGGATTTTTTTAGAAATACAAAAATCTGTATTGATTTATTTGTCACTAATAGATACTGTCCCATCCACTATCTATTCCTCTATTATGACTATTAAAAGAACTAAACGCCCACCCGGTGTGTTGGATTGCCGAAATTTATCACGATAAGGCAGCCAGCATAAAATTGCTCCACCCCATCTCTTCCTGTGTGTGCCATAATAGGCGATTAAGGGGTTCACCAGAGAGTGGGCAGCAGCATTATCTGGGTATTAAACTAGTGTACTGCGATAGCTATCCGGCATTTACTAACAATGCGTAGTGTAGGGCATCACGGCCATTTCTGTGGCGCAGCCGCCCTGCATTTCAGTTTGAAGGCTGAGACAGTCGTTAATCATGTCATGTCTCAAGGTGAATGCAGCATTCACGATACGATGCCAATGGAATCGGACAACTATTTAAAACTGAGTGAGCCGTAAGCTAGTTCATCCATCTAAGCAATTAAAAATCTCTTTCAAGCCAATATCCCGATGCGAAAGACTTTATACCTTACCTTGTACTCTAAGGGTTCTTCGCAAGAATTGACCGAATAATTTATAAGTTCATTTTTGAAGTCACAGATAAACTTTGCCTCACGCTGAGTCCTCCCAGCACTGAGATGTTCATCTCAAATTCGGTACGCGATACTCGAAGAAGCCAACTCCGGAATTTCAATTTACACGTTAGTAAATGAAATCGATTGAACGAAGTAAAATTTGCGGGAAACATCCAATCCCTTGAGTGTGGGGCCTTTTAGTAAATTGCAAATAAACAGGTGAAATTGAAAAGGGTTTCCCTAAGCACCGGGATTCTAAGGGATTTGTCCCTCGGCCACGTAATAGAGACGACGTTTACACCCGTTACTTAAGTTTCAAGATGATTTATTTTGATCGTGTTTACGTTGCGAAATGAATCATGACATCTGGGTCGATATTATTAAAAAGTTGATCTGTCGGTATCTGTATCACAGGAGGAGATCCTCTGGTGACTTTTGGTGACGTTCCGAATATTGTCCACAGTCACCATATCCAAGATTTCTTGTAATAGCCGCTAATAAGATTTAGACTTCGATTGGATCTCATTCATTTGCTGATAGATACCGCAAAATATCTATGCCTATATTTAGTAGGTAATACAACCTTAATAATTTTGGATTGATGTCCAAAAAGAGATGACACGCAGACCATTTCTCGTGGCCCTGTCAAAAACAAGTTTCTTTATAATAAAAGAAATTGTTAAAAAAAGTGAACGTCTTGCCAAAGAACATAGTCTCACTGGGAATGATGTAAGAACTCAAAGGATACCATTTAAAAGATATGGTGGAATAAAGAAACTCACATACACACGAACCTTGAAATGGAAAACACTGAATAATAAATACCATAGATATCAAACAAATTAACGAACCAATATAGGTCAACGGAAAACATATTTCATTGGAACTATAGCAATAAGAGAAATGAAAAAAAATTGTGAATTCAAACTTAAAAACACTGATATGAAACCAATATGGCGCATGAAACAGCTGCGTTCGATTCCAATATGAAGTAATAATGTCCATATTCGGACCGCTTTGTTTACGACTGGAAACATTAATATGATTTTATTTGAAATTCTGAAAATCGAAGTGAATTGCGCCGACGAGATATTTGATATTTTGTTAAAATATAACATTAACTTCGTTCTCTGTATTATAAATATATATTAATGTCTAGCAACAAATCACGCACGGTCATCCAGTCAAAGCTTAGGATTCTCTGTGTTATGTGTACTAGAGATTGACAAACATACTTATATATGTTTAAATAAATACATCTATAGATTATAAACACTCAGACAGAGAGCAAACAAACCTATTCATCACACAATGTTTGTCCGATATGGGAATCGAAACCACGACCCTAGGTGCAACAGTCTGGGCCATTACCTACTGCTCCACAGATTCGGTCATGTTATAACGGTAACTCGTTACTGGTCGTTTACTGGTGGTAGGACTTCTTGTGAGTCCGCGCAGGTAGGTACCACCACCCTGCCTATTTCTGCCGTGGAGCAGTAATGCATTTCGGTCTGAAGGGTGGGGCAGCCGTCGTGGGTGGGGCAGCCGTCGTGGGTGGGGCAGCCGTTGTAACTATACTGGAGACCTTAGAACTTATATCTCAAGGTGGGTTTACATTGTAGATGTCTATGGGCTTCAGTAACCACTTAACACCAGGTGGGCTGTAAGCTCGTCCACCCATTTAAGTAATAAAAACAATAATAATAATAAATCGTTTTAATAGAAAATGAAGGATTAAAAAGCACGCTTTTCTGTGACGTTAAAACGTTATAACGAGCATTATAATCGCAATATATCTCAATCAATTCCCTTAATCCATTTCGGGAACAACTCTAGCATGGATTCAGAAAGCGTTAACTGAAGTTCATTGAGCGCAGTTGCTGTTTATGGGCAGTTAAATTTTGATAGCCGACCCTCGTCGGGGCCCCGAACGGTCAACTACGCGAATATTAATAACGATGCCGAGAAAAGCATCCGTGGCCCGACGCTGATTTGGCGACCGGTCAATATTTGTACAAATACGCCAAGGAAACTGCCAGCAAAACATATGTATGTTTTGGGTTATCGTCTTCAACAGCATTATTACACCCATCGCGCGCCATAAAAAACTGTAACCATAGATAATATACACTTGTGACTTTGACAAATGCAATAATGGCTTGTCAAACTTCAAACTGTACAAAACGTCAAATAAGGCATTGATTTTTCAGTCAATTTAATCTGTACCGTTCTTTATTTATTCGTTAATTTCAGAATTCTAAGATTCTAACAATTCATAGATACACTTAATATTTAAGAGAACAACTCACGCGGCCCGCACTAACTTGAAGCCCCTTCAAGTCATTCAATTCCGCTTTCGCAGGATAGCCGTCAGAGCACCATGGTCCCAAAAGAATGTGGATTTCCATGATGACCTGGAGCTTGACTCAGTTAGTAAATTTGTACAGTCGGCATCATTGCGCCACTTCGACAAAGCGGCACGACACGAAAACCCTCTTGTCGTGGCCGCCCGAAATTACATACCCGAATAAGTGGACCGAATAATAAACAGTCGACGTAGCCTTTAGGGCTCATTACGGATCCTCTCAATCCTTTAACGGTGCTTTAGGTACCTCAAGCACCAGTTACCGTCCTCGCCGAACCCGTTGCTTGTGACGAAGGGCTCGACGAGTAAATTAACCTATAGACACAGCCCACTGAGTTTTTCGCCGGATCTTCTCGGTGGGTCGCGATTCTGATCCGGTAGTGGATTCAGTAAACACTTCTCTTACTGGGGCTTGTGTTAGCAAGTCGTCTCAGGTTAAGAGCCCCGTGAGCTCACCTACGTAGTTTGTACCTTGGTTTCCATTTAGTGATACTCTGGATTGATCAATCACAACAAAAATTGGTACAACTAATTAAAAACTAAATCGATTATTTTCAATCACATTTATAACTGAAGATAACAGACAATAATTTAGATTTAAATTTAAATTCTTGTTGTCAACTTTCACAATCTTTAAGCGTTCGCCTTAGAATTTTACCAGAAACAACAAACCTCGGCGCGGAACGCGCTGAATATATTAAAATTTGAAGGGAAACTTTAGCCGTTTATTCAAATTTTTTTTTATCACGAACTTTCTCGACTCAAAGAAGGGTTAATTTTATTGAGTGCTCACAAAAAAATATAAGAGTTGAACTAGACGATGCATAATTAACAACATTGATAAATAATTCTTGGATTAATCTCCGTATTGCTTCTTATTGTAGCTTTTTTTGTCTACCTACCTTCCAGCACCCTGGAGAACCAATTCTGGCTCCGCCTTTTTTTTTTTTTATTGCCTTTGTAGGCAGACGGGCATACGGCCCACCTGATGGTGAGTGGTTACCGTCGCCCATGGACTTCAGCAATGCCAGGAGCAGAGCCAAGCCGCTGCCTACTGCTTAATACTCTCCACAAGCCTCGTTTGAAGAAGGACATGTCATAGCGTTCGGGAAACACCGTGGAGGGGGGGGGAGCTCATTCCATAGCCGGATGGTACGTGGCAAAAAAGACCTCTGGAAACGCCTTGGTTGATGGGTGAGCTCATTGGGCAACTGACTTAATCAAAGTCCAACATTCGGCAAGTAACTTAAATCTAGGGACACATCGTGATTATCCCAGGTCGCAAAACCTAGTCATGGCGTCCCAAGATTTTTGGTGGAGATACCGGGAATCGAACCCGGGGCCTTTTTCGCTTTGCGTGTGAAAGGGAGTGGGATCCCTCTTCGGTTCCTCAGCAAGAAGGTGGACTGGGCGGCACGGGCGCGAAACTTCCGCTCATCTCCCGTAAGGGCTGTTGGGTGCCAGGTGCGGGGGCGCCCGGTACTCGGTTGTCGGTCCGATGGTGAGGCGGTGCAAGGTGGCTCCTGTGCACCGCTCACGGTGTGTCTCCCGAGACGACGTCCTGCGGGATCTTCCCGGGGATGGAATCCCATCCTACTGTAAGGACGGGTACCGGCGACGGCGAACCTAAGACTAAGGGGTTCCCAAACTTATTTTGTCTACTGCCCACTATATGAATAAATTATTTTTTAGCGCCCCCCCTTCTTTAACTTACTTAAAAGCCACTATAGCGAGAGCTCATTCGGTATCCAAGAGTCCTATCCTAGATGAAATCACAAATCGCCTCCCAAGCCTCTACACAACACCCCTATTTTTTTCTGGGTGTCTTGCCGCCCCCCTTTTGGCCTGCAGCGCCCATAAGGGGGCGTTATCGCCCACTTTGGGAAAGGTTGTCCTAAAACGTGAACTGATAGTCGAGTATCCTACCATTAAACGGGAATCCACGTTCGATTTGCAGCTTGTTTTCTGGTAGACTTAGCGACATAGCAAATTTCTCCCACCCGTGAAGCGGAAATAGCTTCTCCATAAAACCACCCATCCAATCCGCCCACACGGTGAAATATCATTCCTTTGTTGTGGTCCTCGTATTTGTAAACATGCCTAATATACAAACATGGCTGAGCTTATGCCTTTTTTCGGATACGCAGTTCAATTTTCTCTCATACCTCTCTAAATTAGTACAAAGAGAACAAACATGTAAATGGCATAAAAATATATCCATACACGCTACGTATGTAATTAATTGCTCATGAAAAATTCGAGTGCACTCGATGACGGAGCAAGACTCGCCTTGACAATGTTACACGCGGCCTTACTGCAAATGTGGATAGACTTTAACGAAATGCTATTTTTTTTTATAAGTTAACCGATCGCAAAGAGGTTTTATGTTAGTTTTTTTAAATACAAAACATGACAGTCCCGTCTCTTTCTTTATAGAATAGTCGTTTGTTCCAACTTGAAGGAAAGCATAGGCTCTGGGATACGCGGACATTTTTCAAGTTTTAACCGACTATAATGCTCTATCGCTCAATAAAGGGAGAGGAGAGTTACTGTATATTATTACATGATGGTGATACACATATTATATGATCACTAAATTCAGACTAATGTTTATCGCCGAAATAGCTCAGTTGGGAGAGCGTTAGACTGAAGATCTAAAGGTCCCCGGTTCAATCCCGGGTTTCGGCAGCCTTTTTTATATTTTTATTTTTTGGTCATGGAGCAGCTATTATGCTATTAACACTTCAAAACCATATCTCGAGGTCGCTAGGGGTTACATTATCATTTATATGGTCCATAACTCTATGGTTATACTACTTACTATATGGTAAGCAGTAGTATTGTACGGTAATTGCAACCATACTAGTGATAGGGAGTCCTGTCAACTGGTGGTAGGACGTCTTGTGAGTCCGCACGGGTAGGTACCACCACCCTGCCTATTTCTGCCGTGAAGCATTAATGCGTTTCGGCTTGAAGGGTTGAGCAAACGTTGTATTATAAAACTGACACTTTAGAACTCATGCCACATGTACGTTGTTGATGTCTATGGGCTCCTTTAATCAATCAACAAAACGTAGGCCATGAGCCCGTCTATCCATTTAAGCAATATTAATAAATAAATCTATACACAATGCAACCTTCGGATTATCTCGGTTTTATTGTCAAAAAACCTTGTCCCAATAAGATATAATTGCGTAATTCCGATTAAAATTAACTAATTAAGTGGCAATAAATGTTGTTTACCAAAAATTTACAAAAAACGGATATAGCGGTCTCGTTCTTAAGCGTCCGAACAATTCAATCGAGTATCGTGTACTTAGTGTATCGAATTGCGATTTTTTTTTAGTGACAGTTACTGAGAGAGAGAAAGTCAGTATAATTTATTGCACATCAACATTCAGCATAGCATTAAAAAGCAATCAGGCGCTCTTTAAGACAATCGTTTTTATCTATCTATACTTCTATACTAATATTATAAAGAGGAAAGATTTGTTTGTTTGTTTGTTTCGAATAGGCTCCGAAACTACTGGACCGATTTGAAAAATTATTTTTCCATTAGAAGCCGACATTGTCCCTAATGAACATAGGCTACTTTTTTTTATTATTTTTTTATTATTTTTTTTGGTTTCATGTGTGTTTTAATGTTTCCGAAGCGAAGCGAGGGCGGGTCGCTAGTATATTAATAAGTGAAGCAAATTATAATTCGTTCTAATGTAAAAGATAAGATTTTTTTTATAAACTACAAATTGTTGTTTTTTTATGTTTCCTAGAAGAACAAGAAACTATCCACGAATACGTTCATAAAGTTTTTGTTTACCGAAAAATTTTATGTTTCTAAAAACAATATAAGGGGAATCATCAACAGTCAAAAGACACTCAATGTGCTCTTTTTTTCCCTACCTATTCCCAGGTATCCAGGAGGGACGAGTAGGTGAGCTCACTGGCTTAACCTGAGAGAGAGGACTTGCTAACACTAGCCCTAGCAAGAACAGTGCTTGCAAAAACAGAGTTACCCGAGCGCCTACCAAGGAGACCTAACAACTCAAGAGCAGTTGCTTTGCGGATGAATCTACTACCGGATCGGAATCGCGACCCGCTGAGAAGATTGGGCGAGAAACTTAGCGGTCTGATGTTTAGGTTCGGTTGCGAACTCGGTAAAGAGTTCGACGAGTATTGTTACCGGGGTTGCAACAATTATTGAATCTGATAGATCCGTAAGGACGAGTCTAGAGCGTTGACGGTGGCTGGCTCCTGCGTGATTAGGATTTGGGGAGTAGTCAGCGGCGGCAACGATAAGGCGATTATCATTAGGCCCAGTCTTATCGAAGTGTAAATACTACTTATCTTATCGGTTAATTCAATTAAATTTCACAATTACAAATTTCATCGCCAATTTGATGTTTAAATTTCGATACATACGTGTTATAATTCCGAATATTCGAAATATTTTTGGCTGTTTTACCACAGAAAGCCACACGTTTAATTCAGTATCGAATATCAATTAAAAATAACATTTCGATCCTATAAAAAAACATGCACGCAAGTGTAGGTACATATAAAAAAGAACATAAACACACAACTGAAATACCTCGTCCCGTTAGTCATCGAAATATCGGTACGGATATGCGATACAAAAAAAAATAACAGATATTTTAATAGCCGATATCTGTTCAGGTAGTTACTTTTTACGCTCGGCAATATTCAATGTATGTAAGTACCTAGATGTGTGTGGCGAACGAGAAAATTGTTTTCCAACGTTCGAATATTTTGAGATATATCTTTGGAAGTTCGGTGTCCATTACACGTTTTTTGTTTGATTCGATTCTATGTTTATGTTTTCTGAACATAGACGACTCAGTTTACGGTCTGTTGGGCGTTGTAGGCGAATAGTAAGCAGTGTGCTTAGTGCGAATTTTTCACGTTCTCGACAGCGTAAAAGTCAAATTTGTATGGAGTTGGAACGTTTGCCTACATTAGCCACTAGAGGCGCTGTTCCAACTGCATACAGATTCGAGTTAACTTTTACGATATCGATAACGTTAAAAACTCGCAATGAGCACACAGAGTGCGATGATGACGTAGAGAAAATCTGAATTACATTTTCATACCCAAATCGCATGGGCTATGGGTGGTTCGTTGATGGGTTGACGGTAGAAGATCACGCGGACGCTCACCTACCCGTTGGTCATATCTGGTAAAGACGCTTACCGGCCCGCCAATAACTAAGACTATTGTGTTGGTAGCCACCATACAACGCAAGATATTTGACAAATGCCTGAACCTCGCTTACGTCATTTTCAAGATAAGCTTGCATATTACAAGTTCCGAACAATAACATTCGGACCGTCGGTCTACCGAGCAAATGGTGGAAGATCTTCCTTCCGTCATTAAGCCTCCACACGTCACTAGAAAGTCAATAATATTGAAAATTAATAATCAATTATATTTAATTGTATATAAATAATAGTTGATTGGAAGAGATCACCTTTATGGATAAATCCGACCTATGTGCTTATAGATTATTTTTTACACATTTTTTTTTCTATACTTTATGTTACTTTGGTGTACCTAAGTGCAGTTAAATGTTTTGTAATTTAATCTACACCTCTGAGTTTTTTATGTAATATAAATACATACATATATATTAGTGTAAATGATGATATTATACAATGAAATCCCACTTTGTTGCTTACGAGACTTTATTTATATTTGTACAATAATTTATTTAGAGATGCTTGTTATTTTGTGTTTTAGTTAAATTATGAAGTAAAGGAGCGAGAATGTTTCCCTCATAAAATTTGTTAGTCACAGAGAGTAGTTAGATACAGATTATGTTAAAATTACAGAGTAGTTAGCTTAAATTGAATTACAGATTAATAACCTTAGTATAGATTACCTTCTTCAAAAGAGGCTTGTGGAGAGTATGAAGCGGTAGGCAACGGCTTGGCTCTGCCCCTTGCATTGCTGAAGTCCATGGGCGACGATAACCACTCGCCATCAGGTGGGCCGTATGCTCGTCTGCCTACAAGGGCAATAAAAAAAATAAAAAGATTATACACGATACACGGACACGCCAAAATCTTTAACAATTAGATTATCTTATCTGAACGAGAAAAAAACCATATTTTAATTTTTCGCACTTACACAATACTATTCGCAAACATTATACGGTATTCACTAGACTAATGAAAAAAAAATATCGAAATTGGACACGCGGAATCTGAAGACGAAGTCAATTCTGATTTTGGATTTTTCTCTTTGCCATAGCCGATTCTTAATTTCGCAAACAAATCCTCTTATCGTGACGAAACGAATTGGGAACTTTCGTTTTTAATGCGCTCAAAATCGTAATAGCACTGAAAATGCTTAGGGATAATTCGTACGTGATTTTTTTGTATTGAACATTGAAGAATGCGAATATTAACACGTAAATTCAATTAAAATTTCGTATCACTATTTGTTCCATCTTTGTCTTTCTTCTGTTAAACAAATAATAATAAATCAAATAAATTTTTTTTTATTCAACATAAATGAAAGTACACACTTGTTGAACGTCAAAAAGAACTACCGCCAATTCACAAAAACAAATTTCACAAAAATTCACAAAAATAAACATTCATAATTCCATACTTATTTAATATTATTAAATCTGAAAGTGTTTTTTTTTGTGTCTATATTTGTGTCCTTCTTTCTTTCACGACGAAACGAAGCAAGGGATTGACATATTTTTTATCTTTGGTCAGGGAAGTGAAATATAGGCTACCTTTTATTCCGAACAAGATATCATACCATACCCACGGTACATTACATTGACGCTTTTTATAGAATACAGTAGGCAGCAGGTTGGCTTTGCCCCTGGTATTGCTGACGTCCGTGGGCGACGGTAACCACTCACTATCAGGTGGGCCGTATGCTCGTATGCCTACAAGGGCAATAAAAAACGCGGGAAGTCGCGGTTAACAGCTCTTAAAAATATAAAGTACCTATAAAAGTTATCTATACTAATATTATAAAGAGGAAAGATTTGTTTGTTTGTTTGTTTCGAATAGGCTCCGAAACTACCGGACCGATTTGAAAAATTATTTTTCCATTAGAAGCCAACATTGTCCCTGATGAACATAGGCTACTTTTTTAATTTTTTTTTTTTGATTTCATGTGTGTTTTAATGTTTCCGAAGCGAAGCGAGGGCGGGTCGCTAGTTTTAAATAATCTGAGTGACGAATTTGCTAATTATTAAAAATAAATCTAAGCCTCTTTCTCTCTTCTTCCGCAGAGCGCCGAGAAGATGTGGTCGAATAGGAAATGCGAAACCGGTACAGCTGGTACTCCTACAGCAGAAGAAGAGATCAAAGTAGTCCTTGTAGGGGATACTCAGTGCGGGAAGACGTCGCTGGTCCAAAGATTTGTGTCCGATACATTTATTGAGGTGAGTTCCTAACATTTTATTAACAGATTTTATCATCTCGACCCCTATTCAATCTATTTATCTATTTAACAGAATATTCTAACGTGATTTTCATAAATTTCAAGACATCCGATTAAAAAAGATCGAACGATTTTATTACTTTGGCTTAATATTAAAGAAAAAGGAATATGTAATTTTTTTTTAGTTATAATGAGGTTGGTAAGAATATGTTAACTATGAATGTGGAAGGATATAGAGGAAGAGGTAGACCTAAGAAGAAATGGGTGGATTGCGTGAAAGACGATATGGGTAAGAGGGGAGTGAGCGAAGAAATTGTATATGATAGAAGAGTATGGAAGGAGAAAACATGTTACGCCGACCCCAGGTAACTGGGAGAAGGGCAGGATAATGATACTTCGCTTAACCAACTTGTGCGAGCTCAGAGATCTAGAGTCTTCTATCAACTATGGATTTAAGCAATATTAAAAACAATCTACATATATTAATGAGTGAAGCAAAAACTTTGTACCCCTTTGTTCTATGAAATTTCCCACACTTATAGAAAATATAAAGAAGGAGTGCAGAATATTAATATTTTTTTTAAATTATGCATAAAAAATACATTAAATCAATAAGAAAAATATTACACACACTATCATGTATTTGACACAACACAGACATATATTAATAATTATACTCTTTGCTTATTGTTAATTAACAAACTTTTATCATTGTTTATAGTATGTGGTCAAAATGAGAATAGATTAATATTATTTGTCTTTAATATTACTTATCTTTAATGTATTTTTGGCGAAATCTGTGATTATATTACAGAAGTATAATGGTGTTTGACAATCTATACTAATATTATAAAGAGGAAAGATTTGTTTGTTTGTTTGTTTCGAATAGGCTCCGAAACTACTGGACCGATTTGAAAAATTCTTTTTTCATTAGAAGCCGACATTGTCCCTGATGAACATAGGCTACTTTTTTAATTTTTTTTTTTTTTGTTTCATTTGTGTTTTAATGTTTCCGAAGCGAAGCGAGGGCGGGTCGCTAGTAGAATAATAATAATGTTCAAACTTATGATTTCAATTAATTATAGTCGAATTTCGACTACTGCGGGACCACTAGTATTAATAATTAAAACATCTACTTTCTATTGAAAGTATTCGCAGTGTATACAAAATGTATACAATGTGCGTACAATCTCATAGACGTAATGGATTGAATTATTCTCATAAGTTCAAAGTGACAGTTTGACGGAGTGTTCGGGCCGTGACGAGGGTCCCAGCGAAAACATGTTTTGATAGCGTCAAGGCCTTCCTTGATAGTTTCGAAATACTCCAAGACCTGAGGGCCTGAATTCTGAACGTCTAAGAATTGAAGGTAGTGTTAAATATCGACTACTTTGAACGATCCGGCGCGCGGCGGCTTGTGGCTCTAATTTATTCTAACAATAGTAAATTTTGACTTGAAGACGACTAGGAGATGTATGGAAATGGTAGTGCAAGGTGGAGGGGGAAGAGGTCAACCGAAGAAGACATGGATGGAGTGTGTAAATGACGATATGAGAGAGAGAGAGGAGTGTCTGATAGAAAAGAATGGAAGAGAAAAATTAGCTGTGCCGACCCCACCTAGTGGGATAAGGTGGAGAAAAAGAAGAAGAATGGTTGAAAATAAACCCGCAAAATTATAATTTGCGTAATTGTTGGTGGTAGGACCTCTTGTTAGTTCGCATTTCTGCCGTGAAGCAGTAATGTGTTTCGGTTTAAAGAATGTAGCAGCCGTTGTAACTATTTACGTTGTAGATGTCTATGGGCTCCAGTAACAACTTAACACCAGGTGGGCTGTGAGTTCGTCCGACCATCTAAGCATTCTAAGCAAATAAAAAATAAAAAAACTAACTTATTACTACTTCGCACCAATTATAGGTTTTCCTTTATTGCCTTTGTAGTCAGACGAGCATACGGCCCACCTAATGGTAAGTGGTTACCATTGCTAAGGGAAGTCAGCAATGCCAGGGGCAAAGTCATCATCTCATAACAGCATACAATAGTGAGTATGATAAACTATATATAAGTATAATAGGTGCAGTCTTTGTAATAGGTCCCCTTAATAAATATACATATTATATCTACGTATTAACGGATATCGTACAGTTTTATTTTATTTTGTTTATGACATTCGACCATTATTTGTATTTTATTTTGCAATTGATAAACATATCGAAAAGCCAAAAAAATAAGGCTACCTAACAAAATGTTTTAATGCACATAGCCATCATAAAGAAAAATAACAAAACTTACTTTGTTACTAGATACAATTCGTATGTAATGTGAAGCGCTTAAATTGTTTGCTTTGGATAGTTATTAGAAGGATCCAAGAATGAATTGTCTTGTCTGAATTAGTTTTAAACAATTTTATTTTATAATTAAGCATTCTGATCACTCCGATTAACAGCGTAGATTAATGAAATAACTTTACACATGTCAAAATTACTGACACTAAAAAGAAGAAATCCATTCACATACGGTAAAAGTGAAATATTCAGAAGTATTCTATCTCATTCACTCCTAAGTTAAGCAATACAGAGTGTAAGATTGTTTTGTCTCTATCTAATGTTACTTTTTCGTTTCATCGAATTTCAAATGCAGCGACGCTGACGAGGTTTTTGCTTTAAAACAAACTGTTATTTAAAAAGAATAACAAAAGGAAAACAATTATTTAACTGATTTCTAACTTCGAACTAAATTCAAAGAAAAAAAACATAACAATCCTTAAAAATCATTCATTGACCGTTTATTTGTGAAGCCTAAACAAACATCCGCTTCCCGCGCATTCGAACAATCGTTTGCGCGGGAAGAATCTGTCAGGCAATACAATGATGATTATTTATTATTAAAACGTGTTATCTATATTATGAATTATGTTTCACCGTAAGAAAAACACGAGGGTTACGGAATTCATTCATACATTCGTCTACAAAAATATCAAACAAAGCCATAAACATCTGCACAGAATTCAGATCACATTGAACACGTATTAACGCTTTAGTTGTACAGAATATAAATAATCTGTGGATAAACAATAAATGCTTACGGTACGGACTTTTTGGCGCAAATGCGAAGAGTAAAGTTGTGTGATTTGGTTTAGTTTGTCTATTTAGTGTTTCTTCAGGTTTAAATGTGTTTAAATGTGAAATGGCTTAATATCCAAAATACTTGTTTTTTTGGATTATTTTGACTTTTAAAAAAATAATTTTATAAACTGATAGATTAAATGTTTATAAGGCGTTCAAAGTGTAAAATTCATTTTCTTAAAATTTTTAGTTAAGCTACTTCAATTCTAAAAGTGCATTAATAATATCGACGCTTGAAAGGCAAACATGACTAAGCGACAATGCGTGAACTTTAGAGTAGACTAATTTAAAGTTGAAATATCTGAAAAAAATCTATTTTAACGAATCTAGCTGTAGGATTGAAATTATTTTAATAGACCTAGAAATATATATTTTTTGCGCATCGAATACGGTTATTGCCTTTTTTTTTTATTGCTTAGATGAGTGAACGAGCTCACAGCCCATCTGGTGTTAAGTGGTTACTGGAGCTCATAGACATCCACAACGTAAATGCGCCACCCACCTTGAGATACAAGTTCTAAGGTCTCAAGTAACGACGGCTGCCCCACCCTTCAAACCGAAACGCATTACTGCTTCACGGCAGAAATAGACAGGGTGGTGGTATCCACCCGCGCGGACTCACAAGAGGTCCTACCACCAGTAATTACGCAAATTATAATTTTGCGGGTTTCATTTTGATTACACGATGTTATTCCTTCACCGTGGAAGTCAATCGTGAACATTTGTTGAGTACGTATTTCATTTGAAAAATTGGTACCCGCCTGCGGGATTCGAACACCGGTGCATCGCTCAACACGAATGCACCGGACGTCTTATCCGTTAGGCCACGACGACTACAATTTATTCCTATCATTTATGTACAAAGCAGTTATTGTCGCTTAGTCACGTTTGCCTTTCAAGCGTCGATATGTATTTGATGACCGAAACATCTGTATTCACAGAATAACTTAACCTAAAGCCACGTGATTTCAGAAAAAAAACACGCTTTTCATCGTACATTTGAATACATATGCGCCAAACTTGGAAGCCATTAGACAAGGTTCCGGACGGCTGGCCTAATCGCATTAAACCAGGGATTCCGCCTAAAACGGAATCCGATTGTCTAATTCACCTGTAGTGCTTCCAATTTGAACCGTTTACGGGTTGTAAATGGTATAGCTGTAGTAATTCACTGTAAAAATATGACGAGACTTAGGTATTGCCCGAAATACTGTAATAATGTTGTTTGAAATATTTTCTACAGATCTTTTCTGTGTTCCTTGATTGTTAGAATTAAACTCTTTACACTTCGTGGTTTTTGACATGTTATACTTTGTTATTGATCAAGGAAAAAATAAATAAAAAATGCAAAGCCTAACCATAGACATTTTATTTATATTCACCGATCAGGCAATAGCTATAGAACCGTCATTAAATGCCAACATTACAGAAATACGATCAAAAGCTTAATTCGTAACACGACAATTTTCATATTTTTTGTTGCTTCGATTGGTAGGTAGACAAAGTAAAGTTTCAGTTTTATAATACAACGTTTGCCCCACCCTTCAAACCGAAACTCATTACTACTTCACGGCAGTGTAACTTTTCCTAATATATAAACAAAAGGCATTTGTAAGTTGTCGTGGCCTAACAGATAAGACGTCCGGTGCATTCGTGTTGAGCGATGCACCGGTGTTCGAATCCCGCAGGCGGGTACCAATTTTTCTAATGAAATACGTACTCAACAAATGTTCACGATTGATTTCCACGGTGAAGGAATAACATCGTGTAATAAAAATGAAACCCGCAAAAATTATAATTTGCGTAATTACTGGTGGTAGGACCTCTTGTGAGTCCGCACGGGTAGGTACCACCACCCTGCCTATTTCTGCCGTGAAGCAGTAATGCGTTTCGGTTTGAAGGGTGGGGCAGCCGTTGTAACTATAATTGAGACCTTAGAACTTATATCTCAAGGTGGGTAGCGCATTTACGTTGTAGATGTCTATGGGCTCCAGTAACCACTTAACACCAGGTGGGCTGTGAGCTCGTCCACTCATCTAAGCAATAAAAAAAAAAAAAAGGCAATTTCGAAGTATTAAACAAAGATGAGTTCATCAGATGGTTATTATTCAATCAGTAGTAGTTTATTTATAAATTAAAAAACAGTTAAATTGTTTTTTTATGAGTATGGGGGGGGCTCCGCCCCCTTATCCCCTGCCAGGGCTTCGCCCCTGGACCCCACCCGGGCTTCGTCCCTGGACCCCGACTCGGTACTACACGAACTTTCGGCCTGATAGGAGAAAAAATAGTATGTGCACCGCGGGAAAAAAGTAGGACATCTCATCTTACTTTTCTCCCTTGGTGCACAATGTACTATAAACTTTAACATGAAGTAATGGAGGTATGAGGTCTCAATTTGGTCATGTGTGCTACTCATTTACAATTATTTCAATTCCTAGTCTAGTAAAGTAAAGTAAAGTCTAGACCACACTACTGACTTCGGCAAAGTTTTAGTACAAGAAAGATACTTCAAACACACGAGCCAAACGTCGACTGACCAATGAACACTAACTTAATTGAATCTATATTGAATTAAATGCAGCGACATTGATTGACAGAATGAAGGACATAACTCCGTTTCCTGGACGGGAATGAATGACTGAATTCATTCGATGCTCTAACGAATTGGCTGACATCGTATCGATTTCACGCCGACACCAGTTGGAATTTTATCGGAATTTGTCCAACAATTCAGAGATGCTTGAACTGCGAAACCGTGAAAAGGTTGCAATGCGTGTGTAATTTAAAAAACATTTAAATCAACACACGATGCTGCCACTCTCTCAAACTTATACTTAACTAGCGACCCGCCCTCGCTTCGCTTCGGAAACTGTAATTTATTATTGATTTCTCCACTATTTAATGGATGTTATTATGCATATAAACCTTCCTCTTCAATTACTCTATCTATTAAAAAAAACCGCATCAAAATCCGTTGCGTAGTTTTAAAGATTTAAGCATACATAGGGACAGAGAAAGCGACTTTGTTTTATACTATGTAATGAAACACAATTGTTCAGTGTGCTTAGTATGTAGTAGTTTTATTTTTCCAACTGGAAAAGCAAAGGTATCAATCACCATATCACCAAAGGTACCATACAGCCTAATCTTTTATATATGTTTTTTTATATGAAAAATGATATTATGAAATGAAATGAAGTTAATTAATAGGAAACATGCCATGCAATAAAATGAAATGAGATGAGACGATATAGGATGAAGTATAATCTCAGTAAAATGGTGGTCATGTACTGAGACCGTTTCATTGAGCTTTTGGAGGATCCCGAGAAGTTACGTTCATCTGCTTTGTTTCATTTTCCCACATTTGTGCACTTTCACTTATACTAAACAGTTAATAAACCACCGTTATTACACATTTCAACCTGCAGAAACACTAAATAGACAAAATAAAACAAATTACACAACTTCACTCCTCGCGTTCCGGCCAAAAGGTCCAACAGTCTGCTTAGTGCGAGTTTTTGAACGTTCTCGATAGCGTTAAAGTTAACTCAAATCTGTATGCAGTTAAAACAGCGCCTTTAGCGGCAAACGTAGGCAAACGTTCCAACTCCATACAAAAATGAGTTACTTTTACGCAATCGACAACGTTAAAAAGCTCACAGGTACGTAAGATAGTCCCAATTCAGTTCCCGTATTTTAACTGCCTTTAATTATTCAGCCATCTGTGAAAGTGCCCGAACGCGGGAAAGTGAAACAAGCTGGTGAACGCAGCTAACAATCTGATTGTATTATTTTGAACATACCGGATAAATCTAGTTCTTATTGCCTCAAAGAACTCACTCACTCACACCCATGAATTTGTAATTTAATGTCGTCCATGTAAAATTATCTGAAAAAAGCGTTTCATCACGCCGTTAATTACTTTATTATTAATACGCTTTTATTAGCTTCAGACGTATGTATGTAACGGAATCTTTGAACAGAATTTTGACCCACTTCAAAACGTCGGATTAACTTGCAATTTGGCATACTTATTAAGAACCGATGACAATTCAAGACTTAAAAAATATATTTAAAAAATTGAAATTGAACTAAAAAATTAAAAATATAAAATAGTTTAAAATTTTTAAAAAAATATGCTTTTATAGAAAATCCAACTACCTAAACAATAGAATTTAAACTTTAATAAATTTGAATTAAAAATAGTGTAAGAGAAAATGATTTTATTGTAATAAAAAAGCAAAGCACTCCACGTGCATGGCATCAGTAGTTATAAACATTTTATATTAATTTATTATAATTTATTTTCAATTTTTTTGTTGGATTTTCTATAATAGCGTATTTTTTTAGTTTTTTTAAACTATTATTTATTCAGTGGAAAACTGATCCACCACTAACAAACATTGTAATCAAGGTAAAACCTACTCATCTATTTGAAAATAAAATACCGTTTCTCCACTAACGAACAAGACAATGTTTTGGACCCTTTTCACTCGCGCTGCAGCAAACTTTGTGATTAGTCAGTTCTTGTGTGGAGCTCGTATTTTCCCCGATAGCATTCAATCATTCATTCAATACAGATAATTGGAAACTAGCTAAATTTCGTAAGCCGGCGGGAAATGTTGTTTATTTTTTCGTAAAATTATATTTTACTGGTGGTAGGACCTCTTGTGAGTCCGCACGGGTAGATACCACCGCCCCGCCTATTTCTGCCGTGAAGCAGTAATGCGTTTCGGTTTGAAGGGTGGGGCAGCCGTTGTAACTATACTGAGACCTTAGAACTTATATCTCAAGGTGTGTGGCGCATTTACATTGTAGATTTCTATGGGCTCCAGTAACCACTTAACACCAGGTGGACTGTGAGCTCGTCCACACACATAGGCAATAAAAAAAAATCATTCATTTTCGGAATTTCGTAAGCATTCTCTACTAATCGTTTTGGCGGGAGCGATAAATTTACGGTTAATTTCGTTTAGGTTTTTGGCCTTTACTACTTAAAATATAAAAATACTTAGTTATTGGCCAACGAAGATTTAGGTTGCTGTGGTGTTATTTGTTTTTATTCTCTCCTTCGGAAACGAGTTCCAAGTCTCAATTGAACAAGGGCTGTTCAAGCCTCAAGCCCAAACGCCTGCCTGTTTCGTTTCAGAAGTAGAGTGGTACATACTACTTTTTTTTTTCCGGGCCGGTGGCCGAACCTCCTACGAGGTCCCCGCGCATAAGGGGCGCGCGGGGTATGTGAGACTCAACGATCTGCAGGTGTTGAGAACAGATCGCGGGCCCAACAATTTTAGGTCCCACCCACTAAACGACTCCCCTGCACTCTTACACCCGACGTCCGATCTCCGTCCGGGGTCAGAACCCGGTCAGAGTAGGGGGGTTGCCGCGGTCAACACTACAACTAGACACGCGGCGCCACCCAGAGGACGCCCGACCGACGGGTCGTCGAGGCGATAGTCGACAACCACGACGTCGGTCGGCGGCACTTTACTACCTAACTTAAGATCTAACACAAATTGAACATTCAAAAAAGGTTACATTTAAAAAAAAAACATTGTCCCCACAAATCACACAACGTTTGTATAAACAAACATAATTGACAAATTTAATTTTTAAATGATAGAGACATTTAATTGGATAGATATTTTTGGTCGTTGCGTTGTTCGACTATTTACGGATACGTAACGACACGTTAGACGCATGTGACATTATCATGCAGTGTATTCTTTTTATTCTTAATTTTTGTTTAATTTGAGATTTCGATTTGTTTATTACAAGAAAAACTAACAGCTCAACTCAACATAATAGACTAATATATCAAATAATTGCAACAAAAATTTAATTAAAAATCCTCATCTTAATTCAAACATCGTGACGTATGAGGTCTCGCGTCCGTTGTCGAAGCGACAAGGCGGCACGACACGAAAACCCTCTTGTCGTGGTCGCCGGAAACTACATACCCGATCCTGCAAACCGAATGGTAAACAGTCGACGTCGCCCTAAACACATCATTTCGGATCCTCCCGATTCACTAACGATACTTTTAGATATCCCAAGCACCGGTCAACGTTCGCGTCGAACCCGTCGCTTGCGACGAAGGGTTCGGCGAGTAAACTAAACCACAGATACAGCCCACTGAGTTTCACGCCGGATCTTCTCAGTGGGTAGTATTTTCGATCCAGTGGTAGAGTTTGCGAAGTACTGCTCTTACTAGGGCTAGTGTTAGCAACGCCCCCAGGTTAGACGAGAGCTCACCTACACGTTAGGTTACGCTGACATAGCCTCTCCAAGCTACCAGCTTAGTTAGGCAAAAAAAGACCAATACCTTCCTTGTAGCGCCAATAAAAACTGTACCAAATTTCATCACGTTCAATGAGTGAATAAAAAATGCACTGCAGACGGAAACATATGGAGAGCATTAATGTTATTCGCTTATTGTGTTATTATGCATCCGTAATAGACCCCGGAAAATCGAGAGATGTAAGAATTGGATGGACGGATCTTCGATAAATTACGCTTAAGTGCTCTCTCTTTATTTCTTCTTAGCTATTTATCCCACACGGTCGTGTGGTCAGTTTCCCTCCTCCACTTCGCTCTGTCTTCGACATCCTCGAAAGACAAAAAGGACAAAGTAAGCTACATATTTACTCCTAGCTAAAATAAGCAATAAAATAGAAATAAATGTAAATGCATCAATTCATGACTTAATAAACATACAAATGAGTGTTTCTAATTTATTATGCGAATATGAACTCTGTAAATTATTCTAGAAAGTCAAAGCTTGGTAAAATTTATGACCCCGTATAATTAGTTGTCATAGTGGAATGAATAACGCAGTTATTAAACTAAGGCTGAATGAGCATAGCTGCCTTGGTCTGTGAATGTGTCAAAGTGTGAGTGACAGTTTCAGGCTATAATTCAGTGAAAACTTTTTTTGGGAATTACAGGAAAGAAGTTGTATCAATTGTTTTATTTTCCTAATTAAATATTTCATCAGGCTTAAACATATGATATGAGGCGGCTTTTTGACTGTTGAGCATCAGTGAAACAATACATGTGGGAAAATTAAGCAATGCCGGTTAACGTGGTTTCTCAGGTTCTTGCAAAAAGTATAAAACTGAGATTTGGTTCATCCCATCTCATCTTGTTTCATTTAATTTAATCTCACTCAATTACAGTCTCTGAATAATCAACTTCACCACATTTCGCTCTATATCATTTTTCACTTTTTTTTTATTGCCTTTGTAGGCAAACGAGCATACGGCCCATTTGATGAAAGTTGTCACCGTCGCTCACGGACGTCAGCAATGCCAGGGGCAAAGCTGAGCCGCTACCTACCGAAGATAACATAACTTAACAGAATATATAAAAAATTAAGCTGAATGGTGCGAAACCTTCGGTTTTCTTGTTCGAAAAAATGAACTACTATTTATACCCAAAAAAAAATTTGCTCGATCAAAACCGATCTTAACTAAATGCATTTTTTATTATTTTAGAGCTCTCGTATTACTTAATGGTTTAGTTGTAGAAAAAATGGTTCGAAGATAGAGAACACCATCGTTGAGAGAAAACAGGGGTGTCACTGCATACAGTGTTGCCGTGGGAAAATAAAATCAGTGCACAGTTTTTAAAAAAACTAAACATTTGTTTGTCATACGGTTCGGTATTCATTGCGTTACAAAGAACAGATAACAAGCCAAACCAGCCAGAGAGTCTATGGACAGCAGTTTTTTTTTATTGCCCAGATGGTTGGACGAGCTCACAGCCCACCTGGTGTTAAGTGGTTACTTGAGCCCATAGATATCTGCAACGTAAATGCCGCCACCCATCTTGAGATATTAGTTCTAAGGTCTCAGTATAGTTAAACGGCTGCCCCACCCTTCAAACCGAAAGGCATTGCTGCTTCACGGCAGAAATAGGCGGGGTGGTGGAACCTATCCGTACGGACTCATAAGTGGTTCTACCACCAGTAAAAACCAGTTCACCGACGACAGATTTTAACGGCCTTCCAATCAAAAGGAATTGTTTTTTGTATTTTTGCGATAATTGAAGCAAAACTTAAAATCCGGGCATTGAGTCTGCGAATGACTATCTCTATTATCGGTTTTCTCCATGAGGTCCACACGTAATAATGTCTCTTATAATCTTGTCATCGGAAACATTCTTTAATTTTGTTAATCTGTAATCTATATATTAATACGTGAAGCAAAAACTTTGTATCCCTTTTTACGAAAATTACGCGGACGGAGGAGTATGAAATTTTCCACTTATAGAGAATATAGAGAAGAAGTGCACAATGCTAATATTTTTTTTAAATAATGCATAAAAGATACATTAAATCAATAAAGAAAACATTACACACACTACCTACCATGTATTTGACGCACACACGCATGCATACTATTTATTGTCAAACTTTTGTTCTTGACGTCTGTGGTCAAATTGAGAACAGATTAAATATTGTTTGTTTTTATTAATATTTTTATAGTGTAGTCTTGGCGAAATTTGTGATTATAGAAGTATAAAATACAATCATAATAAATATGACAAACTTACAATTCCAATTAATTATAGTCGAATTTCGACTACTGCGGGACCTCTAGTTCAATAAAAAATGTATTCTAATGCAAAATACCGTTAAAATCTGTATTCAATTTTTTTCTCCAACCAGTCTATTAACGTAACAGAAACCCCTAAACTTTCTCGTGTGAACCCAAAAAAAAAGGGATGGGAAAGTTTTTTTTAGATCGATCCGCTAATAAGCTAACACGCGACATTTAGTTACAGCTAACAAATCAATTGCAAACTTATTTCTTTTTCGAGTTTCATTTTAATTTTAAGAAAATATTTATTTTGGCGCGTACGAATATTAAACCAACTAATAAGATGCAATTAAATAATGATTATCAAATAATATAAAAAATATGTTTTTTTTTTTTTCTCCTCCCTATTCTAGTAACCTCGAGGGGTTATTCTAGATTCACCGAACTAGTAGGTGAGCTCACGGGGCTCAAACCGGGAGTGTTGCTAACACGAACCCTAGCAAGAGCAGTGCTTCGCAGAATCTACCACCGGATCGGAAACGCGACCCACTGAGAAGATGTGACGAGAAACTCAGTGGGCTGTGTCTGTGGGTTAATTTACTCGCCGAGCCCTTCGTCGCAAGCGATGGGTTCGACGAGGACGGTGATCGGTGCTTGAGGTACCTAAAAATATGTTGTTGCTATGTATGCGATGATATTATATGAGACGTCCGTATAGGGTTCGCGTAATATCCATTCTTAGAGGGACTCTTACATCGCGTACTGAATAATAAATAAATAAAAAGTAAAAAAAATAATGAAAAAACTCTTCGACATCATGCTAATTGTGAGCGGCGATACTCACACCGTTGTGACTATGCACCCCCAGGACTTAACATCAGATTATTAACTCATAACTTTTTATGTCATGGTACATGGATGATCGAAGTATTATAGTTTGAGCAGGTAAGCATGGAATGGCTCATCCCCATAACTAACCACCGACATTATAATAATACATGCTATTATCCGCAACATGCTTCGTCAGATTACAGAAATAGAGTTATCAGCAACATGCTTCGTCAAAAAGTACAATACTTACTTTTAGCTGCAAGCGTCGTCATAAGTAGCATAAAGGTCCACGCTAACAGCAATACGCGCGGCATCGGCTAGTCAAACAAGCCACTCTGGATCGCACCCGGCCCGAAACTACCCATTACTCTAGCAGCATTGCCACGCTGTATGGCAATGGATAATCTCTTTATTTATTATTAATTATTAACTTGTCTGTTCAACTACCACTCTTTTACTGGTGGTAGGCTGTCTTACGCGCATAAATAGGTATCGCCTTGTCTATTTCTGTCTCGAAGCAGTAATGCGTTTCGGTTTGAGGCATGGGGCAGCCTTTGTACTGGAAAACTGAGAATTCGGTCTCACATCTCAAGGTGGGTGGCATTTACGTTGCTGATGTCTAAGTCGTCACCCCATCAAAGCAATTACAAAAAAAAATCGAAATAAGTTCATAAAAACATTTATTACATGAAATATTTATTAAGGCATTCCGAATGGCTTCAATACATTAAAACATTATTGTGAGACTTTAGCAAATAGTTAAAGTTTGCAGTAATATAATGAATTAGTAAGAAAAAATTTTAACTTCAAAAAACAAAGGTCAGTAAACTCGTAACGTAAAAAAAACCACTTTCATTTCTTGTCTTTGATCTTTAAAATTTTTCACTTAAAAGAAATCATCAGTGTCATTTATAAAATAGAAGTCAAGGAAGGACTTTTGGCGGGAACGCGAGGAGCGAAGCTGTGTGATTTGTTTTATTTTGTCTATTTAGTGTTTCTTCGGGTTTAAATGTGTAATAACGGTGGTTTATTAACTGTTTAATATCTGTGTAAGTGCACAAATGTGGGAAAATGAAACAAAGCCGCTGGACGTAACTTCTCGGGATCCTCCAAAAAGTCCACTGAAAAAATCTTAGTAAATGACCACAATTTTACTGAGATTATATTTCATCTTATTTCATTTCATTTAATTTCATCCCAGTTGATTAATGTCTCAAATTAATCGTCTTAATTTCATTTCACTCCATAATGTCATTTGTCATAAAAATATAAATATAAATTAAAATAAGACATGACTTAAAGGTCTCAGTTACCAGGTCATAAAATCCCTTGAAAAAACAAATGGCGGGAATTTTTTGGCGGGAACGCGAGGAGTGAAGTTGTGTGATTTGTTTTATTTTGTCTGTTTAGTGTTTCTTCGGGTTTAAATGTATAACAACGGTGGTTTATTAACTGTTTACTATCTGTGAAAGTGCACAAATGTAGGAAAATGAAACAATGCCGCTGAACGTAACTTCTTGGGATCCTCCAAAAAGTGCACTGAAAAAGTATCTGTAACTGACCACCATTTTACTGAAATTATATTTCATCACATATCACTTATCTCATTTCATTTCATTCCGTTTTCTTTTCATTTCGTTTTCATCTCATTTTGTTTCATGCCATGTTTCATATTGATCAACTTCTTTTCATTTCATAATATCATTTTTCATATAAAAAAGGTTTCATTAAAATTAAAATAAGACTTGACTTAGAGGTCTTACTTAGTTGCCAGGTCATAAAAGCCCTTAAAAAAAAAGGTCAAGGAAAAGGTGGAGATTAATCGCAGTTTGTAGTTTCTAATCCCATTCTCTCGGATCGTTTGGAGCCTCTGGGTCTGCGGAGGGACTTCGGTTCCCTCTGTATTTTGTACCGTATGTTCCATGGGGAGTGCTCTGAGGAATTGTTCGAGATGATACCAGCATCTCGTTTTTACCATCGCACCGCCCGCCACCGGAGTAGAGTTCATCCATACTACCTGGAGCTACTGCGGTCATCCACAGTGCGTTTCCAGAGATCTTTTTTGCCACGTACCATCCGGCTATGGAATGAGCTCCCCTCCACGGTGTTTCCCGAGCGCTATGACATGTCCTTCTTCAAACGAGGCTTATGGAGAGTATTAAGCGGTAGGCAGCGGCTTGGCTCTGCCCCTGGCATTGCTGAAGTCCATGGGCGACGGTAACCACTCACCATCAGGTGGGCCGTATGCCCGTCTGCCTACAAAGGAAATAAAAAAAAAAAAAAATGTTCTTATTTGCCGTGGAACATACAAAATATGGCAACATTAAGAGACGAAATCTGTATTAAAACCGAATTAATTTGGAGTCTCTCAAAGCAACCGATGAGTTGAAATGACGACCGGGTCAAAATAGCTAGTAGGGACTGGATGTGAAAGGCAAGACTTCGAAGGGAATGGAACACATGTAGGATTGGTAAGAACGGAACGTATGAATAAAGTGTGAAACGGAACATTAAGATGTGAATGAGATAAAATGGTAAAGCTGCTTTCAGACTACGCTATACTATAGTGCCATATAGTATAGCAGCGTATTCTTAGCCAATAATATATAGTACAGTACAGTGTGAACGTGTTCATAACAATCTATGGTGTGCGATATTGTTGTCCTATGAGCTAATGCTATTATATTATAGCGTAGTCTGAAAGCACCTTTAGAAGGGGAAAAGAGAATGACAGAAAAAAGAAAGATGGCCGAGACGAAAAAATGAGCAAGGTGTAAAAAGTTTCAATTGATTTTTAACTATTATCGTAAAGAAGATTTTGGAAAAGAAGAGTAAAAGTGGATTCATTTTATTTTATGGGCCACGATACAAGCTCAGAATACAGGAAAAAGTTAGCCCACTGAGTTTCTCGAGGATCTTCTCAGTGGGTCGCGTTTCCGATCCGGACGATCCGGTGGTAGATTCTGCGAAGCACTGCTCTTCCTAGGATCAGTGTTAGCATCACTCCTGTTTGAGCCCCGTGAGCTCACCTACTAGTTAAGGTTACGCTGAAATAGCCTCGTAGGTAGCTTAGGTAGGAAAAAAAAAGATACCAATTCTATATGCATATGAAGAGACAGTATGTCGTCTTAAAGCAATTATATTATTGGTATGGGCATTAAAGTTGTACACATTGTAGAGTTCATAATTTAATAAATTTAAATATTTACGACCTTATTAAATCGAATTTGAATTTGTTTTCATTAAACACATTAAAAACAAATATCAAAAGTCGTACGATTTATTTAACGAACGGATTCTGTAAGAGAACTTATGACTACAGTTAGTTGTATTAAGCTTTAATACAATAATAAAATTGACTGCCGTTTCAACTTCACGGCTTCTAGCGTTGGCAGAACGTATATTTCTGTAAATTCCGCCTTCGGTTTTCTTCCAACAATCGTATAGGAGTGCGGTAAGTATTACAAACGCGCTATATATCCTCGGGTAACGACCTGCTCTGTTGAGAGCTTGTACAGTCAGGTCAGTGGTTGTGAAAAGGAAAAATACAATATAAAGTACACTGAGAGAATCGTGTTTGTGTTTTTTTTATTGTTGCCATGGATGGACGTGCTCACCCTGCCATTTACAGGTCACCGGAGCCCCCACCAAAAAAATCCTGTTTAAACATGATACCAGGAGGCGGATGAGCCCATAGACATCAACGAAACTCTAATGCTGCCATCTACCTTGAGACATGAGTTCTATGTTTTACTTTTAATAGTACAAGGGCTGCCTCACCCTTCGAACCAATACGCATTACTGATTCGCGGCCTACTAATCCTTCACACTAGAAGTCCTGTCACCACTAATTACGCAAATTACAATTTTTGCGTTTTTTATTTTTATGCACGATGTTACTGCTTCACCGTGGAAGTTAGTCGTGAACATTTGTTAAGTACGTGTTTCATTAGAAAAATTTGTACCTAATGGCGGGATTCGAACATCGGCACATTCGCATTACTCGATACGAATGCACCGGACGTCTCATCCTTTAGGCCACGACGACTTCAAAAAGTGTTTTAAAGCAATAGATTTACACTTCAACCTATTGTCTACAATATATCCCACTTCGCATACTTTTTAAAGCCTAAAAACATGCTTAAATAACTAACAGAACTAACAATGAACTTCTGGATATCGAAGCGAAGTTATAAAGTTATTGTAACGTTGTCGCTCCTTGTACGTGTACAAATTTTCAAGTCAATCGGATGACTTGACGAAATAAATTAATGTTTAAATATTCGATTTCAATATTAATGTTTAAATCTAAAATCAGATAGTTGAGCAAACTGTACAAAGAAAAATAACGCTAGGAAATTTTCACTTTTGACGGGTTTGCAAGTATGCACAATGTTATTGTAAAATAAATTACACAGCAATAGCAGCGACAGTTATGAAACGAATTATTCATCTGTTTCTATTTTTAATGTTCAATAATATATTTCGACGATTTAATAAGGGTAAAGCCACAATGGTTTGGTTTATTTATATCTAAACAAGTCACTAGCATCGTTTATTCACACGCTGATATAATCTATCATAAAAAAAAATCCCGCCAAAAACTCTTATCAACATTTAAAAACTATACTGATAATCTTGTGAATAATATTTCATATTCATTTCAATTATATCATACCGATTTGTGCCAAGTTGTTGTTTTAGCTAAATCTTTCTAAATAGTCAAGAATTGAAACAGGGTTTTTTGTGTCGCTTTTCAATAGATCGTAGAGTCGTTGTATTTGAATCTTCTTTTGCGATATCACGGTATTAATTATCTTATATTATGTTCCTTCAGAGTGCTTAGTGCTAAGTTTGCCGCTAGGGAAGCTGTTGCAACTCCATACAAATTTGTGTTAACTTGTACGGGATAGAGAAGTTAAAAAACTGGCACTAAGCACACATGTATTGTTATGAACAGCATAATAATATGTAGATTTACATGGAAAAATAAAATACGTATTTAATGCGTTGTACGTAAATACAGATAAATTGACAGAATAGACATTTAAAAGATCAAAACATTCGATTTCCTTGCAATCCAACCGTTACCAAAGGTTGGGAACAAGCCAATTATCGTAATTCTCACTGAATACAGGCCACATTTATTATGGGCCCATTAATCTGCCCTCTGAAGGACCCTTGGGTGTCTTGAATACAAATGAATAAATTACAAAATCCACCATCTCTCACTTATTTCGCACCGAACCACTAAGTGCGAGAAGGATAGAATCACAAATGAAACCTAGTATTCAGACATTAAGATCTACCAGTCTAAGAAACATCTTGTAAAGTTTCTGTTATTTTCAGTCTCTCTTATAAATGCGATCTAACGTTGAATGCTGTATAATATCTGTACTATAATAGACTAGTCAACAAGTGCCATTTGGACCAACGTTTTTCAGCAGTCTCCGAAAATTATAAATGAGGTGTCATTCGATTCGGAATGGCATCTAGATGATTTTTGAAAAAAATGAACTTCCGAAGTTGCAAAATTTGTAAAAGTTATTAACAATTAACTAAAAAAAATGGGAGGCTTAGTTTTTTGCAAATATCTCAAAAAGTAATAAAGATTTTTCAAATTTGAAAAAAGATTCAAAAATAGGATAAAATTTCTTAAAAAAAGTCGATTCCCGAAACTGTAATAAGAGCTAAGGATAATTTATCAAGATTCAAGACTAAAAATTGATTTTGTTCAATGTAAACTAAAAAAACAGCACGATCACACGCATTATAAGTATTTCTATCTCATTCTCTCGTAGGCTATATCTATCTATCTTATCTCTTTTTAGATCGTTTTTTAGTTTCATCGAGTTTCAAACCAAAATGGCGCCAAAGATGGTTTCCCTTCAAAAAATCTAAATATACATCTACATTAAACAGCCTGAATCTGTTTTCCCCCTTTGCAGCCAATACAATCTCTTCAGTATCAATCATTAACAGAGACATTGACAGAGACGCAACAAAAACGCTCAAAACTGGCCCTATCCGGCCCTGTTAAGCGCCATTACATGCCAGTCACAGAGTAGACTGTTATAGATTAACCTGCAGACACGAAACACGAAAATCGACGGCCACATGGCAAAGGATTATTAACTATATTACAATCGAATACGGTACATAACAATCCGATGGTATTTATTTAAGTGATTAATAGAAATTCTGTTCGTTCTCTTCCAGGCCTACACTCCGACCGGCTTCGAGAAGTACAGCTACACATGCTCAGTGGCCGATTACAAAGTAAACTTTTCAATCTGGGATACGTCCGGTGAGTGCTACCTTAACTATTACTAGTGGTCCTTCAGTAGTTGAAATTCGACTGTAATTAATTGAAATTATAAATTTGACAATTATTTAAGGTCCTATTGTTACAGACTATATTTCTTTAATCACAGATTTCGCCAAAGCTACAGTATAGACAATTAACGTTAAAGACAAACAATAATAATCTATTCTTAATTTGACCACAGACTTTAACGATAAACAAAAGAGTATTATAATAATATATGAGTGCGTGTGTCAAATGCATGCTAATGGGTGTAATGTTTGTTTGATTTAATGAATTTTTGGTGCATAATTAAAAAAAAAATTGCATTATGCACTCTTACTCTATATTCTCTATAAGTGTGGTAAATTTCATACTCCTCCGACGGCTCAATTTTCATAAAAAGGGATACAAAGTTTCTGCTTCAACTGCAAACTTAGTCTGATAAAACGGACAAAAACTCTTGGTTTGTTGATGTAGCCTCTTAAATTAGTTCGTCAAGGTGTTAACAAAATTAGTAGGAACGTTTTCTTTGGAAGTGGACCAATGACGTGAAAGTATTAGTGGTCTCTAAAACAGGCAACACTTGAAACTGGCAACAACGTAATGTACAACTAACATTTAACAAAAATGACTGACAGGCAGTATTACTGAGTAATGCTTAATTCGATCCTTAAAAATCCTCTCGTTTTGTTTTACTAGAAGTGGAATACTATAAAATAATTACAGGAACATTCAACAGCCCGAATTATCATTGCGATTAAACCTCTTTCTCCGCTTGGGACGCGAGTGACGTGACGAGTGTTGCCGTATTATCGAACGTCGCATTTTTTAGTGGAACACAAGATTATTATTCCTTAACATCCCCGTAAACTGCTGACGCACTCCAGAAACCGGGCAACGATTCTCGCGATGAAATTACATTACAAATGCGCAACGTCGACTGTTTTATGTGATCGTAAAATCGAAGAAAAAAAAAGACGCAATAAAAAACTAAAAACTTTATTGTTCATGTGGAACCTGTTGATATTTTATTCATAGCTTTGTAGAATAATTTAAAATAAAGAAATGTATAAGTTTTTAGTAAGATATCTCTCGATGCTAGTAGTGGGGTTATACTATTAAATAACAATGATGAACATATCGTTTATTTCTTCACGGTCATAAAAACGTGAGCGGGTGATATCTATTAATACGCCCACAGTCTTCCTAATAAAATCTTTAAAAAATCCACTGGAAGGGATGAGAAAATGCCATGGAATTGTACGACTGTTTTTTGTGAAGTTTTGTTGGTTAGCGACAAAGCGAAGATCTTCTACCAAGCTGGCGAAATTGCTCGGTGAACGGAAACGCATTACTGCTTCACGGCAGAAATAGGCAGGGTAGTTATCTACCCGTGCGGAATCATAAGATGTCCCACCATCAGTAATAACGCAAATTATAATTTTGCGGGTTTGATTTTTATTAAACGATGTTATCCCTTCACCGTAGAAGTCAATCGTGAACATTTGTTAAGTACGTATTTCATTAGAAAAATTGGTACCCGCCTCCGGGATTCGAACACCGGTGTATCGGAAGATACGAATGCACCGGACGTCTTATCCTTTTGGCCACGACGACTTCAAAGGCTATGTACCTACTTCCCTCCTCGCAATGTGGGAGACAATAAGGTCTGAAATGGCGCTCAGCCAGACTCCGAGGAGCAGCTGTCGAAAGTAGCTCAACTACCCATCACGGAAAATGAATATAGAACTACGCCTTAATCGTTACTCATCATCATCATCAGCCAACAATCGTCCACTGCTGGACATAGGGCTCTCTCAATCAACACCATTATGCCCCAGGTCTTCGACTCTCCTCATTCAAATTGCTACCCGCATATTATTATTGACGTTACACACTACCTATATCACTACATAGTATAAAACAAAAACTACTGGATGGATTTTGATGAAATTTTACAATAGCTAGAGGTCCCGCAGTATTCGAAATTCGACTATAATTAATTGGAATTCTAAGTTTTTACACTATTAAGATTGTATTTTATACCTCTGTAATCACAAATTTCGCCAAGACTGCACTATAAAAAATAAAGTCGCTTTCTCTGTCCCTATATCTGTCTGTCCCTATGTTTGCTTAAATCTTTAAAACTACGCAACGGATTTTGATGCGGTTTTTTTTAATAGATAGAGTGATTGAAGAGGAAGGTTTATATGTATAATAACATCCATTAAATAGTGGAAAAATCAATAATAAATTACAGTTTCCGATGCGAAGCGAGGGCGGGTCGCTAGTACACAGTACTATAAACTCAAATTCCCAATTGATTAATTACAATTTCAAGTACCTAAGTATTTCTCGAACTACTTACAGCTTAAGTAGCCAGACGCTATTGTAAAATAGTGCTCCCTGCCCGATTCAAAGGCATTAAGTACAAGAACTGAGATTAAAATTGATTTATTGCTTACTAAACTCCGACCTCATTCGTCTCAAGGGCGTTCGTGTTAATACCATGCGCCTCAAAAATAAATCAATAGATGCGAATAGTCGTAGATATCATTAAAATAATTTTTACGTCTTAATCTCCAGTTTACTATTTCCAATTTCGAATACTTTTTAGTTTTCTTGGTCGCGGACTATTAAGACGTATACGTCGAAATTTACTACCGTCTATTTATCTATAAAAAAATATATTTCTAGAACTTTACGTTTTATTTCACGCAAAGATGGAACTAATAGCCTCTGTAGCATTTTATTTGGCTTCGTTTGTTTTTCATTATCCCTTTAACATGATCGTGGGTTTTAGATAAGCGATAATCTATACTTCTATTGTGGGTGACTCAGATGTATTTATTTATTTTATATTATTATCATGACTTAATATTATAAAGAGGATATTGATTTCTTTGTTTGTATTGAATAGGCTCCGAAACTACTGAACCGATTTGAAAAAATATTTTACTGTTTGGAAGCTACTGTATTCCCGAGTGACATAGGCTATAATCTTTTTTGAAAAAAAATTTGGGATCCTTACTAAAACTTCAATAATGTAACCCAAGGTGTAAAAACATTACCTAAAATATTGTTTACATCGCGTGCCTGCGAAAACTATTGATGATAGAATAAAATAATGTATTTTTTTATTGGTTAGATAGGTGAACGAGCCTAATATGCTTAGTGTTCATCAGCTCACAGACATCAACCGTTTAAATGCAGCCACTCACCTTGAGCGATGAGTTCCTAAGTCTAAATTTTTACAGTACATCAGCTGCCCTCACCTTTCAAACCGAAACGCATTACTGCTTCACGGCAGAAATAGGCAGGGTACTTACCCGTGTACGTTCACAAGAAGCCCTGCCAGTAAACGCTTGTAAATAAAAAAAAACATTTTATCTAATAATATGCTATGTATGCCCTACTCAAACACGCAAAACAAAAACATTCTAATCGTTTTTTCTTCTTCACAGGAACGACGTCCTACGACACGGTCAGACCTTTAGCGTACCAAGACGCGAAGCTGTTTATGCTGTGCTTCAACGTAGCCGAACCTGACACCTTACACAACGCCGCTGCCAAAGTAAGTTGACCCGTTCTTTAAACAATCAGTACCGATTATTTTGTGTTTTCACCTGAAATAACCAACTTTGACGGAACCGTGTTTGAGAACGCACATAGGTCAGTGTGCTTTGTGCGCGTTTTTTAACTTCTCGATCCCGTAAAAGTTAACTCAAATTTGTATGGAGTTGGAACAGCGCCCCTAGCGGCAAACGTAGGCGAACTTTTCAACTCCATACAAACAAGAGTTAACTTTTACTCTATCGAGAAATTGAAAACTCGCACTAAGCACGAAAGGCTATTTCTCGTTCTACTCTGACCGGGTTCTGACCTCGGGCGAAGATCGGGTGTGAGAGTGCAAGGTAGAGTCGTTTGGTGCGGTAGGGCCCTAAAAACATTCTTAGGTACGCGGTCTGGTCCTAAAATCTGTTGACCGTCAAGTCCAACATTACCTGTGTGCCCCCTAAGCGCGGAAACCTCGAAAGAGGTTCGGCCCCCTGTCCGAAAATAAAGGCTATTTCTCTCTATGTGTACCTACAATATTTTTTATTTATTTGACTAGTGTTTTTTTGGCACTCAATGAACACGCAATCAAGAATCAGCTGACACGCGGGTCGATGACCTCTGGAAAACTGTTATATTGCGGAATTTCTAAATATGAATTTAAACGTTAAGCTTGTAGGCTCACAGGGATCTAAAACTGCATTATATTACAATTACTGGTGGTAAGACGTCTTGTGAGTCCGCACGGATACCATACCATACCACCACCTTGCTTATTTCTGTCGTGAAGCAGTAATGCGTTTCGGTTTAAAGGGCGGAGCAGGCGTTGTAACTATTCTGAGAACTTAGAACTCACATCTCAAGGTGGCTGACGGCATTTACGTTGTAGATGTCTATGGTCTCCGGTAACTGCCAACACCAGGTGGGCTGTGAGCTCGTTCATCCATCTAAGCAATAAAAATTTTAAAAAATAATTAAGACGCGACTGAGGAACTTTTGATGGTGAGATGATAACATGGATGTTCCTTCCAGTGGTACAAAGAAACTTTTGCTGGTAAGATGATAACATGGATGTTTCTTCCAGTGGTACAAGGAGGTGAGGACCCACGGTGGGTCAGCGCCTGTGGTTCTGTGCGGATGCAAAGCGGACCTGAGACACGACAAGGAAACGCTCACAGTTTTGTCCAAACTAAAAACACATCCAGTCACCAGTGAAGAGGTAAATATTGTCACTATACAAGACCTTAGAACTCATATCTCAAGCTGGGTGGCGGCATTTATGTTTTAGATGTCTATGTAAAAATAAATAAAAAATACTATACATTTTTAACGGTTAGTCATACTATTTTAACTTTAGGTAGCGGCTTGGTTTTGCCCCTGGAATTGCTGATGTCCATGAGCGACGATAACCACTCACCGTCAAGTGGGCTGTATGCTCATCTGCCTACACGGGCAAAATGGAACAAAAACATATTGGAGTGTCTGTTTGTGATATTAAAATAACCGCTTTTACCACATCCATATGAATCTACATTTATATACGGTACATATACCGAAGTATTTTTTTTACAATTTTTATTTGTCTCTCTTTTTGTTTCGGTTAATCTCTGGAACGGCTGGATCGACTCTGACCAGACTTTCGCTTGTAGATAGCTGGTGTAATAAGGGTTAACTTAGGCTTAAGGATTAACTTAAGGTATTTAAGAAAAAATCTAAAATTATTATAAGATAAAGAAATGTTATGTTAAATTCCACGCGGATGAAGTCGCGGGCACCAAATAAACTTTACAATATATTGGGTTACACTTTTTTTTTATTCATTACGCCATAAGCAATCGAAGTTTGGGCCTTATGTACAGAGTAAAAAAAATTAACTCTGTGCCTTATGTGTCACCGTGGATGACATCTATTGGCTCCGATTATCGCTTAACACCGAATGAGCTGTAAACTCGTCTACACATTAGAACAATAAAAGTAATAACAATAGATCAATTAACACGCATATTCTGCACCCGAGCCGCGTGCGTACAAACGTATCACGAATATCGTTGTTGATTGAAACAAGGCCCAATTCGGATCGGCCGCGTCGGTCAAACGTGCCAATTAATTTGATATCTTATTTCGTAACCAATAGGGCTGTAGTGCGCCACAAAAACATTATACTTTATCAGTTCTCATCATCGATTAAGACATTAGATCTTATCGGATAATGGCACGCGGTGTAGTTGTATGAAGTAATGTGTCTACCACGCGTCAAGCCCAGCAAACAAGTACCGATTTGTCTAAATAAACAAAAACACTATACTAAAATCGTGTGATAATATGAATTCAATGTAATTTATAGTATGAAGTAACCACATCGATTTAGGGTCCGCATCTGTATTAAATGTAGTGAGGAATTGTATCATACAGCCACTGGCATCACAACATACTGTGTTATATAGTCTGTGATGCAAATAAAAAGCCCGCCAAAATGTGTCAAAAATGCTCTATTTGTATTTTATCTATAAAAGTGCTTTTTATGAGATTAGAAGAAGAAAATATTGCTAAATAATTGAAATTTAACTTGTAATGCGTTTTATAATTATATATCGATTACCCCGTAAAGATATTTCCCAGTTTCGGTATATTTGTTAATGTTTCAAATATGTTTCCGGATACTACATATTTTGTATAACACGGGAGAAAACCTTTGGATTTCTTAGGTTGATTTTGAATCACTATTTACCGAGGTATGCACTCTTTACCTTATTACCTATATTTCTTGATGTGGATATAGGCACAAAATACTTTTTATTAATTAACAAATTTCTCGGGTAAGTTGCCACGAATAATTTAACAATAACGTTGACGGCAGCCCTCCTCCGATTCTGTTATGAATGAGAACTCGACTCACTAATTGAGGCGGCGCTTTTAGAGACCGCTAAATAAATGAGACTCGTAACGAAATTGAGGGATACTCCTTTCATACAGATCAACTTGAGGCAATATTGTGAACTTGTCATTAAAACTATTACATTTATTTTTTTATCTGTACAAATTCTAATTAATAAGTTGGGACGGTAAAAACAAAACATGCAGTACCACAAATAAAATGTCTTATTAGTCTTTTCTTCGGATTTCGCATGCCGTAGATATAACTAAAATTAATTTTACGATTTAAAATCGGGTTTTTATACTGTCCTTATACTATTTTTGAGATTTCGTCAATAATTTTTTGTACGTTTTTTAGAACAGTTTCAATCGTTTGGTGCCCACGTAAAATGTAAAAATGTCTTCGAAACATCGGAGAATTAAAACATAATATAATTATAAAAAAAACGCGATATTAAACGAATTTCCCTCAACGATGCTTCCCGGGCGCCATAGCGCTGAATAAGGACACGTCATGATGTCCTTATTCAAACTAGCTTTGCGAAGACTTCCCAACGCTAGGCAGCGACTTGGTCACGAAGTCCACGAGCTCGTCAAAACATTGGCAGGGTTCGCGTCTGCTTACACGGCAATTATGAGAAAGAAAGAAAAACCTAAAATTAAAAGCCCAATACATTTTACAGGCTCTATCGGTAGCAAGACAGATTGGGGCGACAACGTACGTGGAAACGTCCGCCAGGGCTTCCGCTAAAGGGGTCAAAGACGCCTTCGAAGTAGCGGCCCTAGCAGCCCTCGGCAAACTCAACAAACAACAAATGAAGCAACAGGTATGAAGGATATAGCGTTAGCTTTTACACGAACAGACATCGTGAAACTCATGTCACCTTTTTTTTTCTTACATGGGTGAACGAGCTCACAGCCCACCTGGTGTTAAGTGGTTACCGGAGCCCATAGACATCTACGACGTAAATGCGCCACCCACCTTGAGATATAAGTTCTAAGGTCTCAGTATAGTTACAACGGCTGCCCCACCCTTCGAACCGAAACGCATTACTGCTTTAGGGCAAAAATAAGCGGGGTGATGGTACCTACCCATGCGGACTCACATGAGATCCTATCACCGGTAAATTTAGTAAGTAAATTAAGGCTGTCGAAATCGAAGCTGTGCTAGCATAACTGGATTGTTCTCTTCGGAATAGACCTCACAATTGAAGACATGAGTGGATGAAGGGGATATGATACAATTTGTTAATTTTGAGAAAACGGCACTTCATACGGCATTCACTACATAAACTGGCAGGATAATGCTATCAATCCACGCCAACACGTGCCAGAGTCAGTTAGAGTCGGACTATATTTTGCTAATAATCTATATATTAATACGTGAAGCAAAAGCTTTGTACCCCTTTTTACGAAAATTGTGCGGACGGAGGAGTATGAAATTTCCCACACTTATACAGAATATAGAGAAGGAGTGCAAATGTTAATTATTATTTTTTTAATTATGCATAACAATACATTAAATCAATAATAAAAACATTAAGCACGCTATCACGTATTTTACACACAAACGCTTGCATACTATTGGTTTATTGTCAAACTTTTCTTATTGTTTTATAGTCTGTGGTCAAATTGAGAATAGATTGAATATTGTTTTGTCTTTATTAATATTTGTCTAAAGTGTAGTCTTGGCGAAATCTGTGATTACAGAAGTTTATTAGTGTTTGACAATCATAATAGTGTACAAACTTATAATTTCATTCAATTATAGCCGAATTTCGACTACCAGGGGACCACTAGTATTATAAAAAGTTAATTTAATTCAGGAAACATATCACACGCGCCGTAACCTAATTTTCTGATTGCTAACAAAATTAAACTTCTTTTGATATCCCTCCTGCCACGACTGTAAATAGCTCGAGTGGTCTTGAAATATAAATATGTTCTTATTGAAATAAACTCTGCTTTTATCATCGACGTTGCAGTAACAAATGTGCACGGTGTATTATACACTTTAATATAATAACACTATTGTAATAACTTAATATTTTTATTGGTGGTAGGACCTCTTGTGAGTCCGTACGGGTAGGTACCACTACCCAGCCTATTCTGGCGTGAAGCAGTAATGCGTTTCGGTTTGAAGGGTGGGGCAGCTGTTGCAACTATACTGAGACGTTAGAACTTATATCTCAAGGTGGGTGGCGCATTTACGTTGTATATGTCTATGGGCTCCAGTAACCACTTAACACCAGGTGGGCTGTGAGCTCGTCCACCCAATTAAGCAATAAAAAAAAAGTAATAAGAGCAATTTTCGTAAAAAGTTTTTGCTTCACGTATTAATTTAAAGATTGCATTTCTAGCAGAAGCAAGTGGGACGCAGCAAAAGCAAACGTGACCTCAAAGCCGAGCTCAAGGGCAGAGCGAAGAGCTGCTGTGTGATGTGATCTGCCGCCGGCCACCCCTCCCGGTGGCCGCACGACTGCTAGACCACAACCCCCAGCATCTGCCGCGCCAACTGCGCCATCTTAACTCAAGCTGGGGTACAATTCGACGTCGAAGATCTATGAAGTCGAAACCCGTCGCAATAACCAACAGTCTTGTTTATGTGAAAACAAGAACTGGTCTTCCGAGATATCTTCAAACGGTCACAGAAAAAATGACTTTACCCATCATTGCCCGACAATGATACGGTGTTAAAATGTGCCGCCGACTTTGTCTTAATGGAAGTAAAAAGAACTGTTGTATTTTAACTAAACAAATATATTATAGTGTATTAATTAAAAGTATGTAAAGTGATAAAATAAAGAAATATTACGTAAAATTATATTGTTTTGAATTCGTTGTGAGCGTTGGAGAGTTTCATTTTAATTTGGATAGTTTAATGTTTTTTTTTTTTGGTAAGATGCAGTGTATCAATGACCCCAGGGTTGGATCGTGAGCCTGTGATAATAAGAAAAATATAGAATCGGATGGTGACGAACTAATGAGTTATCTTAGATAGGTATCGTGGGGTGAAATATATTTACAGTTTCACATAAAATTCAATGTAACGTGAAACAAATTGATATAAATATGTATATTTTATGACTTAAATGTAATAATTAATTTGGAAGTTATACATATGGACGCAAATTCTCATCTAACTAAATGAAAAATAAATTCACTTATTATTTTGTCTTATGAATAACTTTTGTCTGACGAATCTTAATTAACTAGCATTCGTCTACGTGTCAAAACGCTTAATTCAATAAAGAGCCAACGGCATTTTAACCTTTTGACCGTTAAGCTTGAAGACGCCCACGTCTGCTGTGTAGGATCTAAGGAAGCAGTTACCGAAAAAAACACTTTTTGGTCACTAGCTACCCATAATTACCAGTCGTTTCCGTAAATTCATTTTGGATCAACCATTAATGCCCCGCTACGTTATAATTAAGGAAAGCTGGCAACATATTGTTGATACCATTGCGTGCATGAAAATATAAAAAAATAATTATATCCTTGATCTTAGTTTCCGGAAATGATTAACAAATAATAAATCAAAATAATCATACCTATTCGTTTTTGTAAAATCGTAAACGGATATTTATAATTGTTTGTATACGATATGCTAATATGAGACAGAATAAAAGAACAAACAAATTCAAACATTATAGTGAGCGAAATAAAACTTAAAATTTGTCGGTTGGTTCAAACTGAGATTCTCATAAGGGTATTGTTGGTTTAACACATCTACCCACCTGTCCTGGTGAAACTGGAAAGGCCTCCGGGCCACCAGTAATCCTTCAATCATAAAAAAAAAAAAAAAACATCTAATTATTACTACATTGCTACTTTACTGCGTCACGTTACATTATACTACGAACGGAAAGTTTGATGCACACCGAATTTGTTTTATCAATGTGAGACGAATATAAACTCAAAAATAATTCGTATAGAAATCTTAATATCGTTTTTTTTTTGTATATCTGTAATAACAAAATATCAATAATATTATAAAATAAAAAATAAATTAAAGATAGCTTTGTAATAAAGATATTATACGTATCTATGTACATAAATTAAAGTTTTAATGTGGCAATCTGTTGAGGCGTGAACTGCAGGAATACCCGCGATTTTTGTTTTTTTTTAAAGGGATTTTATGACTTGGTAACTAAGACTTTTAGGTCAAGTCTTATTTTAATTTATATTCATATTTTTATGAAAAGTGATAATATGAAGTGAAATGAAATGAGATGAGACGATTTGGTATGAAATATTATCTCAGTAAAATGATGGTCATTTACTGAGACTTTCAGTGGACTTTTTGGAGAATCCCGATTAGCTAAGTTCAGCGGCTTTGTTTGATTTTCCCACATTTGTGCACTTTCACAGATACTAAACGGTTAATAAACCACCGTTATTACACATTTAAACCTGAAGAAACACTAAATAGACCAAAATAAAACAAATCACACAACTTCACTCCTCGCGTTCCCGCCAAAAAGTCCCCGCCATTTGTGTGCAGCAATGTATTGTAGATTATACAACACGGTGTGTTTAACCTCAAAGGTATGGATGGCTCACTGAATGACTCAAGTTTATTCGTAAGAGCTCTGTGGTCAGACCAATGTTATTATAAGTATCTGCAAAGTTATATAGCAAAGCAAGAATTTGAAGTATTTAGAGATTGAATTTAAAAAGCTCTGTATTTTGCTGATTTTTAATTCAAAATGCCAAAAAAAAAACGTGTTTTCGCTTGAAACAGATTGCCGCCTCTGAAACTATTTGACGTGTATGTATTTTCAATTTAAATGCAATTGACGTCGTTTTTAAGCAGTCGGACGTGTAAATAAATATGAAAAACTGAACATGATTATATTAAGGATTACAAAGTATTTATGTCACAATAACAGCCATTGGGAGTTTTGCTGTTACGATTAATTTCAAAATATTATAACGACCGGTGAAAGGCTATATGGTTTAAGCGACATTTCTGTTAATACGGGACATTTATCTTAAACCACCACCCTATATAACCAGCCTTTCATCATTCGATAAGAACGGGCAAGTTTTCGTTTTTTTTTTAAATTGTGATCGTTCAAATTTGGTCTGCATATCCATCTCATAGAGCCAGTAATAAACATTTTTTTTTCGTTAACACATTCGCTGTCGTGTAGGTCACCGGTGCCCTACGCGGCGCACTGAAGTAATTATGTCGATATCTGTTACTTAGCGCCTGGATTGCCTAACTTTGCCTTCTTTTGTTTGATAATGTATGTTTCAGTCTTTTAGGTCTCTTAGAAATAGATTCATTGTCAGTATCTTCGGACTCGTCTTACCCAGAGTCTACTAGATATTCCGGCGCCTTAGTAAGAAGAACAAAGAGAGAAATCGACATAGTGGTTACTGGTTACATTACTGGTGGTAGGACCTCTTATGAGTCCGCGCGGGTAGGTACCACCGCCCTGCCTATTTCTGCCGCGAAGCAGTAATGCGTTTCGGTCTGAAGGGTAGGGCAGCCGTTGTAACTATACTGAGATCTTAGAACTTATATCTCAAGGTGGGTGGCGCATTTACGTTGTGGATGTCTATGGGCTCCAGTAACCACTTAACACCAGGTGGGTTGTGAGCTCGTCCACCCATCTAAGAAAATAAATAAATAAATAAAAAAGTTACTTCAGCGTGCCGCGTAGGGCACCGGTGACCTACACGGCAGTCAACGTGTTAAAATATTCGTTATTTAAATAATAATATTATGTATATTAAATATAAAATTTTAATTGTAAAATGAATGCACAATTGATGGACAATAATAACGTTTGAGGTCCACAATAGATAGTTCGCGTCCAAAACTGTATTTTAGATTGTTAGATTTTGTACGATTAAATGTATTATTATCTGAATGTTGCTTGCACTGTATCGCATTATAATGGTATAGGGTAAATGATACAATATTTGACACTCTAACGTATCAATGACTATAATTTACCAGTCAAACCCGATTCGTTTTGCTAGCTGATTTTTTATTTGACTGAATTGCTACAAGACACAACATAATGATCCGCTAGGATAGGATCGTGCTCTATAAGGAACATAAACACATCAGCTTTTATATATTAGACATAGATATAGAAGATTAAATTAAAATTTGACTATGCTCTTGGGCTTAATTGTTTTTTTTTATTGCCCTTGTACGAGCATACGGCCCACCTGATGGTTAGTGGTTACCGTAGCCCATGGACATCAACAATGCCAGCTAAGACGCTGCCTATCACTGCCGCTGCCGTTGATTGATTACTATATAAAATTAAAAAAACAAACACGCGCTTACACATTACAACATTAAATACGAAATTACCATGACCGAGCCCATAGCTTAAAGCAATCTAGAACTAGAATCAATAAGGTTTTTTCAAATTTCAGCTAACATATGAAAGAATAAAGGCTTTTATAATACCCGATATTGCCTACTGGTGGTAGGACCTCTTGTGAGTCCGCACCCTGCCTATTTGTGCCGTGAAGCAGTAATGCGTTTCGGTCTGAAGGGTAGGGCAGCCGTTGTAACTATACTGAGATCTTAGAACTTATATCTCAAGGTGGGTGGCGCATTTACGTTGTAGATGTCTATGGGCTCCAGTAACCACTTAACACCAGGTGGGCTGTGAGCTCGTCCACTCATCTAAGCAATAAAAAAAACATATATATATATCGATATGTTACGTTAGAGTGTCATTAATAACATGACTCGCCTCTATATAGATTTGAGAAAACAGTCGTCCAAATCAACTTTGAGACAATTTCTAGAAGTTTTATTTCATTCTTCGCCTAAGAATAAAATGGGTTTTATTTTTAAAATTATAATAATTTGTTGTAAACTTTGTGCATTGTTATATCGAAATTCAATTTACGGTAACATGTTATTTGCTAATTATCAACAATATAACAATGTGTTGTGGTATTATAATTGATTTCGATAAAACATAACCTACATTGTAATGTATCAGAACAATATCGTAAAAATTAGAAATGTCACTTTCCTAAAAAAAATTTTCATAATTTGACATTACACATCGACGCTTGAAAGGCAAACGTGACTAAGCGACAATAACTGCTTTGTACATAAATGATAGGCAATAACCATATTCGATGCGTAAAAAAAATATATTTCTAGCTCTATTAAAATCATTTCAATCCTACAGCTACTAGCTAGATTCTACTACAGCTAGATTCGTTAAAATAAATTTTGTTTTAAGGTATTTCAACTTTAAATTACTTTACTGTAAAGTTCACGCATTGTCGCTTAGTCACGTTTGCCTTTCAAGCGTCGAATTATTTTCTTTTTTTAGTTTAGGATCATTATGTATTATGGTTCTTTTTTTTTGTACATTAAGTCGATGTCAAGCTTTAAATTCAATGTTAGCTTTAATTATATTGAAGAAACTTACAATTGTATTTTAAACGTAGTAAGTATGTTATTTGATTTGTTTATCAATATTTTTTATGAAGATATAAAAAAAATTAATTGAAATGACATATCATGTCAATTTTTTTTTTAAATGTAAACGTTCTCAAGATTACAAGCTTAAGACCAGACGCACAAAAATTTTTTGTTTTATTGAGTGGAAATTTATAGCGATTATTTAAATTCACTAATTATTATGAAGTCAGTGTATTTTTTTGACTCCCCTAAATTTAGATTGTTTTGTGCATCACGTTTTCTCTTTTGTTTTGTTATTGATATTTTAAAAATATGTAATTGACACCATTAAGTTGGTCAGTAGCTACTAAACAATAAAAGAAAATTAATTCTCAAACAAACGAGAAAATGATTCTTAATTGATTTCTTTTGATATACATATAGATAGATCTTATCTTATTAAAATGTTTGTAAAAAGATGATATCATAAATATACATCTTATGCCGCTGATGTTGAGAAATGCAAAATACAAGAAGAATGTTTGACAAAAAAAAAACAATTGCTTTTACGAATATATTTTTTCGCGACGATTTCTATATTTTATTGTAATTAAAAAAACAAAGATTGTACATGTTTTTAATTTAACATCGAGCTAAGCCATTTTCAATGTTGTGTCTAGATTAATGAATATAGCGTTCAATGTTTTTAAAATTTGTCTTTTATTTACCTTTAATCCGTGACTAATTATGTACTAAACTAAAATACACATAAATAAGTACTTATTTATAATGTACATAGTCTAGCAATAATAAATCATAAAGTTAGAATAACAAGTGACATTTTGAAGTCTCTGTAGCCTAAAAGATAAGACGCCCGGTGTATTCGTATCAAGCGATGTGACTGTGCCTGTGTTCTAATCCCGTCCATCGGTAAGTATTTACAGTCGGCATCGTCATTGTTTTAAAGCCAATAGAGAAAAATTATAATGGTTTTTTGATATGCCACAATAAAATCAATTAATACACTAACGCGCACTGTTATAATAAATATTTCGTTGAATCGTTTTTGCGCAGAGTACTTTATGGTAGGCAGCGGCTTGGCTCTGCCCCTGGCATTGCTGACGTCCATGAGCGACGGTGACCACTTACCATCAGGTGGACCATCTGTTCGTCTGCCTGCAAAGGCAATAAAAAAAAAAATTAAAAAATCAAAAGAAACAACGTTATTATTTATTATTAAAATCAATAATATAATTAGTAAAGACCTCTTGTGAGTCCGCACGGGTAGATACCACCACACTGCCTATTTCTGCCGTGAAGCAGTAATGTGCTTCGGTTTAAAGGGCGGGGCAGCCGTTGTAACTATACTTGAGACCTTAGAACTGATATCTCAAGGTGGATGGCGTATTTACGTCGTAAATGTCTATGGGCTCCAGTAACCACTTAACACCAGATGAGCTGTGAGCTCGTCCACCCATCAAAGCGATAAAAAAAGCAATTTCCGAATCGATATAAATTAGAAATACATTTTTTTTTAAAGTTACTGAGAAAAATGAGTTAATGATACAAACAATTACTTAATCAAAGGTTGTACAGCAAACTAAGAGACCGCATTCACAGACTATTTCTACGACAAAGCGTTCTTGAGGTCCGATTTGAAGGTTGAGAAGAGCTGTCTTATCATATACCTATCACCACCTATTTATTCTATTTAAAGTATTGAATCAGTTTTATTCACCAAGCTTAGCACAAACCAAACATCAACGCCGTAAGCCGTAACACCCAAAAGCTTACACGGTGCCTACAGCAAAAAAGCTGTCTTGAAATTAAGACCCGTCTCTACATAATATTTGAGGACATCATCATTAAGTAGGGGACGAGAACGTAACGAGAAGCTTTCCCGACATCCGAATAGGTGGTCCTCGTAATTCAGAAAACTTTTTATTAAAAATATAGAACGTGGAGTTTTGGCGGACGCCGACCTTTCGGCCACAAAAAACATTCAGAAGGTCCACTTGTCTATTTTGTGATTTGTCATTTTGCAGATTCGGGAGTGGCAACGTGAAAACTCGTGAATGCAAATTATTGAACCTATTAACGACTATATTAGAAACCTCTGTTAATTACGCTAAGAAAACTTCAAGAAACCGCGCATTCAAGATACTTATTCGACCGCGATGTGGCAACGCCTCGGTCACCGTTCTCGTCGAACCCGTCGCTTGCGAAGAAGGGCTCAACGAGTAAATTAACCCATAGACACAGCCCACTGAGTTTTTCGCCGGATCTTCTCAGTGGTTCGCGTTTCCGATCCAGTGGTAGATTCTGCGAAGCACTGCTCTAGGGCTAGTGTTAGTAACAGTCCCGGTTTGAGCACCGTGAGCTCACCTACACGTCAAGGAGAAGCTGTAATAGCATCTCAAGGCTATCAGCGTAGGTAGGAAAAAAACAATGTGGCAACACAAAGCCGCCGTCGCCGTCGCCCGAAACATGTTTGTCACTGAACTCCTAAACGGCTGGACCGATGGTATCTAGTCTATATCTGGTATCTAGGTTATTTATCTTTCCTACAAATAATTTATATGGCAAAACAACGTTTGCCGGTCAGCTAGTTGTAGTGTATATAGTTTACATGATATTATATAATAATTATTACAGGTAGGTCGCGTGCCCAACTCCCAAATTAGCCATCGAAACAATAATAGTGTGTATTCGGTTGATACGGTGCTGTGCGAATAGAGTCACACGCCTGACAATATTAGGGTCTCGTTTTACTACGTGACAGTATTTCGCGAGAGTATTTGCCTTTGTATTATTAAAAACGTTGGCCAAGCGTGAAAACTCTGATGAATACAGCGGTTCGAAATTCATCGCCAAATTAAATTTCGAAATGTAACGCTTATGTTATTAAAAGTATTTTAGCTCAATTTAAATAATAAATTCGTTTAAATAAACTTGTAATATTTCATTACATCGTTCGCTTTCAATTCACGTGTTTATTAATTCATTAGCTGTTGAAATTGCAAGTCGTCGTGGCCTAAAGGATAAGACGTCCGGTGCATTCGTGTTGAAGCGATGCACCGGTGTTCGAATCCCGCAGGCGGGTACCAATTTTTCTAATGAAATACGTACTCAACAAATGTTCACGATTGACTTCCACGGTGAAGGAATAACATCGTGTAATAAAAATCAATCCCGAAAAATTATAATTTGCGTAATTACTGGTGGTAGGACCACTTGTGAGTCCGCGCGGATAGGTACCACCGCCCTGCCTATTTCTGCCGTGAAGCAGTAATGCGTTTCGATTTGAAGGGTGGGACAGCCGTTGTAACTATACTGACACTTTGGAACTTGTATCTCAAGGTGGGTGGCGCATCTGCATTGTAGATGTCTATGGGCTCCAGTAACCACTTAACACCAGGTGGGCTGTGAGCTCGTCCAACCATCTAATCAATAAAAAATAAAAATTAATCGTAAAACAAAACAAAAAGATAAATATATAAACGTTTCGTGAGAAATGTAATTTCAACCGAACCAAGAAAATCATCGCAGCAGCAATATCATTTAACGATTCGCACTAAACAAATACAGGCGCCATTACGTGAAGTTAAATTGTTATGTCCGGGAAATGGCGTCGTTTGAACGAGCCAAATAGTTTCCTACGAAACGTAACCGTTCTGAATGGTGCGATGATAAATCTTGATGGAATACATTTTTAGGTTACGCCGCCATATTGCGCTGTCAAATGAATCGCAAAAGAGAGAGAAAGTGAGAAGAGGGATCGAGTATGCTTTATTGTACACAATATAAATAAAAAATGCGAAACATTAAATACAAAAAAGGGAAATTCTCTTTTCCAGACAACCTTCAGGTGAACAAAAATTATTAGGAAATAAATTACACACGGTGTACCTATCATTTGAAATATAAATACTTACACACAAGCACATACATATACATGCACATGTAACCCATAAAGCTCTAATAGAATAATGGGATTATATTATGTATATTAGGGATCGCAGCGTATAAAATAAAACTTTCACTATTTCCAAATCTTCTGTAATAATCATAACTTAAAAATTAATTAACACTTATATTACGCCCTGCTCATTTTTTAACCGTCTTCGCCATCTTCCTTTTCTCTGTCATTCTGTCTGTCATTGTATTCTCCCTTTCTTCCCGTTTTCTCTCACTCACATCTTAACGCTTCGTTCCACTCTTTTCATATGTTCCGTTCTTACCAGTCCTACTATAAAGTCCTATATAGTCCTATATAGAGAATATAAGATTTTATTTCTCTAGGACTTTGCGTCACAATGTCTAAATAACGATCCATTCCGTACGACGAGTCCATTTAGTAATCTGTGGTCCAACAATCCATAAAACCTGCTCAGTGAAAGCTCTCCCCCTTTTCTTTCAACTGCAGACATATATCTGCGGATTAGTTGAGAACTGATTCTCAATAATATCCATCAAGGAAATGATTATGGCCTTAATAAAACTAAAAATTATATATCGAATGAATTTATTCAACTACATATATTTATTTATAAATATTGTTTGTTATGCTACAAAAAATAAAAACGAACTACATGTGAGAATTTAAAGTGTACCTACTCTAGCATTAGAATTGATAACCAAGACCGCTAGTATCAACATCGATTGAGATAGCTTAATTACATTTCTTTATAAATTTTTTTTCGTTTCAGAATTCTGAAACATTGAACCCTAAAGCGGAATAAATTTACGTTGATTCAAAGAGCTAACGTTTATAGAGTTAAAAAAGAATGGCTTAAGTCGCATCGCCCTTTGAATACGAATTATTTTCCATTAAATATGGCGGTTATTAACGAACTCCAAAGTTGAGTTGTTCCAAGTCTTATATATAAAGTTATGGAAACGGGGTTAGGTAATAATTATTTATATCAAGTCGTCAGCTTCTTAACGGACAAAACTCCTGGTGTATTGATACCGAGTGCGTCTCTCCAACTATATTTACCTTTTTTTTTTCCTACCTTGAGAGGCTATTTCAGCGTAACCTTAACTAGTAGGTGAGCTCACGGGGCTCAAACCTGACGACGTTGCTAACACGAACCCTATCAAGAGCCGTGCTTCGCAGAATCTACCACCGGATCGGAAACGCGACCCACTGAGAAGATCCGGCGAGAAACTCAGTTGGCGCTTTTAAATGATACCAATTTCTCTAATAAGCTACAACATACTTTAAATCTTTTCTTTTTTTAATGCTTAGATAGGTGGACGTGCTCTCGGTTCAATTGGTTTTAGTGGTTACCAGAGTCTATTTATGCAAACCTGAGACATTCTAAGACTCAATTTCATAACACAACGGCTGCCTCATCCTTCAAAGCGAGCCATGGAGCTCACAAGACGCGCTACCACCGTTAATTACGCAAATCTGTTTCTCATAGTACAAGGGATCGCAGTTAGGGTCCAGATGACGGTGTATTTATTGCCGATTATTTAATTAACATTATCTGAAACTGGCACTGCCTTCAACATTATCTTTAATTATGAAATGTGCTTGTTCGAACTTGATAGGCTCAAATAACGATCAGCTTATCTGTCAGTGCCCTTAGTACAACTTAAACAAAGCATTATACGGACTCAATTGAATTATCGAAAGTGATACCAAAAATAAGGCTTTTAAAACACTGAAAATCGCGTGCCACCTTTCTAGAATTTATTTGAAAATAAATAACATCTTTGAAGTGATATTTCTTTAGGCGCGTCGAGAGTAAAATTTTACTCGCGACAGATTCGTTACGGCTAGAGAGAAAAGATACAATTTAGGAAGAGCGAGAGTGAGAAAAATACATAATAGACACAATAAACTTGAAACTTAAACCTCATATTACATGATAGCATTCTCATTTCCAAGTCCAGCTACAGTATTAATTAAATGCTAAGCAGTCGGTGACATCATCAGCCCTTTAAAAACAAAAAAAAACATACACACCCACACCCATTTTACTGGTGGTAGAACCTCTTGAGTCCGCACGGGTAGGTACCACCGCTCCGCTTATTTCTGCCGTGAAGCAGTAATGCGTTTCGGTTTGAAGGATGGGGCAGCCGCTGTAACTATACTGAGACCTTAAAACTCATATCTCAAGGTGGGTGGCGCATTAGATGTCTATGGGCTCTAGTAACCACTTAACACTAGGTGGGCTGTGAGCCCGTCCACCCATCTAAGCAATAAAAAAAACGTACTCACACAAACAGTGTATCTCTATCAAAAATATTTTATCTCGAAATTGTAATTTGATTTTGTAGTACATTCCCTAAGGCAGTGCAGTTTGATCGTAAGCCGAGACGCCCGGGGGGATCGTATACTGAACCACGAATCGGATGACACCATATAACTTTTATTACTGTTCTGTAGTAATGAAGATTGCTTTTTTAATCTGTCGAGGATTGTCTGCGTTTTGAGAACTAACCTGTTTTCAGTGGGTTAATATTTCTAAATGCAAGAGTTTTTCAACGCGCGGAACCCGAGGAGCGAAGTTGTGTGAATTGTTTTTGTCTATTTAGAATTTTTGAAGTGAAATTTCTTTAGGCGCATGAGGGTAAAATTTTTACAGAACGTCACGCAGGTATGCAATGGAAGTGACATCAAACTACTATTGAAATTAAGTACTTGTCAAATGTCAGTAGTAGTAGTTGTTGTATTTTTCCAACTGGAAAGGCAAATGTATCATACCATACAGCCTAATATTTTATAATTTTTTTATGAAAAGTGTTAATAGGAATTGAAATGAAATGAAAAGAATTTGGAACATTAATCAGATAGCATGAAATTAAATTAGTCAATTCAATTGGCAAAATATTAGTCATTTACAATTTAGAAATCTAAACATAATGTGACTGTCAACACTGAGGTTTGAGATTGACATTTGACAGACTTTTGGCTGGAACATATCTTCCTTTTTCCCTTCCTCTAAGTCTCGGAAATCTAAAGTTTTAGGTTTGTATAAATATAAGCAAGGCTTATAAATAAGTTCGCCAAAAAAGTTTCACTTCTGACATGTGTACTTTGTACGCACGCACGATTTTTTTTTTCGGGTTTAATCGTGTTGTATATGGTGGTTTATTAGCCGTTTAGTTTACGTGTAAGTACAACAAATGTGGGAAAATTAAACAAAGCTGCTAGATGTACATAACTTTTTAGGATGTTCCGGAAAATTCCACTGAAAAAGTCTCAGTAAATAACCACCATTTTACTGAGATTATATTTCATTCCATACCATCTCATCTCATTCCATTTAATTTCATGCTAATTGATTAATTTAAGTACATTTCATTTCGCTCTATAGTATAATTTTTCATTAAAAAGAAGATACAAAAGATTAGGCTGTATGATATGACACCTTTGGCTTTCCAGTCAGAAAAATTAAATTATTACTACTTTCTAAGTGCGAGTTACAAATGAGACCGTCAGCACAAAAGTGCTTACCATACCTAAGCTTACCACAGTTAGTATGGAGATAATGTAGTCTCTGAATTTACTCTTACACTACTTCGTAGGCAAAAACAGTACGCACAAAAATATGGTTTACAAAGCCATCTGTTCTCTATGGGTGAGACTAGGGATAGGCCGGTGTTGCTTTATTAGATATGTTTTAAATAAATTGCAATATATAAGCACGAATATGAAAAATTGTGGGTAAGGCCACTTGCGCGCACGGCTTCAAATATGCTTGACATTGACATTGAAGTCGTCGTGGCCTAAAAGATAAGACGCCCGGTGCATTCGTATCAAGCGATAAAACTGTGCCGGTGTTCAAATCCCACCGGCAGGTACTAATTTTTCTAATATAATACGTACTTAAAAAATGTTCACGAATGACTTCCACGGTGAAAGAATAATATCGTGTAACAAAAATCAAAACCGTAACAATTATAATTTTCGCAAATACAGGTGGTACGACGTGTTATGAGCCCACACTGGTAGGTACCACTACCCTGTCCATTTCAGCCGTGAAGCAGTAATGCGTTTCGGTTTGAAGGACGGGGCAGCCGTTGTACTAGTCGTATAAAAGGAAGACTTTGAACAGATGATCAGATGACGGATTGGGCCAAAATGTTCTCGGGTAGTGACCGCGCGCTCCAAGACATAACACAGGTAGGCCTCCCAGAAGGAAGCCTGATGACATATGAAAGTCGCGGGAATCTGTTGGACTGATAAATAGAGAGCTTTGGGTCTACTCATGCAATGTTCGTCATAAGTTCAGTTTTCACTGGTCAACCTTGATTTTTTAATAATAATTTCTTTATTTACTACATAAACTCTTAAATCATGACCTAGAATACTATTTACATATTTAACAAACTGAGAGATTACGCAGATGGCATCAACAATATTATAAAATTAACCAATGATCCTCACACTAGGCATAGCCTGTATCGTGAGGACCAAAATGCGATTTACTATATATATAATTGACCTCAAAACGACATCACTATTATTAATAATTATTACGCTCAAAAACATGCGATACATGATTTAACATATAAGATAATAAAAAAATTTGAGTAATAAAAATAACACATCAAACAATTACACATATGTGGGGAGCGTAGACATAAACAATTATAAAATAAATTAATAAGAAAAAATAAACAAAAAGATACAAAATTAATAAATCTACTGCTATTTCTTGCTTTTAATTAAGTTCTCTGTGTCCATATAGTTCAATGTAAGCAACCATTTTTTCACTAGTGGTTTAGCTTGCCTAACCGTTTTGTGCTTTAGGTTTTCATTACAATGTCTAATAACCGCGTTATAGATATAGATCTTAGCAACATCTTGAAATAGATGTTTTTGGATAGATGGTAATTTTGTAGCTGTCAAAGTTACAGGTAATTTGTAAACCCTGCGTTTAATCAAGGAATCGTACATTCCAGAAGAGAGCACCGCTCTATGTAGCAATAAAAATATTTTTAAAATGAATAACTGACGCACGTTGAGAACTTGACTTTCCCTGTAAACGCGTTCTGTAGAGTACCTTCGAGGTTTATTTAGTATCACCTTTAACACTGAACGCTGAGCTCTTTCTAATTCAATTAGCACAGTTTTTGAGGCAGATCCCCAACAGATGATACAGTACATTAATAGGGATTGGCATAGTGCGAAATATACGGACTTGAGAGTATCAAAACTAGCCACGTCACGTAGATTCTTCATGACGTATACACATCTTCTGATTCGACCAGATAACTCCCGAATATGTGTCTTGAAAGACAGCTTTTCATCCACTATGACGCCAAGATACTTTATTTCATTAACTCTTGCAATCTCCTTGCAATCACACGATGGATCAAATCCATCGCAAACGTGTATTTTAATACTCGTAGATGCTGAAGCAGACATTGAGGTTTTGCAAAAACAGATGTACATGCTTTTCCTTGTATTCAGTGTCAAAAGATTACATTGTAGCCATTTCTGTACTTTGGACATTCCCGCCTCAGCAATAGAATGAGCATCATGCCATGTTGATCCGCTAAATATAATTGCTGTGTCATCCGCATAACACAGAATGTCTGCGTTTGTTAAAGAAAGTTCAAAAATATCATTAATATATAATATAAACAAGGTAGGCCCCAGAATACTACCTTGCGGGACACCATATTGGTTAGTCTGTAGCCCACTAATTATAGATCCGACCTTAACACACTGTTTTCGTTCCATTAAATAGCTAGTGAACCAATTTAGAGCGATTCCGCGTATGCCTAAAGTATCTAACTTCTTTAGTAAAATTGGTACGGAGACAGTATCAAATGCCTTTGTTAAATCAAGGAATACGCCAATACAGAATTTTTTCTCACTTAGTTTTGACGACACTACAGTTTTTAATAATGATACAGCATCCTCAGTAGACTTCCCCTTACAAAACCCAAACTGTCTGTCAGAAATGAGATTTCGAGATTTTATGAATTCAGTCAGTCTTATATTTACCAATCCTTCGAGTAACTTGGAAAAAATACACAAGAGTGAAATAGGGCGGTAGTTATCCACTTTATTTTTAGGTCCACTTTTATATATCGGGCAAACTAACGCTGTCTTCCAAGCATCTGGAAAAGTTCCCGCTTCAAAACTACCGTTGAAAATTATAGTTAAGGGCTGAAGCAATTCGTCTTTAATATTTTTGATTAAAGAGTTATTTATTGCATCGATACCTGGTGCTTTATCATTAGAAAGATTTTTAATGAGAGCTTCGACTTCTCTGTGATCTGTAGGGTGCATGAAAAAGGAGTCAGCTGCCGTACGGGAGATTTTTACAGCACTCGCCAATTCGCATTCAGACTTTGACAAATCCTGTAGTATTTTATCTGCCAGTGTTTGTCCAACGGTTGAGAAGTGGGTATTACACATTTCAATGGATTCCGATATATCATGACTGCCTTCCAATGACAATAGTTCAGTGTTTTCAGTTTTAGTTGTCTTCATATTGCATATTGTTTTAATAGTTGTCCAAAGTTTTTTCGGATTCTTTTTAGATTTTTCCAACTCGGCTGTTTCATACTCTGCCTTTAGCTTACGCAACAAAGATATGAAAAAATTTCGATATCGAGTAAAAATAAGCTGTAGATTCTCATTATTTGGATTATTTCGAGCTTGCATATGAAGTTTGTCACGATGGCGCATGCACCGCATAATTCCTGGAGAAATCCAGGGTTTCAAATTATATTTAGAACGAGACACTTTTAGAGTACGTGAATGCTTTTCGAGAATATCCGATAAAACCTTGGTGAATACATCATTTGCTTTGTTAATATCTTTAAAGGAACACAACTCTGACCAATCTACAGATTTGAGCTCTTCCTTAATAGCTACGATATTTCTTTTTAGTATAAATCGATCAGGTTTTTTCACTTTATCCCTGCCTAGGTTTATTCCAATCGTTGCCATGTAATGGTCAGTAATCGAACTTTTACACACAACACCAGTAATACAAGTATGATTTATGTCTTTCACATATATGTGGTCAAGGCATGCAGACTCTCGAGTGGGCTTAGTTATAGCTGATAGAAACCCATTTTCTGCCATGAAGGATACGTATTCAAGAGACTGCGCATTCGGTAAGGTATCTAGTATATTGATATTAAGGTCTCCAGCTATGATTATAAGTTGGTTACCTAAGCCTTGTACGCAATTATCTAATGTGGTAAGAAAATTATCCAAGTTTCTATAAGAGGGTGAACGATAGATGCCTAGAACTACTATGGACTCAGATAGTTGAATCTGTAAGCAATCTGCTTCCTTGATTAGAGGTTCCGACACAGTAACATTCCATGAACATTTGACATAAGTGACTACGCCACCATTTTGATTACTGCATTTAGTGGTATGGTAAGCATTATATCCCGGCAACTGTGGAACAATTGTAGTTTCATTTAACCAACACTCTGTAAGTATTATAATATCGTAATGGATATTTAGTCTAGACAAATGTACAAGAAATTGATCAAAGTTTCTCCTAATGCTTCTAATATTAAAAGTTAACACCCTAAAGTTACGATTTTTCAAAAATAGACTTTTACAATGCTCCGGTTCATCTATGACCTGACAATCGATTTGGATCGAATCCAAGTCTCCGTCAATGTCATCATTTATATCCATGTGTAATAAAAAACATTCCAAATACGCAAAGAAATGTTCACCATTAGCATACAATGCAGCGCCATTAATAGCATTAATTGTATATTTACATCGGAATCATTTAAATGATCATATGTACGGAAAATATTATTCTCAAATATAAGTAAAATCACTGGAAGTAAAACAAATCCCACAAGCAAAGACCATAAAGAACTGTGATCTATATACAATTTTTCCAAGTTATACAGAGTACAAATATATAGTAAACATACGTAATCCAAATTAAACACTAAAGCTCTAGCAAGACAATCAGTGAAATGAGCTATACACACACTAATTATACTGTTTATACATAACGAGAAGAAACAGAGAAGGTAGGAAAAAAGAATATGCTCCTTAGTTTGCACCACTGGATTATCACACAGGCTGTTATACCTCGATATTGTTACATCCGACAGTAGTTTTCGTGTTAGCAAATAACCGATCCAGATCACTTTGGCCTCGCAGTTGCACTGCTGCATTCCCCTCACGCCGCCTGACATATATAGCGCCACGGTTACACCAACAATAAGCGTACCCTTCTTTCTTCGCTCTATTTCTAGCATCTCGAAATAAGATTCTATTTTCTTTAGTAAGCCTCTCATTGAAATATATATTTTGTGGTGTTCCAGGGGCATCCAAGTCATTACTTTTTATATTCCTACGTGATTTAGATGCTTTTAGTATTTCGTCACGCTTAGATCTACGCAGCAAACGAACAACAATTGGTCGCGGCATCCTATTTTGAAGTTCAGTTAAGCTAGGAGGAACTGCAGAACGGCGAGGCCCCACCCTAGTGATCCAGTCTACATCTTTCTCATCCAGTTCGACACCCAGCTTCTTAGTTGCAAGCTGAAAAGTATGTTGCAAATTCTCTGCTAGAGACTCCGGGATTCCAATCAACTCAATTTCATTTAACAGAATATTTTGAGCCTGTATGTTTATATCACTTTGTATTTGAGATACCGCCGATTTAAGATTCGTGAACTCAAGATCCCGTTTCTCTAGGTACTTCATACGGGTATCGTTGGCCTCAATTTTGGCCATAAGTTCTTCCATACGGTGATGAGAGTAATTTAAGGATTGAGTTACCTCTTCTAGTCTCATACTTATTTTACAAAGTTCCTCTGTCAGTCTTTTTATGTCATCTTTACTGTTCTCTGCAGTGGGCTCCTTCTTACGAGTCGTTATATTTTGGCCGTCATATGTACCTCTTATAGGAGTAAGACTGTTATCACCTCCTTTTTTGTGTGCAGCACAACAATCAGGACACTTCCAAATCTTTTTTCGATCTACAGGAACCAGAGAGATATCTATACAGAGAGGACAGAAAATTTTCGTACAAGATGAGCTGGTACAACGAATAGAACCTAATTCTTTCGTTACCTTTAGACAACCGGCGCACTTCATTTTTAATTTAATTCGACTGAAAGTGTGTATAGTCAAGCAATTGATCCGTTTCCCTCACAGAGACAAACACGGTATGATTTCTCTCAAGACTGTTCTGCGTTACTAATCTTTGCCAAAGACGTCACAGTTTCGATTTAGTGCATCGTATAATGCACCTTACGCTAATGTAGTTCTTAATACTTGTGTATATTAACGAATATTGCTTGCGCGTAGCGCTTGTACTCGTAGCACACGTAACACTACCTACAACGACTTTTTTAAAAACACATGAAATTAGTTCGTTAATACACTTATTTTTGCACAGTTGGACTGTAAAAATATAAAAGCACTGAATATTCGCGAAAAACTAAAACACTGCAATACTTTAAATGTAAAAATATACTGTATTTATGGCCAAAAATTTGATTTATTGCGGAGCGGTTTTAACAAAGTATTTACTGTCAGAATGAGGCCTAGTGGTCGTCCAGTGGTCGAAATTCGACCATAATTAATTCAAGTTTGAACATTATTATAGTTCTATTGTCACATTTCTATAATAATCATTAATCTATAATCACAGATGTCGCCAAAGTTACACTATAAATAAATAATATTAAAGACAAACAATATTAATCTATTCTCAATTTGACCACCTCATTATTAGCTCATTATGATGCAGCAGGAGATAGACAATATCCCTATTGCCACCCCTGCTCTACCTTTATTCTCCTTAAATACACATATATATAAAAACACACTTCATATTATTCATATCACACCTAACACGAGTTTAGTACAAGATAATATCCTGCTCGCATATTTTGACTTCGCAAATTTTCAGCTGTGTAAAGTAAAACGCCTTCGCTTCATAAAAAAAAGGGTTGTCAGTATTAAATTTATTTAATGACTAGCGGCCCGCTCCGGCTTCGCTCGGATCTTTAACACAAATTTCAAAATAAAAAATTATAATAACTCTTATATTTGCGACAGGTTTCTAAACATAGAAAATTATAAAGATAGTTTGAATATTATTATTTTAATGAACATTTATTTTCATTTAAATAATATTTGTTTTTACACCTAGTATTTTTTTTACACCTTGGGTTACATTATTGGAATTTTAGTAAGGATCGCTAATTAAAAAAAAAAAGAGACTGAATATAGCCCATGTCACTCGGGGATAGTGTAGCTTCCAAACAGTGAAAGATTTTTCCAAATCGGTTCAGTAGTTTCGGAGCCTATTCAATACAAACAAACAAACAAATCTTTCCTCTTTATAATGTTATTAATATAGATATGTACACGTTGAACTAGGCGTCTCCACAAGACTTTCCACTACTTGTGTACATAGGATTTTGGAGTTTTTCGGTCACGTAGCGAGGAAGAAGGGTGACAATCTAGGAAAAACTAATCATCACCGGCATAGTGGAAGGAAAGAAGGGAAGTGGGCGTAGTGCCATGCGCTTGTCCGATCAAATTAAGGCGTTATTGGACTCCAGCATTAATGTCCACTATTTACCTACTATCATCATCACTGCGCATAGGACAGGAAAGAATGCAGGAACATAGTCCGAACAAAAGTGCTCTGTAAAGGTCACGACCCTCAGCACTGAGGTCCCACTCCTGGAAGACCCGTTGAAGCTCGTGCTATTTCGTAAGTCGTAGTAAGCTTGTCTAACCCAATCCCATCAGTTAGACGCTTTTCTCAGGGCATTGTCCATACGCATTATAATTAATGAAAACTAATTTTTTTATTGCTTAATTAGGTGGACGAACTCACAGCCCTTTTTTTTTTTCGGCGAACCTCCTTCGAGGTCCCCGCGCAAAAGGGGCGCGCGGGGTATGTGAGACTCAACGATCCGCATGGTGTTGTGAGCAGACCGCGGGCCCAAGGATTTTAGGGCCCACCCACTAAACGAGTCCCCTGTACTCTTACACCCGACGTCCGATTCCCTCCGAGGTCAGAACCCGGATGAGGTAGGCGGTGTTGAGTGGTTACTGGAGCCCATAGACATCTACAACGTAAATACGCCACCTACCTTGAGATATAATCTAGTTTTTACGGTTTAGTTTCGCGTTTGATTACTGTCATTATATTATCTCCATAATATGATTCGATTCGAGTACTTTACATGTTTTCGTGATCGCGGACGTCCGACCATGAAAACTACTTAAAATCCAATAAAACAAATTAAGTAAAATTTTTTTTTTGAGTTTTTTTTTTTTAATTAGTAATAATAATAATAAATATTTTACTAACAATCACGCCACGTTAACTGGTCCCGTGATAAGTTCGTAAAGAACTTGTGTTACAGGTATCAGATAACGGAAATAAATGTACGATTTTTATTATACACATACATATATTTAACATACATCCATAACCCTGGAAAAGACATTTATATTTATCATACAAATATCTTCCCTTGGCGGGATTCGAACCCGCGACCCCCTTGTGTAGTGACCATATCACTTACCACTACACCAGACGGCCGTTATGTTCACGACTCGTGGAAAAAAAAGCGACATTATAATCAATTTACTAAATAATGATGATATGACTCCTTCAGCCACAATACCAATAAACAGAGAAAGGTTTTTGTACATACGCAGTTTAATGCTAACACGATAGTCTACTGAGTTTTTCGCTGGATCTGCTCAGTGGGTCGCGATTCCGATCCGGTGGTGGACTCTACGGAGCGCTACTCTGCTAGGGCTAGTGTTAGCTAATTCTCTCAGGTTGAGCCCGTGAGCTCACCAGAGAATAAATAGGTGGGTAAAAAAACACGATATGACCTTTTCTTGAGACACCAATCACAACGAATTCAGTTTCTTTGTAACTCAAGAACTATGCATAACGCGTGTTTACGGAATGCGCTTGAATTTATGCTGTGAATAAGAAATGGTAAATGTAAAAAAAGATTATTTCGTTCAATAAAATTTTTTTAGGTTTCGCATTGAACTAAAAACCCGCTGGGGGGGACTGTAATTTATGGTCATATTGAATTCTTTTTAATACAAATCTGGTCCAAATAAACAAAAAATCTAATCATTCGTCTTCTTATATATTCACGGTTTTGGCGATAATGGCTTACCTCTACTTAAGATAAACATTACCATTTTACGTACATTATATATATATACATCAAAATAGTTCGCAGATGGCAGATTTTTTCCTTCTTACTTGACACTTATCTTTATATTTTGGGTAATCTATGACGACGCTTGCAGCTGAAAGTAAGTATTGTACTTTTTGACGAAGCATGTTGCTGATAACTTTATTTCTGTAATCTGACGAAGCATGTTGCGGATAATAACATGTACTTTTAGGTTAGGTGTTCTTTTTTTTAATAATTTAATAAAGTTTTAAAAGATTTATATAGAGAAGAAGTGCAAAAAAAAATTTTGGGTAATTAACACTATATCTCTATGAATTATAGGTTAATGTGTTATTCTTTGATGGATCGAGTCAGAAATGATGAAATCCGTCAAAGAACCAAAGTAATCGACATAGCCCTAAAGATTAGCAAGCTGAAGTGGCAATGGGCCGGACATACGTGCCGCAGAACCGATGGCCGATGGAGCAGACGTGTTCTGGACTGGAGACCGCGTACCGGTAAGCGCAGCGTTGGGCGTCCCCCTGCCCGTTGGACCGATCACTTGCGGCGATATGCTGGGAGAGATTGGATGCGGAAGGCGGAGGATCGTTCATTGTGGCGGACTGTGGGAGAGGCCTACATCCAGCAGTGGAGAGATACAGGCTGATGATGATGATGATGTGTTATTCTGATGTGTAAACTACATTACTGTGAAGTTTCATCAAAATCCATCCAGTAGTTTTTGCGTGAAAGAGTGACAAACATACATCCATACATTCTTACAAACTTTCGCGTTTATAATATACCTACTAGTGGTGCCCGGTAGTCGAAATTCGATTATAAATAATTGAAATTATAAATTTAACAATTATTATGGTTCTATTGTCAAAGACTTTACTTCTTTAATCACAGATTTCCCCAATTCTACACTATAGACAAAATATAACATTAAAGACAAACAATATTTAATCTATTCTCAATTTGACCACAGACTATAATCAATAAAAAAAGTTTGACAATAAACAAATAGTATGCATACGTGTGTGTGTCAAAATGGTAGTATGTGTAATGTTTTTTTTATTGATTTAATTTATTTTTTATGCATAATTTAATTTCGGTAGGCAGCGGCTTGGCTCTGCCCCTGGCATTGCTGAAGTCCATGGGCGACGGTAACCACTCACCATCAGGTGGGCCGTATGCTCGTCTGCCTACAAAGGCACTAATAAAAAATAAATAAAAAAACATTAACATTCTGCACTCCTCTATAATCTCTAAATTTCATACTCCTCCGTCCGCGCAATTTTCGTAAAAGGGATACAAAGTTTTTGCTTCACGTGTTAATATATAGATAAGTAGTCTTCTGCCAACCCTATATCGTAGCACACGTTGACGAGTTGGCACAAGCCGCCCGTCATAATTGTGCAAGCACTCCCCCTAAGCACCGACTTGCCAAATCTTACTGTATGCATCAAATTTCATACTTTTCTGAAATATAAAAATATTCTAAATTATTTTTTTTATTTATTGCTTAGGTGGGGGGACGAGCCCACGGACCGGAACTCATAGATATCTACCTAGTCAGGTCATAAATTCTGTCACATGTTTAATGTAAAATAATTGAAACAAGTTTATTCATTATGTAACCATTCATATACCAAAATGAACTTAACAAAACATAGATTCTTATGACACTAAAGTTTATTCAAAATGACCTCCGTGATTTTGAATACAGGCCTTCAATCTGCGCGGCCAGTCGTCTATCGCAGCACGAACGAGGTCCATGTCAATATCGGCGGCTGCCTTAATCAAGGATGTCTTGAGTGACTCCAAATTGGGATGAGGCTTTGAGCACGCCTTTTTCTCCAAGTGTTGCCATATCTTGTAATCTAACGGATTCAAATCTGGACTGGAGGAGGGCCAGTCTTCGTGCCGGATGAAGTCGATTTCACGCGCCGCCAGCCAGTCTTGTGTGCTCTTCGCTCTATGAGCTGGCGCCGAATCTTTTTGGAATACCCAGTGCCTGTTATTGAACATGGTATGAGAAACAGGTTCCACAAGGTTCGTCAGGACTGTATTTTGATACACAACTGCATTCGTTTTTACACCTTTCTCACAAAAATTTACCTCTGTTAAGCCCCAATAAGAAACTCCCAACCATACCATGAGCGAGGATGGAAAATGACCTCGTTGGACACGCGGAATACGGTTGCTCGCTTCTTCTTGTAGCTCTCTTCTACGGTAAAAAATTTTTCATCCGAAAAAAGAATTTCCCGATATTTTTTTCCCGCGTACCGCTTCAACAAAGCGCGGCATCTCTTCAGTCTCAGGTCCATTAGACGAGCATTCAAACGATGTCCTGTTTTTCTTCGATATGCCCGAAGCCCTAAGTCTTCATTTAACACCCTTTTCACCGTGGTTCTGCTTAACCCCATCTGAAGGGCCAACAGTTTCTGCTTACGTTTGGGATTTCTTTGAATTCGCGCCTTCACAGCTTTTATCACTGCTGGAGTCCTAACAGACCGAGGGCGACCACTTCTTGACCTGTCATCTACACTAGAGTCTTCATTGTATCGTTTGATGGTACGATAAACGAATCTTTTGGTTATATTCAAATTTTTCAGTATGTTAAAAATTTGAATTGGCGCGTAACCGCAACGATGCAACGCAATAACTGCAACACGGTCTTCTTTAAGCGTCCACTCTATATTTAAAAATGAGTAAAATTCTAAAAGTATACATTTTTATTTTCATGAACAATTCGAAATTCGAATTCAATAAACTTTTTTGTGGCCAGCATTCTAAAAGAAAAGTTTTACTGTGTGACAATACTTATGACCTGACTAGGTACAACGTAACTGCCGCCAACCACATTGAGGTAATAGTTCTAAAGCCTCGGTATAGTACAACGGCTGCCCCACCCTTCAAACCGAAACGCACTACTGCTTCCGTGCAGACTCACAAGAGGTCCCACCACCAGTATTGGATGTGGAACGTTGTCTTTGACGATTAGTACTGTCCCTATTGCGGTGGGTGTACGAAACTTTGTCATGTGCCCGTTATCATTCACGATTGTAATTTAATTAGTTCACTCTCCATTTTTATAGTTCTATACTATACTATATACTATTATACTAGTGGTAGGACCTCTTGTGAGTTCGCACGGGTAGGTACCACCGCCACGCCTATTTCTGCCGTGAAGCAGCAATGCGTTTCGGTTTGAAGGGTGGGGCAGCCGTTGTAACTATACTGAGATCTTAGAACTTATATCTCAAGGTGGGTGGCGCATTTACGTTGTAGATGTCTATGGGCTCTCCAGTAACCACTTAATATCAGGTTTATATATATAATAGTAATAAATTCCTATGTGCTATACCTCGCTGCTATTACCGATGTCTGAGTCTTAATCCGACGTATAAATAAGTACTGGTAGGTAACCTCTTAACACCAAACGGGCCGTGAGCACGTTTACTCGTGTATGCAATAAAAATATGATGATATTTTTTTCTTGGAACAATTCGTAGTCCTTGAACGATGCAAATATCACTCAGTTTGTATATGACTACACCACTGATATACTAGTATGAGTATCATATGAACGTTTATTAACCGAAGTCAAATAAGAAAAGGTTCTCAATTGGTTTTTTTATGTCTGCTGACTTATCACTAATTGGATGGTATTTAGAAGACCCAAGTCGTCTATTGTTAATTCACAATGTTTTTATATCGACCTGAAACTCAAATCTCCCGCAAATAATAAAAAAATTGAATAAGATATTATTTTGTTTTTTTTAAGTTCGTGTTAATTTGATAGCTAAAACTCACAAGATATCTTAATTATTATGAAATAGGATTCTTCATTAGAAGCAATCCTGAAATCTCATTAAAGGAAATGAGAGAAAGACCACAAAAAATAACGACTTTTTTCTACTGGATTCAAATTGCCATATACTGAATAAATAACTTGGAATAATGTTCTTTAACTACACAGGATTACGATTGTTTTCTCCGTAGCGAAACGTAAAGCTTTATCGAATTAATTCTAAGGCGATTTATTAAATGAAACCGTTCTAGAATACTCGAGAAGAACATTTGAATATTTTGTATTTATTTTGCTGATTATGTAATTTTTAATTTTATATTATTATTTTTTTCGGTTTGTTGAGCAGTCTTACTAAAACCCATCTGATTGAGGCCCATAGACACTGATTATTCTGAGAAGGCTTCGCGGCAGAATAAGATGGTAACATTCACATCCCAGCTCGCAACTCGGCAATAGATAAAAAGTAGATTTATTACTATAGTAAATTTTAGGAGTAATTTGTAGAGATTGAGAAAACATACTAAATAAATAATTAGTAAATCGGAAACAATCATGCGCTCATTTGGTTTCAAACTGGAATTCCCTGTACTATTGGAACCAGAGACACAAATTCATACTTACAATCGTTCAAATAACTAGATTTTTAAGAATTATTGCGCCGGTAAGTTTAATGCCATCTATCGCCGAATAGCCGAAACGAATATCAAAGGTACCATAACATCAAGAACGCTCTAGAAGTACAACGCCATCTATTGTCAGATAGCGGAAACGAATATCGAAAATACTCGACTTGTGAGGAATATTCTCGAAAATTCTAGGGATGTCGTATCGACTATAAAAGCGTTGCACGTTGCAGCGAAGGCACGAAGTGAGTTAGTATTCGGATCTACTCAAAGCGAAACAGCGAACGGATCATCTGAAACGAAGCGGAAGAAGTGAATTGAGAATTTCAAAGTGTTTATTGAGTGTTCTAAGTGCTAATACAGTTAGTTACAATTTATACTTCGGTACAATTTTTATTTATCCAGAACCCCAGCACGTAACAGAATTATATACCCAGACACTGAACAAACACGCCTGCTAATCGTGAGAATCTTTGCCTAAAGCGAATCGATTCCCTTGGTACAGCAACCAAAGATTTTTCCGATTATCAATAATAATAATATTTGTTTAAACGATATATTTAACATATATGCTTAATTTGTAAATCACATTACACATCAGTAGTCTGAACATAGACCTCTCCGCACGTCACTGAGTTAACCGCGTTAAAAAGTTAACCTCTGGTAGAACCGCGTGCCCTATCTAAGTAACAACACGAAAATGTACGGAGCACAATCAAGTCAAGCGTTTCTCCCGTCGATCACTGAACCCTTAGGTATTTCAGCTGTTATTTCGCAGCCCGTACCTTGGAAGCAATGATAAATGGCCTCTGTTACTTAATACAGGTAATACTGAAGGCTTTTACGACTATGTTACGAATATAAACAGTTTGGTATATATGTAACTAGCGACCCGCCCTCGCTTCGCTTCGGAAACTGTAATTTATTATTGATTTCTCCACTATTTAATGGATGTTATTATACATATAAACATTCCTCTTCAATCACTCTATTTATTAAAAAAAAACGTATCAAAATCCTTTGCGTAATTTTAAAGATTTAAGCATACATAGGGACAGACGGATATAGGGACTGAGAAAGCGACTTTGTTTTATACTATGTAGTTTATTGAAACAAAAAGAAAACCAAGTTTTTACTCTATAAAGAATTCTTTATTTTATGAAATGAGAGAGAGAGAGAGAGAGAGAGTATTCTTTATTGTACACCAAAAAACAAATAAACAGTGCAATAAATTAAACACAAAAAAGTACAATGGCGGTGAATTATTAGCAAACAACTTACTGCTACGGTTTGAATTGCTTAGCCATTTAATAACCTGTAAAGAGAAATAGCATGGACAGCTATCTCTTCAATATTTAGTATTTTAACAAAATCTGAAATATTTCTTCTTTATGCACGTTATATTTTTAAATGTACAAAGCTAGAGAGCAGTTTTTCTAATTATGGAAAAAAGTGTCAAATGCTGCCACCATAGATAATACTATTTATTATATCTGTGTCGAGGTTAATGCGCGAGCGATATAAATTTTAATATTTGTTGGTTTTAGTCGTCGTGGCCTAGAGGATAAATCGTCCGGTGCATTTGTACGTAGCGATGCACCGGTGTTCGAATCCCGCCGGCGGGTAACAATTTTTCTAATGAAACATGTACTTAACATATGTTCACAATTGACTACTACGGTGAAGGAAAAACATCGTGTAATCAAATCAAACCCGCAAAATTATAATTTGCGTAATTACTAGTGGTAGGACATCTTGTGAGTACGCACGGATAGGTACCATCGTCCTGCCTATTTCGGCCGTGAAGCAGTAATGCGTTTCGGTTTGAAGGGCGGGGCAGTCGTAACTATACTGAGTACTTATATCTCAGAATGGGTGGCGCATCTACGTTGTACGATTATGTCTACGGGCTCCAGTAACTACTTAACACCAGTTGGGCCGTGAGCTCGTCCATTTATCTAAGCCATGGAAAAACCAGTTATGAAAAATGACGTCTTAAATCACACCGATACCGGTTTGGGAAGCTACAAACTAGCGTGGACCAAAGGTGAATGTAGTTTAAAATTATCATTACCAAGGCTTCATAAGGTCGCATGGCCCATACCCGTACAGGTTCTGCGACTTAAAAAAAAAAGAAAAAAAAGAAAAACTTGTATTTTCAAATTACGAACGTTGCAACTCAATCCTTAAACTAGTCGCTATTAATAAAGTCCGTTTTTTTTTTATCTTTTTTTTTTATTGATTAGATGTGTGGACGAGCTCACAGCCCACCTATTGTTTAGTGGTTACTGGAATCTATAGACATCTACAACGTAAATGCGCCACACACCTTGAGATATAAGTTCTAAGGTCTCAGTACAACGGCTGCCCCACCCTTCAAACCGAAACGCATTACTGCTTCACGGCAGAAATAGGCGGGGCGGTGGTACCTACCTGTGCGGACTTACTTACAAGAGGTCCTATCACCAGTAATTACGCGAATTAGAATTTTGCGGGTTTGATTTTTATTACACGATGTTATTATTATTCCTTCACCGTGGAAGTCAATCGTGAACAATTGTTAAGTACGTATTTCATTAGAAAAATTGGTACCCGCCTGCGGGATTCGAACACCGTTGCATCGCTATACACGAATGCACCGGACGTCTTATCCTTTAGGCCACGACGACTATATAATGTGTTATATAGTCTATCTAATGTTTGAAGGGAAAATATCTGACACGATTATAACTCGCTTTTAAGCGCGAAACAGATCAGGTCACGACCTTGTGATGTAAAGACCTTGGAGATCGAAACCCGAATACCATTCCGACCACCACAAGACAGAAGATCAAACTACCTACTCTACTGTCAAAAACAACTTGAAACTCAATGCTTCGTGTTATTTATCGGTGTAATGGTACCTATACTTATATATGCAGGCTCACAATACACCCTTGTAAAACAATAATTATCCCTAACATAACATTTATATATACAAAAATGAATTGCCGTTCGTTAGTCTCGCCAAAACTCGAGAACGGCTGGACCGATTTGGCTAATTTTGGTCTTGAATTATTTGTGGAAGTCCAGAGAAGGTTTAAAAGTAGATAAATATGAAAATGCTCGGAATAATTACATGAATACTTTTAAATGATATGAAAACCTTTTTGTCGGACATTTCATTTAACGCCCGATTTCTTTAAGCCCAACTACAAACATGTTTATTTTTTCTTTGATGCTTAAAATTATGTATAACAACAGTGCCGATCTTGCGTTTAGCTCAAACAGTTTTGTGTTGGAATACATTAATTAATCTTTATAAAATTGTGAGATAAATTGTGTTTTTTAGAAGGTGAGTGTCTTAAAAGCGTTTAGTCCATGCCACCCATGATCGAACACAGTGGAAGAACGTCACGTGTGGTCGCGATCCTCAGTAGTGAGGGAACGATATAGAAGAAGTCTTATAGTGTTACTTTGGCCTTTGTTACAAACTGCTCATCCTATGCAAGAGTAAGTTCTTAAAACGAAAAACATAGCTAAGCCAGGAGAGTCAAAAACTCGTTTGTAAAATAAGGCGGAAAAAGCGCCATAGATACTCGTGTGAAGCAAAACGACTATCAGCATCATAATCTTTTTGATTCCTGCACGTCCAGTCTTTCAATTGAAATACGTACTTATGGTCTTCAGATGAATTTCGTAACCCATGACTGATCAAATGTGACCACTAAAATAGGATATTCATAAAATATTTATACTCAATTAAAATTGGTATCGTTTAGTGCAAACTAAGTGAACAAATTGCGACTGTTAACTAATTAACGGCCGTCTGGTGTAGTGGTAAGTGACATGGTCACTACGCAAGGGGGTCGCGGGTTCGAATCCCGCCAAGGGTAGATATTTGTATGATAAATATAAACGTGTTTCCAGGGTTATGGGTGTATATTAAATATATGTATGTGTATAATAAAAATATTATATTTATTTCCGTTATCTGGTACTTGTAACACAAGTTCATTACGAACTTATCACGGGACCAGTTAACGTGGCGTGATTGTTATTAAATATTTATTTTTATTTATCTATATTATATTAATTAATTTATCATTGGCATTTCACAGAGACTGATGTACATACAAACATAGAGATGTTTGTTACGAGATCGTTAGTATTTCCTGCTTGTTTCGTTGCAGTCTTCGTGTTTTGGATAACCGGTTCAGGAGGTAAATAACTTGATTAAATGGACTTTTTGGCGGGAACGCGAAGAGCGAAGTTGTGTGAATTGTTTTATTTTGTCTATTTAGTGTTTCTTCGGGTTTAAATATGTGTAATAACGGTGGTTTATTAACTGTTTAATATCTGTGAAAGTGCACAATTGTGGGAAAATAAAACAAAGTCGCTGGACGTAGCTTCTCGGTATCCTCCAAAAAGTTTACTGAAAAAGTCTCAGTAAACGACCACCATTTTACTGAGATTATATTTCATCCCATATCATCTCTTCTATTTTCATATTATTATAATTTCATGTCAGTTGATTAATTTGGGTTTGCTTCGTTTTTTATTATTCATAAACTGTAAATCATAAAAACGGCGAATTATAAAAATCTTATTACTTGACGCTGGCTAATGCGCAAACCGTGCCGGAGCCAAAATATAAAGAAGAAGAAGAAGAACTTGATTAAATAAAACTAATTGAATGAATCGGTAGCACAGTAATTAGTGTGACGACTTCTGGCCGAAGATTGTGGATTAGACCCCACATCATAGAACTAACGGGTTCATCTTTACCCTGTTTCTCTGTGTTCAATTTTTATTCACATATGTATATGTTAGCGCCTTCAGAAAAACCCGCTTCGTTCGGCTGCTGGAGCCGGAATGTTTTGTGATTTTGGTCACTAATGTCCCTAAGGGAAAGAGGTTGCACCTACGAGGGGCAACCGCGGTCCACAGACGAGGGATCCGCCAAGCGGCAAGAGGTGTGGGACTAGAGGCTGGTGAAACCCAACTCCGAGGGAAGCGCTCCTCTCCGGCCTCACAGCCGGTGAAGATATATATCTCCAAACGATCGTCGGGGGCACCAGTAGCTCCCGCGGCAACGCCTTACCATCAGGTGGTCATCGGGGCCGGTTTCTGCTCGCTCGTACATATTACGAGCAAATCTAGTCACAAACTCCCTGAGCGACTCCACACCAGACCTAGGTCCCAGGCGATAACGTCATTTCTGACGTATCGCCCGGCCCCGACGATAGTACGGAGGGAAAGACTCTGCTGGGCCTGCAACCTAGATCGCTGGGACGGCGACAACAGGTGATACCAGGCCTCAGCAGCGTATGTGAGGCGGGAACGGACATATGTCTTGTACTAGTGGTAAGACCTCTTGTGAGTCCGCGCGGCTAGGTACCACCACCCCGCCTGTTTCTGCCGTGAACTTCGATCAACAATTGCCGTGAAGTAGTAATGCGTTTCGGTTTGAATGGTGGGGCAGCCGTTGTACCTTAGAACTTATGTCTCAAGGTGGGTGGCGCATTTACGTTGTAGATGTCTATGGGCTCCAGTAACCACTTAATATCAGGTGGGCTGTGAGATCGTCCAATCAAATCAAAAAAGAATTAAAAAAGTAATTATTAATTTGACGTCTCGCATGAAGCACTAAAGCCTTGTTCGGACAATGCTAGTATTTTAGTCGAGTACCGAGTAATTTAGTAGCTAAATGTGTCTGAGCACCAAAAATTTAGTCGAGTAAGTTAGTAAATAATTTAGTCAAGTCAATCCATTTTGTTCTATTTTTTCGGGCGAGTAGCGAGTGCTTTAGCCACTAAATTATTATCGGCACTCGACTAAAATACTCGCCTAGTCCGAACAAGGCTTAACAGACAAACTAAAGTATCGACTGCCTTTTTTATGACCATAACAAACTATCAAAACCGAAAGCCAAAAGTGTTACAAACATTAACATTTACGGCTATTAAAAAAATAAAGTTGAACACGAATTCTTATGTTATTGAAGGTAGAAAAAAACATGACGCAACGTAGGAATAACTATTTTATATTGCCACGGCACATACCCTGATGGTGAACGGTCACTGTCGTTCATGGTCGACAATATTAGAGCATCGGCCCAGCTATCTATTGGTCTGAAATATTTAAAATCCCTTTGCTTCTCTATACGTCAACAGATCTTATTAATACGCTTTTCTTAGCTTCAGACGTATGAATGTTTGTAACGGAATCTTTGAACATGATTTTGACCCCCTTCAAAATGTCGGATTAACTCGAAATTTGGTATACTTATTAAGGATCGGTGACAATTCAATATTTAAAGAAAATTGAAATTCAACTAAAAAATGAAAAATAAATAAAATTTTCAAATATTTTTTAGTTCAAATTTATTAAAATTTGTTTTTTAATATTTAGTTGGATTTTCTACAAAAGCGTATTTTGTTAGATTTTTTTAACTATTTTTTTTTTCAGAAGTTTTTAGGGAGTCTGACGATCGGCGCTGGAAAAAATTCCCCTTCTCATTCTCTCACTTCTTCTTTTTCAGGAGTTTTCATTTCAAATTTGTCGGAGAGCTGCTTCAGATGCCTCTGCTACGTATCCACAAAATGTAATCTTGCACACGACTGTACTGGAGGATACTGTGGACCATTTAATATATCCAAGGTGTATTGGGTGGATGCAGGAAAGGTTGTGCACTCCGAAGATACCCCGGAGAGGAGCCATGGTGAGGGCGTTGCTCTCATTTATTGATTGACCCTCCATTGTATACCAATTGAAATAAAGCTACAATTTTAAAAAAACAGTTCTCGCACAAAAAATCAAACCCGCAAAATTATAATTTGCATAATTACGGGTGGTAGGACGTCTTGTGAGTCCGCACGGGCAGGTACCACCACGCTACTTATTTCTGCCGTGTAGCAGTAATGCGTTTCGGTTTGAAGGGTGATGCAGCCGTTGTATATTGCATATTGAGGCCATAGAACTTATATCTCAAGGCAGGTGGCGGCAATCACGTTGTAGATGTAAATTATTATGGGCTCCGGTAACCATTTAATATCAGGTGGGCCGTGACTTCATCCACCCACCTAAACAAGAAATAAAAAAAAGAAAAGTAGATCACGCGAAAATTTTAAAATTACTATTATACCCGATAAACAGTGCATTAGGTAGGGGGGTCAGCCTTTAAGACCATCGGCCACATATCCCTGGTCCCGGAAACCACCAGTATGTACCACCCTGCCACTCATTTGTCCCGCAAAACGGTTACAATGGACAGATAAAGGAAAATTAAGAAACCTAACTCATAGGACAACGTAATCTATATATTAATACGTGAAGCAAAAACTTTGTACCCCTTTTTACGAAAATTGACCTGACGGAGGATTATGAAATTTACTATACTTATAGAGAATATAGAGAAGAAGTGCAGAATGCTATTTTTTTTTTAAATTATGCATATAAAACACATTAAATCAATAAAAAAAGCATTACACACACTACCATGTATTTGACACAACACATTCATAAAAATACACTCTTTGTTTACTGTCAATTGGGAAACATTTTGTTATTGCTTAAAGTCTGTGGTCGAATTGAGAATAGATTAATATTGTTTGTCTTTTATATTATTGATTTATAGTGCAGTTTTGGCGAATACTGTGATCATATTATCGAATTAGATATAATCGTTTTCGAGAATAGAACCATAATAATGTTTAAACTTATAATTTCAATTAATTATAGTCTAATTTCGACTAATGCGGGCCCACTAGTATGTTTTATTATCAAATGCACATTAAAGGCAGATCTTTGATTTGGGCATTTATTTGCGTTTACACTTTTTTTGTTACAGCCTGGGAAGACTGCGCAAGAAACTATCATTGCTCAAAGAAAATAATCGAAGGCTATTTAGAACGGTTTGGAAAGGTAAGCAATAGATCGACTTTTTTTTTTTTTTATATCAACGAGTGGTAAACGAGCAAGACGGGTCACCTGATGGTAAGTGATTCACCGCCGCCCACGGTCACCAGCGTTTACGCCAGTGCGTTGCCTACCCTTCAGGTAAGAATATGCTCTTTTCTTGAATAACCCAATGTCGCAGTTGTTGGGGAAGACTTGTCCCTTCTCCGTCTGTTGACAGATTAGCCTTACACGCGTGTCTTTATTTCGTAAATATTTTGAACAAAATAACTGAACTATGACTGTATATAACTGAATAAAACTGTTTTCGTGGGCATTTTGTGGTTAAGGCTGGCCGAATCTTTAGCAAAAGTTTAGTCTGCGCAACCAAGCTGCAGAGGGGCAAGCTAGTAAATAATAATATGTCGAAGAAGCCACATTTATTAACACCATCGTCAGACATCATAGGGGCGAATAAGGTGATCGAGCTAAGAGAAATATTGAGTACACTAATCACGTTGGTTGTCTTAGAACAATTTAGAAATCTTCTCTTGACGTTAGCAAATGAAAAGGAACGACACTTCTTAGGGCGGAGGCACCGCTCTTCAAGAAGGCTGGTTGGTAAATGTGATGGAGTCTACGGGCCTCCATCGGCTAGGCTCTGTCGTAGCACGAAGTTAGCAGAGACGATACCACAATCGTGCTGCCATCTCTCGGTAATCGTGCTGCGTTTCGTTTAGCTACCAAACTAATGACCATCTCCGACAAATAAATAACTGGGAACCAAACACGCACGGTCATCCGGCCCCAAATTAGGATTCCCTGTGCTATGGGCACCAGAGACTGGCATATATACATACATATATATATACATGCAACTTACACATATATAGATAATAAACATTTGGTGGGTGTCGCTTTTACATTGTAGATGTCTATGGGCTCCAGTAACCCCTTAACACCAAGTGGGTTGTGAGCTCGTGCACCCGAATAAGAAATAAATATATATGTCGTAGGCGGCGCCAGGGATGGCTGAGCGGTAGGTTCGTCATCACTCGTATTCGATTGAACTCAGTTTAGTCAATAAAACTTTTCAATAATAATTATTGAAACTTCAACACACACAACTTTCACAATGACAGGATAAACCGACAGTTTCGTTGCACATACCGACAGACCGACTGACTGCCTGACTGACTGTCAGACACTTACTGACTGAGACGGACCGACCGTCCGATATGGCCTGCATGACTGTCTGACACGGAATGCCACGACTCTGTCCACGTACCGCCATTTTATACTGTGGCGTTACGGAGTCTATCCTTCATTTTGTGATATTTATCAAAACAACATTTCATCATTTAAAATAATAATCAAAACCACCGTCTTAATATTACTAAAAGTCGTTATCCACGACACGGCCATTCTGACACGTCACACGTCCTCGTGTGATGGTTAATCCTACAATCAAAAACATCCACGAGAACACTTGTTCCGCTCGATCACTCCTGACTACACTTTACGATTTATCGGAAAATTTAAAAGTCATCAAATAATTTTTATTCTAAACACAAATTCATCATTCATTCATTCATAGTCATCCCTGTAACTACAAGTGTTCAATGATAGTCATCCCTGTGACTACAAGTGTTCAATGATAGTCATCCCTGTGACTACAAGTGTTCAATGATAGTCATCCCTGTGACTACAAGTGTTCAATGATAGTCACCCCTGTGACTACAAGTGTTCAATGATAGTCACCCCTGTGACTACAAGTGTTCAATGATAGTCACCCCTGTGACTACAAGTGTTCAATGATAGTCACCCCTGTGACTACAAGTGTTCAATGATAGTCACCCCTGTGACTACAAGTGTTCAATGATAGTCACCCCTGTGACTACAAGTGTTCAATGATAGTCACCCCTGTGACTACAAGTGTTCAATGATAGTCACCCCTGTGACTACAAGTGTTCAATGATAGTCACCCCTGTGACTACAAGTGTTCAATGATAGTCACCCCTGTGACTACAAGTGTTCAATGATAGTCACCCCTGTGACTAAAAGTGTTCAATGATAGTCACCCCTGTGACTACAAGTGTTCAATGATAGTCACCCCTGTGACTACAAGTGTTCAATGATAGTCACCCCTGTGACTCTAATCAACAGTCATCCCTGTGACTCTAATCAACAGTCATCCCTGTGACTCTAATCAACAGTCATCCCTGTGACTCTAATCAACAGTCATCCCTGTGACTCTAATCAACAGTTTTGGTCAAAACAACAGACCCTTTATGAGAACCATCGCATAAAATTCCTGAGTTATGAAGCTACTACTAATAGATTTCTCGACAAGAGAACATTCGGCACCAGATTCCAAATAAAAATAATATGACTCACCAGATTGCTCTCATTTACCAAAAATATCCGATACCACGCAGCTACCGGCACGTCGCTCTGCTGCTGCGTTGCTCGCGGCCGTCGATGACATCGCGCCATCAATTTGCCTCGGTGGCAACTCGTGGCAATGTTTTTGCTTAGATGTGTGGACTATGCACGAGCTCACAGCCCACCTGGTGCTATGTAGTTATTGGACCCCACAGACATCCGCAACGCAAACGCGTCATCCACCACGAGATACAAGTTCCAAGGTCTCAGCATGGCTACAACCGCTGCCCCACCATTCAAACCGAAATACACCACCGCTCCACGGCAGAAATAGGCAGGGTGATGGTACCCGTGCGGTCGATGGCACTATACGGAGCACCCGTCTGCTGCCACGTCCTTACCCACGAGAACGTCGCCACGCTGCGACGCCTCAGCGCGCGATCGCAGTCAGAGTTATTCAAGGATACCTCACAGTCTCCTACGAGGCGGCGCGCCCTAGCGCAAGTGTAGCCAGAGCGCGGGGGCTCCAATCTCGGCAGTCCGTGCTGGAGCCGTGGTCTCGTCGTTTGGCGGACCCGTCGGCCGGCCTCCGTACCGTCGAGGCGATCTGCCCGGTTCTCGCGGACTGGGTAGGCCGCGACCGCGGAAGACTCACCTTCGGTTACCTGTGCAGACTCACAAGACATTTTACCACCACGCAAACTTTTTACCACAGCCAATCTTACCAGCCACCACACAAACTACAATTTGCGGGTTCCACCTCTCCTACACGATGTTACTCCCACACTGCGGAAGCCAACCGCAAACACTTGTCAAGCACGCACAAGCACGCACTTCAGATGTGTCAATTTTTCTTCCCCATGGAAACTTGCTTGCTTTCTTGTTTGCTTGCTTGCTGGAGCCCGAAGTCATCGAACGTGTAGTGTTATTGGTATTAAATCCAGCAAATTCTAAAGTTTCAGCGACAATTCACCGTCTCATGTCTTGGTTTACTACACCAGTGGCATGTAATTGTAGCAGAAGTCCGCGGCTTAAAATAATTCTTGTCGGAACTACCCACTCGTCATGACAGATCCATTATTGCGATCGAACTTTCACTTGAGACTTGCACTTGCCTTAATTTCTTGCAATAGCTTGTTACGTGTTGTATTTCCGCTAGTAAATGCCATGTGATGAAGTCGACAGTCAACTGGGCAACATGAGCCAGAACGTAAGATGTGACGATTTCTTCGTGGCTCAGATCTTCCATCGAGGTAGCAGACGTTATTACACGACTTGCGTATGATGCATTCACGCTTTTGTGGCTTACCATTGCTTAAATTGATAAGCGTCGCAGCAAGAATTTTGCATAACGAGCGAGAAATAAGTCGCAAATGCCTCCATGTGACACTTACTTGTGAAATCCGCGACAACATGATAAGGCACCGCCTTTCAGGGCCTCACTGAAGACTACAATGAGCTATGCACCATCCAGTAGACGTTCATCGAGGTACATATCAACCGTAGCGCACCAAGCACATGGATCGGCATCTGTCTGTTCCCGATGAATTTCTGATCCGTAATCGTAGATACCGTTACTGGTATTCTGATCTGCATCATGTTTTTCCGCTGTACTTCGAACATGTTCAAACACGTCACGCCAGTGAGAGTAGAGTCCTGATCCCACTTCTGATGTCGTAGGCGGCGCCAGGGATGGCTGAGCGGTAGGTTCGTCATCACTCGTATTCGATTGAACTCAGTTTAGTCAATAAAACTTTTCAATAATAATTATTGAAACTTCAACACACACAACTTTCACAATGACAGGATAAACCGACAGTTTCGTTGCACATACCGACAGACCGACTGACTGCCTGACTGACTGTCAGACACTTACTGACTGAGACGGACCGACCGTCCGATATGGCCTGCATGACTGTCTGACACGGAATGCCACGACTCTTTTTTTTTTTTTTTTTATCCTACCTAAGCTGAGAGCCTTGAGAGGCTATATCAGCGTAACCCTAACTTTAGTAGGTGAGCTCACGGGGCTCAAACCTGACGATGTTGCTAACACGAACCCTAGCAAGAGTCGTGCTTCGCAGAATCTACCACCGGATCGGAAACGCGACCCACTGAGAAGATCCGGCGAGAAACTCAGTGGGCTGTGTCTGAGAGTTAATTTACTCGTCGAGCCCTTCGTCGCAAGCGACGGGTTCGACGAGAACGGTGACCGGTGCTTGAAGTACCTAAAAGCACCGTTAGTGGATCGGGAGGATCCGAGATGACGTGTTTTGGGCGACGTCGACTGCTTTCCATTCTGTCCGCAGGATCGGGAATGTAGTTACCGGCGGCCACGATGAGAGGGTTCTCGTGTCGTGCCGCTTTATCGAAGTGGCGCATGGACGCCGACTGAAGATACTTACTGATGGACTCTAAGTCCAGGTCGTCATGGAGGTCGACGTTCCTGACGAACCACGGGGCTCCGACGGCTATCCTGCAAAAACGGGATTGAATAATTTGGAATGTTTTTAGGTGTATGCGGGCCGCGTGAGCGAACACTACACTTGCATAGGTCATGACGGGGCGTATGCAAGTTTTGTAGAGTGTCACCTTATTTCTAAGGGACATTTTACTTCGCCTACATATCATCGGGTAGAGACGTCCTAGAATGAAGGCGGCACGGTCGCGTACCGTCTTAATGTGGGGGCGGAATGTCATCCTACTGTCGAGGGTGACGCCTAAATATTTGACCTTCGGGGCCCACGGTATGGGCTGGTCGAACATCATGATTGGGCGAACGGCGGGGGCGGGGGTGTTGACGCGCCTAGTCGGGAGAGGGATGCTCAGCGTGGTGTTCGGAGGGCGACCCCTTTTGAAGAGCACCGCTGTGCTTTTCGTGGGGTTGATGTCGATGCGCCACTTCCGGAACCACTGTCCCATGGTGGTAGCTGCGGTCTGAAGTCGTCGATGAAGCAACGCCTTCTTCCTACACGAGTAGTAGATGGCGGTGTCATCGGCGAAGAGCGCCAGATGGGTCTCCGGAGACCGGGGTATATCGTTGATATACAAACTGAATAGTAACGGGGAGAGGGCGGAGCCTTGCGGGACTCCGGCTGTGACGTGACGGGGCCGGGAACGCGTTCCCTCGACTCGATATCGGAACGAACGGTTCGACAAGTAGTCTCGTATGATGAGCACGAGTCTGTCTGGCACTCCCATGTTATACAGTTTGTATATCAAACCGTTGTGCCAGACTTTGTCGAACGCCTTCGCTATATCGAAGAAGAGGGCTCCTGTCGGAATGGGTTTCCGCCTGTTCAGCCCTAGTAAGATGTGCTCCGTGAGGCGGTGCACTTGATGGACGCACGAGTGTCTGGCGCGGAATCCAAACTGCTCGTCTATCAGAATTTTGTTCGCGGATACAAAGTCCCAGAGGCGTTTACGAAGGAGCCGTTCGTATAATTTGCCTATCGCCGGGAGGAGACTGATGGGGCGGTAACTCGCGGTTTCATTCTTCGGTTTGCCCGGCTTGTGTATGCCGATAACGTCCGCTTCTTTCCACGCCGCGGGAAAGATGCAGTTCGTCATAGCAGCATTTAATATCGTGGCCAACATCGTTATTAGTTGGGCTGGTAACAGTTTTAGCGCGCGGTTGCGGATGCCGTCGGAGCCGGGAGCTTTCCGTGGTTGTAGGCTATCGATCGCCTCCTTAACCTCGGAAGTGGTAATGGGGGGTAACGCGTCCGAGGGCGGCAGGGAAGCTCTGCGCTCGACCTCCCTGTCGACGAACTCGGTGTGTTCGGGGTCCGCGTGTTGAGTGCTGGTGGTGCACTGTTCTTGCAGTGCATCGGCCAGCAACTCTGCCTTGTCATCGTCATCGTAAGCCGGTGGTTGGCCTGAGGGGCGTACGAGAGGCGGCATAGTGACGATAGTTTCGGACTTGAGGGTCCTAGCTAGTCGCCAGTATGCTTGGTGAGTGGGCGCGAGTTCTTCTAAATAACTATCCCAGTTTTCGTTTCGGGCGTCGCTTAAGCGGGATTTGACCTCCCGCTGTAAGCGACGCATCCGAGTCCGGTTTGAATCCGTGGGATATCGATCGTAGGCCCGGATTGCCGCGTTTCTGATTCTAACGAGGTCCCTAAGATCGGGGGAAAGTCTGATGCGGTGGAAGCAGTCCTCCACATCGACTTGTTTCGAGGATCTTATGATCGCCGTCGAGACGTGATCAGTGAAGATGTTTATGGATTCGACGGTATCCTCGGGGGATGGAGTTGAATCCGGGCCGCAAGGGAGGATTGGTGGAGCGGTGTCAGCTAAGCACGTGCCCAGCTTCTTCCAATCCACCATGGTCCTCGTATCTGGTTCGCGGTTGAGTGGGCGACCGAGCTGCATGACGACAGGTCGGTGGTCTGAGTCGAGTTCTGACATTGCCTCGATGGAGCGTAAGCGCAGAGTTACGTTCCTCAGCAGTGCCAGATCTATTGTGCTCGGACGACGCGCGGCGTTGTACGGATAGCACGTGGGGGTCGGGGGGTTGAATATTTCGAATGTGAGGTCGTCTATGAACGCGTCGAGACGCCTACCGTTCACATTCGTGCGATGGCAGTTCCACCTAGTGTGGTGGCAATTTAAATCGCCTGCCAGGATGACCGCGTCCCCCATACCGAGCAGTGTCTCGAGGTCACTGCTCAGGAGGGGTTTGTCAGGGGGGAGATAGACGGATGCGATGACGATCGGCTGGTGTCCCGTCAGCGCGATGCGGCACACTGACGCCTCGATATGTAAGAGCGAGGGAGTATCGAGAGGGACGCAGTGCAGGGCCCTCCTATAGTAAATGACAGTCCCGCCCTTGCGGGTGGAGAGTCTGTCATTCCTAACCATGACGTAATTCGCGACTTTGGGGTCGCGACGCGAGGGCTTTAGGAAGGTCTCCTGCACCAGAAGGATGTCGATGAGATTGTCACGGAGAAACTCATATACTTGGTCGCGCTGACGCGCGAGTCCGTTAGCATTATAAAATGCTAACTTTAAGGAACGCGGTTTTACCCTACCGTTGTTGGCCATTGATTACCGGTAATCAAGCCAGCGTACGCTGGACGGACTCGATGACGTCCATATGGTCGAACGTCGCGTATAGGCGGTCATCGGCCGTGACCGCCCTGCGCATGGCGTCGGCGAACGAGCGCATGCGATCTATATTTATCGCGGCGATATAATCCCGCACGATTGAAAAATCGTTCACGGCAGGCCGCGCGGGGCCGGGGCGAGGCGCGGGACCGGGCGCGAGGGCGGGGCGCGGCGCGAGCAGGGGCTGGGGTGCCGGTGGTTTCCCTGCCAACGTGAGCGGCAGCGGTTTTGCCCACGCGGAGACGGTGGGCACCGGTGCCGGCACGAAGGCAGGTTTCGGCGCGCGGGGCGCCGAAGTCTTTGGGCCGACGGTTTTCAGTGGCGCGTTGGCCAGACGCTTCCGCGGGGCCTTGGGGCATCCGCGGTAGTTGGCCGTGTGACCCTGCTTTTGGCAGAGCACACAGCTCGGCGGTTCGGTCGCGGTCTCCTTGACCCGCGAGCAGTCGGCTGTCGCGTGGTCACCGAGGCACTTTACGCACCGCGGACGCGCGTGGCAATTGCGCGCGGAGTGGCCATAAAGTTGGCACCTATGGCACTGCCCGGGAGTGCCTTTTTTGTGTGGGGCCTCGACGGTGACCCCTGATAAACCGCAAACGGTGCGGAGACTTGAGGCGATCCGTTTGCCTTCCGGAGTAGGTTCTAGCGCGACGAGAACCATGTTATACGGGAACTTGTCCCGACCGCTGTGCATACGGTGCACACTTACTATCGGGTACGCCTGCCCGATTAGGTTTTCCTTAATTAGCTCGACGTCGAGCTCCTTTGGTACTCCGCGTATTACTACGCGGAGCTCGCGGTCCTCCTGGAGTGCATAGGTGTGGTAACCTATGCTCTCTTTTCGGAGGTAAGATGTGAGGGCCCTATGGTCGCCCGGCGTTGCGACCTTAATTTGAATCCCGTGCGCGAGATTACGCGCTTGGGAGTAATTTATTTTATTGGCCGTAAGGGCCTGGGATACCCGGTTCCACGCTGATTTTTCCCGTAGGATTACGGGCGGGGCGCGGTAATTTTATTGACGGGCGCGGGTTTCGGCGACGGGGTTGCGCGGCGAGGGGAGTCGGGTGAGACCACGACTTTAGGTCGCGACGCGTTCGCGGCCTTGGGCTGTTTTGGCGCTGTGGACGGTTCCACGGCACGGGCGCGTTTTTTGCCGCGCGTGACGATTTTGAACCCATCGGAGGTTCCGGGCTGCGGGCTCGTCGCGGACTCGAAGTCCATCTCCGATCCGGTATCGGAGTCTGAACCGGAGTTGGCGATTGACGACGCGACGGACGAGATCGGTGTAAACGTCGCGGGTGCGTTAGGCGCCTCGCTGGCGCTAGGCGCTTCATGAGTCGCTACGTGAATACGTGCGCTCGAAATGGATTTGGGGGCGGGGCATGTTTGTGCGGCTCTGAACGACGCGGCGAGGGACGCGGGCGGGGGGGAACTTGCGCGGGCGGCCCTGTAGGCCGCGAATTCGGCCGTGAGGTTAGATAGGACCGGGTACTTCTCGGCAAGTAACCCGAGAAACCCTAATAATTCTTCTTCCATGGTTTCTTTTGCCCGGGGGGGGCGTCCCCGGGACTTAAGGCACACTCGCCGAAAGGCGAGTCCCCTGAGTAGGAGTTCACCCCCTGAGCTTTACCAGCTCCAAGGGGGGGAGTGCCTTTGCCGTGAAAACGGCAGTCGGCTGGGAATTGGGGTGGAAAGTTGGGAAGGTAGGGCTCCACTGGGTTGTGAGAATGCCACAACAAGCGGTGATCTCAGTGGAGTTTTAGTCTCGAAAGAGACTGTTTTTCACGCCGAATAAATAATTAAATTTAATAAATGAGATGAGTGAAATGATAGTGTGAAGTTGTCGTTGCGAGTGCACAATCAACAAGCTCGAATCGCTTTTACGACACAAGGTCGCGACGTCAGCGATAGTGCGTCAAGAATTCGCAACAATGCCGCGATCGGTGCGACAACGACAATGCAACGAAACTCGAGACACAAGATCGCGACGGCAGCGACAATTTTTCGCAAAAACGCGTCCGGACTGTACGGCGATGCAATCGGAACTGTGCCACGACTCTGTCCACGTACCGCCATTTTATACTGTGGCGTTACGGAGTCTATCCTTCATTTTGTGATATTTATCAAAACAACATTTCATCATTTAAAATAATAATCAAAACCACCGTCTTAATATTACTAAAAGTCGTTATCTACGACATATATATATCAAACAGACCTGTTTGTTCATCACACGAATTCAACCCACGACCCTCAGCGCAATAGACACAGTCGCTACTGCGCCTCCGACTCAGTCAAAGTCAGTAGGGGATAGATAAATCTCCGGCCCATCAAATCGCAATACATTACTGAATTGCGACAATGGTCCTCAAGGCTTAGAATACTCTCGAGACAATTTCCCGATGGCTTTCTTACTAGATATGTGATACACAGGACTGCAACGGTGATGGCGTCACGGACTGCTTCGACTACATGATGGTGAACGGTAACGGTGGGTACGGTTGCACCAAGCCCCTTAACCGCTCAGTCAATGGACGACGGTGGCTTCAGCGCTACGAAGAGTGCACTTTATAATTAACCAAGTGATAACCAAGTGATTTGCAAGTAAAAAAATTGAGATCAGTAATTGAAAATTTTCTTAACCTTCATCTACTAGTACGCATGTGAGACGAGAGTAAATACAATCAGATCCTGAATACTGGATTCAACAGTATGCTAGTTATGGTGACGAATCATTATACAGTAAAACGATCTTTTTTGTTTCTACCTAGCCTCTCAAGGACACGTCCTTACGGATCCATCAGATCCAATAACCTTTGCATTAGACGCCTTCAGCTCTAACACTAGGAGCAGGCTTAGGAACCCCGGTAACCGTACTCGTCGAACTCGACAAAGAGTTCGACGTGCAACCTAACCCATGAATCAGCTCGCTGAGTTTTTCGCCGGATCTTCTCAGCGGGTCGCGATTCCGATCCGGTAGTAGATTCATTCGCGAAGCGGTTGCTCTTGAGCTGTTTGGTCTCCTTCGGAGGCGCTCGGGCAACTGTTAGCAAATCCCACCCCTCCTGGCTGAGCCTTGCTCGCCCACCTGTCCTGGTGAAACTGGAAAGGCCTTCGGGCCACCAGAAATCATATAAAAAAAGTAAAATTTTCACGGCTATTTGGCTTAAGCTATATTTTTGCAACTTTACAGGAGAACCATTTAAAGTTTAAAATTTGGATAAAATATCATTAAAAAAAAATTCTTCAGATATATGAATGGAGTAAGCTTAATTAAAGTTCAATTACAAACGTTGAACTGTTGATGCTAATACCAAATAAAACGGACCTTTAATTACAAAGATAAATGTCGCGGATTAAGCGAAATGTCGCTTAAACCAAATAGCTTTTCAACCCTCGACTATTGTACTATGAAAATTATCTATACATGTAAATGAAATTGGAGTGTCTGTTTATAATATTGAAATAACCGCTTTTTATTACATGCATGGCATATAAATATTCTTCTCAGTCGTATGCACTCTTGGCAGAGTGGTCGTGGTCATCACTTGGTATCATAAATATATATACATAAAAATAACACTTTTTACCATTTTTATCTGTCTATCTCTCTGTTTGTTCCGGTAATCTCTGGAACAGCTAGACCGATTTTGACGACACTTTCACTGATAGGTAGCTGATGATATAAGGAGTAACTGATGCTACTTTTTTTAGACTAGCTTCGCCCTGCGGCGTCACCCGCGGTACGACAATAGCCGCGGGTAACATCGCGGGACTCAGCTATCAATAATAAAATTTAGTTTAAAACTATTATTACATTCATACATCTTAATTGGAAATTTCTTATTCCTAAATTTTTGTGCCAAACATCAACGAAAGATTGTATACGATTTTTATTCAGAAACATTGTGGTTCTGTTGTACTGCTGGTAGCTGTAATATCTGAGATGCACATTTGGGGACGACAAAGACGCAGGAGGACGCGTTGAATATTCAGTGGGAGGACGTGCCCAAATATAATGAAGGCGAACCGACACTGAAATACAAAACAAGCTGCCGTTGCGGTATTCATGTAGCTCTCGTTGTACTCGCCAAAGGCTGACGGGGAACTTTAGAATTTAATTCAGACCTCACCAGGATTAAATTCGGCCAAGTTGTTTTTCACACCAATGGAAGTCGGCCACTTTTTTTTTTTCTTAGATGGGTGGACGAGCTCACAGCCCACCTGGAGTTAAGTGGTTATTGGAGCCCATAGACATCACTACATAGTATAAAACGAAGTCGCTTTCTCCGTCCCTACATCTGTCTGTCCCTATGTATGCTTAAATCTTTAAAACTACGCAACAGATTTTGATGCGGTTTTCTTTAATAGATAGAGTGATTGAAGAGGAAGGTTTATATGCATAATAACATCCATTAAATAGTGGAGAAATCAATAATGAATTACAGTTTCTGAAGCGAATCGAGAGCGGATCGCTAGTCTACAATAGGAATGCATGGAGGACACAAACATTCATTCATTCAACATTCATTCTTAGGCAGCGGCTTGGCTCTGTCCCTGGCATTACTAATCCATCCATCCAACTCACTATCAGGTGGGGCGTAAGTATAATACCTACAGGGGCAATAAAAAAATATTTTTTATGATACATATTTATGGTATAAAGGAGAAACCTCTGGTAGAACCTCTTCCGAGTCCACACGAGTAGGTACCACCTCCCCGCCTATTTTTGCCGTGAAGCAGTAATACGTTTCGGTTTGAAGTGTGGGGCAGCCGTTGTAACTATACTAAGAACTTAGAACTCATATCTCAAGATGGGTGGCGGCATTTACATTGTAGATATCTATGGGCTCCTGTAGCCGCTTATCCCCAGGTGGGCTGTGAGATCGTCCGCCTATCTATGGAATATAAAAAAAACGCAATGAGAACCTACTGACCTGGACGAGTGAACTGAAAATGATCTTTTCCCGAGCTTGCTAAAAGCCTAATAGATCAAGGCCAGCTGCTTCGTGCGATTTACTACTGAGTCACAACTACGACCCGCTGAGAAAATCGGGCGAGAAACTCAGAGTGTTATATAGAAGGCTACCTTATTATGGATAAGAAACCTGCGTCTTTAGTGAGATGATAACGATCGTGTTATAAATGTATTTATGATTAACTCAGTTATCCTTGCTCGATTCAATGATTTTCTGTGGTGAGAAACAATGTATGCACGTTTTTTTCTTAATAAATTAGGTCCTGTACCAGTGAGCCTTCATACAATACAATTGACACTTCGACAAAGTCATATCTCAAGGTGGTACCATCCACATCACAAATATATAATCACTAGTGGTCCTCCAGTAGTCGTAATTCGAATAAAATGAAATTATAAGTTTGAACATTATTATGGTTCTATTGTCAAACACTTATACTTCTATAATCACAGATTTTGCCAAGACTACAGTATAGAGAAATAATATTAGAGACAAACAATATTTAATATTAACAATTTATTCTTAATCTGACCACAGACTTTAAATAATAACAAAAGTTTGTTACAACAAAAGGTAAACAAAAGAGTATATATGCGTGAGTGTGTGTCAAATACATGGTAGTGTGTGTAATGTATTTTTTTATTGTTTTAATTTGTTTTTTATACATAATTGAGTCGACTATTATCAAAGGCGGCAATCTGACTTTTGGACAATGATTGGTAAATCAGAAAAACGAATTATTGACTTTGTATTCCATTGGCAGTCACAAAACTCTTCGGAACGACATCTTAGATAAATAACAGGTTAACTATTAACTTTTATTTAATGCAGGTTTTGAACCGTATTCTTTGAAGGAGACGATTATATTCAAATAAATCTGTATTGACATATCAATAAAAAATTTTTGTCCAAATGTACAGATTGCCGCCTTTGATAATAGACGACTCAAATTAAAAAAAATATTCTTCACTCCTTCTTTATGTTCTCTATAAGTGTGGGAAATTTCATATTGCTCCGTCCGCGCAATTTTCGTAAAAATGGGTACAAAGTTTTTGCTTCACGTATTAATTTAAATAGATAATTTTTTGAAGAGATTTAAACTTTCAGTTGTGTAAGAAGCTAATTAGCCGCTCAAGTTGGTAACAATGTGTCATTGAAACAAAACATTACAGACATAAATCTTGGTGCAAAGTTAACACGGAGCTAACCGCATAATCAACATTGAGTTATACGAGTGGTCGGGTGACCTCACTGACTCACTGTACTGCATTGGCTTCGGTATAAACCACACTGTGTTCTGGTTTGAATATTATATTGCCTTACAAACGGCATGATAACACAGCCTACGTGATAGCATATTTCTTAATATCGACCTCTTCAAAAACTAAGCAGTGTGGGAGTTTTAAGAAACTGGCAGGAAAACATTAAAACGCGATTGCCGCTTAAGTTACGTGCGCGAATAAAATGTACTAGAAATTTCGAGAACTATCCAAAGATATTTCAATTTGTTTAGCCTTATCGTTTTTCGAGTCGTCACAAAATATAGAAACGCACTTTCATTCCAAACATTGTAGGTCGATTTGATTCACATTTCATTTTACTAAGACTGCAAAGTACCTAGTCGTACAAGTTAATTCTATCTATCTTTTAATGGAATAAGCTAAACGTAAGCCGACCGAGAGGGCTGGTGGTCGTGGCGCTGACGACCGCCAGTCTGGCGTCCCGAGGGGGAGGGTGATGGGAGAGATGTGCTCCGCACTAAATACTTCACTTTTCCGCTTTGCCTTTTCATGAGTTCTGTCTCATGCGAGGCTTGGACGTTGTATGTTGAGCGACAAGAGGTTTTAGTCGGTTCGACTCCGACATACCCCGCTCGCCATCTCCAGTGGAGGGCGGAAGTCCGGCGATTTCCTCCTGACAAAAAAAAAGAAAGCTAAACGCAAAGAAAGTTCTGTTAAGAAAAGTAATTTTTTTGGGAAGAGCATTGAAGTTTTTGGCGTAGGTCTTATATACGCAATACTTTGTTGTCGGGAACTTACTATAAAAGGTTATATGTATAGTTTGTGCCAGCATAAACTATTTACCTATTTTCCTACACAGCAATTCAGTAAATTACAATGAATATAATCGGCGCTCGAGAGTAATTTTTTGTGTTTATTGTTATATCACATTATATCACGCTATTAAATTTCACTGTGACCATTTTGCGAGGTAGAATAAAATTTTATTAAATATTCGGTTTTATAAAACTAAAACGTATAATAATATCATAATTCATTTTGGGTTTGAAAAGGTAAGTGTCATTACGTGAACATCTATTGCCATAATCCTATTATTCAGAGGTAATTTTTCTTGAATTATAACCCTACTGGTTTTCGGGGCGACTTCGCTCGCGAAAAATTCAGACTATATAATTTAAACAATGCTTTATAAAGATACTCTCAATTTGGTATGGGGGGTTTGGTGCTACTATCTTTGGTTTAACCTGCGATACCATACGTGTGACTCCTCGGTGACACGGGTGACACTACATGGGAACCGAAAATATAATCGGTGGTAGGCGTACCTATTGGCTGGCGACCAACATTCAACTAGAGTCCGCCGCAAAATAGCCGCGTATGGATTGGAGACAGAGTTGTATTCCTATCCCTTTCCTTTTGCTTGTTGGGGGTGAATCTTAATGATACATAGAACATTCTGATCAAACGTAAGTGCAAACCCGCAAAAACTGACTGATTGACTTGGCTATACGGAGTCCCAGTGGAACGGACTCCGCCACCACCTGCCGGTCAGTAGGGGGACCTAAACCTGAGTGTAACTACTAAACTCTGCTCCGGGAAGCTGTCTTGCCACCAGTGTAAAATCCTGTCGTGCGCTCATCGTGTCGGAGTCTGAGAACGAAGTGGTTTCGGGCAATCGAACGCAAGATGCACTAGGGGCCCTCTCATGCCCTATGTCAGCTTCTCACGTAACCCGTCGAGCTGCCTACGATTCAGCCTTGGCCTAAGGCCAAGTTAGTGACACGGCCCACCCGTGTCCCAAATATTGAGGTACAGGACCCTTCTTTGTTAGATCATCTGCTGACCACTCACCCAGCCGGAGATAGTGTGGTGGTCGACATCCACTGGATTGTTTTTTTTATTTTTATTGCCGAGATGGGTGGACGAGCTCACAGCCCACCTGGTGTTAAGTGGTCACTGAAGCCCATAGACATATACAACGTAATTGCCGCCACCAACCTTGAGACATGAGTTCTAAGGTCTCAGTATAGTTACAACAGCTGCCCCACCCTTCAAACCGAAACGCATTATTGCTTCACGGCAGAAATAGGCAGGTGATACATACCCGCGCGGACTCACAAGAGTTCCACAAGAAGAAATAGTAGTTGGATCACTGCCTTATTCGTGCTTGCATACCACTCTCTCGCTCTGGTCGCTACTGCTCTCTCCTACAATCCCATTCTTACGGATCGTTTAGTTAGATCGTTAATCTCTAGGTCTAGGGAGTGACTTTGGTTCTCTGTTAAACTTAGTATAGTCGCTCTCCGTACAAATAGTCCAAATATTGTTATTTGTTAAAGGTTTGAATTCCAACGCCGTATGGCAATCAAAATCTCCTTCGTAATTTTACGATAATTGAAATTTTGACAGTGCCCTGAATACGAATGCGTGATTTTTCCTGATAATGATTTTGCGTACTTATGCTTTTCATATTTAGATTATCATTTGCATATATATTATTACATTATGGTACATTTAATGCTCATAGTCATAGGTTGTTAGATCGAACGTATGTTCTCAGATTAGACGCTCGTAATCTATACATATAAATAAAATTGGAGTGTCTATTTGTAATATTGAAATAACCGCTTTTTACTACATGCATATGAATATGACGGCGTTAACGATATTTATGTTATACAGCACGTGCAATAGGAGTGACTCACACAAGCGAGGCGCGCCGGCCGTGTCGTTCCACTCGTAAACAACAGCTTACATCAGAAGTGAGATCAGAACTCTACTCTCACTGGCGTGACGTGTTTGAACATGTTCGAAGTACAGCAAAAAAAAACATGATGCAGATCAGAATACTAGTAGTGGTACGCCACAAGAGCGTGAATGCAGCATACGTAAGTCGTGTAATAACGTCTCTGTTACCTCGATGGAAGATCTGAGCCACGAAGAAATCGTCACATCTTACGTTCTGGCTCATGTTGCCCAGTTTGACTATCGACTTCATCACATGGCATTTACTAACGGAAATACAACACGTAACAAGCTATTGCAAGAAATTAAGGCAAGTGCAAATCTCAAGTGAAACTTCGATCGCAATAATGGATCTGTCATGACGAGTGGGTAGTTCCGACACGAATCGTTTTTAAGCCAATGACTACTGCTAGAGTTACATGGCACTAGTACAGTAAACCAGGACATGAGACTGTGAATTGTCGCTGAAATTTTAGAATCTACTCGATTCAATACCAATAACACTACACGTTCGATGACTTCGGGCTTCATCGAGCAAGCAAACAAGAAAGCAAGCAAGTTTCCGTGGGGAAGAAAAATTGACACATCTGAAGTCGTCGTGACCTGTAAGATAAGACGTCCGGTGCGTTCGTGTCTGGCGATGCGGCGGTGTTCGGGTTCCGCTGGCGGATGCAGGTTTTTCCGGTGAAGTGCGTGCTTGTGCGTGCTTGACATGTGTTCGCGGTTGGCTTCCTCAGTGTGGGAGTAACATCGTGTAAGAGAGGTGGAACCCGTAAAATTATAGTTTGCGTGGTGGCTGGTAAGATTTGTTGCGGTAAGAAGTTTGCATGGTGGTAAAATGTCTTGTGAGTCTGCACAGGTAGCCGGAGGTGAGACTTCCGCGGTCGCGGCCCACCCAGTCCGCGAGAACCGGGCAGATCGCCTCGACGGTACGGAGGCCGGCTGACGGGTCCGCCAAACGACGAGACCACGCCTCCAGCACGGACTGCCGATATTGGAGCCCCCGCGCTACGGCTGCACTTGCGCTAGGGCGCGCCGCCTCGTAGGAGACTGTGAGGTATCATTGAATAACTCTGACTGCGATCGCGCGCTGCCGGCGTCGCAGCGCGGCGACGTTCTCGTGGGTAAGGACGTGGCACCAGACGGGTGCTCCGTATAGTGCCATCGACCACACGGGTACCATCACCCTGCCTATTTCTACCGTGAAGCAGTGGTGTATTTCGGTTTGAAGGGTGGGGCAGCGGTTGTAACTATACTGAGACCTTAGAACTTCTATCTCAAGGTGTGTGGTGCGTTTACGCTGTGGATGTCTATGGGTTCCAGTAACCACTTAACACAAGGTGGGCTATGAGCTCGTCCACACATTAATACGAAGAGCATAATCAAACGAAATTAGATACGAAGTTTAAAGGGCCATTTAAAGTAGTTGAAGTATTGGATGGTGTCGATTTAATTTTGACTCTCACACATTCGCTTAAGGCTCGAGCTGCTACTTGCCTCACAAAAATACAGCCTGGTAAGATATCCTGGTCTACTATTAAAGAGATGCTGACAAAATTATCTAATGATGCAAGACCACTTCGACCTGGTTATTAAATTTGAAATGGAAAGCAAAAAGGGACCAGCTGAAGCCGGTATCCGGCTATGGCAACTTATAAAGAAGATTCCCGACGCTAATGTGCCAGAACAAATAGCCACCGGATTTGTTATATCAATACTGTCGCAGTGTGATGAAAGAATCCGTCGGGAATTGAACTCTGTCGTTATTACCACAAAAAATCGTCTATTTCACACATTACGTGGCTTTACCCTCAAAAGAAAAAACGAAGATCCTGATAAAGAACCAAAACGCTCTCGAAGTTTTTTTCCGTGGAAGCTGCCATTTCTGCGGAAAACCTGGGCATCGTGCCGAAGGGTGTTGCGACAGATACTGCTCTCAAACTTTTTTCGATATTCCAGCAAAACCTGAACAACCTCCTCATCCGTGGGCGCCCGGCTCTCGCCTGCAAGTCAGCTGTTACGTGTGCGGTGATGCGAGCCATGTAGCTTCTGGGTGTTCCATGCGCTACAAGAAGAAAAACGACACTGCTCCAGGTGCTGTGGCAGGTCCAACCAGAGACGTCAACGTGTGTTCCAGAGCTTCAGTGTGTTACAGATAAGTGGTTTTGGCTCCCCCTTTATGTTCCATTCAGGGTCAGACTGTAGTCTTATAAAACAAAGCCATAGTAATTTATTCAATGGTAAGCGGTTTCATGAACAAGTCACCGTAGTCACCCTAGACACGTCCTTACGGATCCATCAGATCCAATAACTCTTGCATTAGATACCTTCAGCTCTAACACTAGGAGCAGGCTGAGGAACCCCAGTAATCGTACTCGTCGAACTCGACAAAGAGGTCGACGTGCAACCTAACCCATGCATCAGCCCACTGAGTTTCTCGCCGGATCTTCTCAGTGGGTCGCGATTCCGATCCGGTAGTAGATTCATTCGCGAAGCAATTGCTCTTGAGTTGTTAGGTCTCCTGCGGAGGCGCTCGGGCAGTTGTTAGCAAATCCCACCCCTCTTAGCTGAGCCTTTGCTCGCCCACCCGTCCTGGTGAAGCAGGAAAGGCCTCCGGGCCACCAGTAATCTTTCAATCATCTGCAGTTTTGGAAAACGATAGGTATAAGTTGAGATATGTAAATGGTTCTAGTGTACAAAGTTCCCCATGAAAACTTACGCGAAGTACCTCGAGGCCCGTCAGGCCTACTAGAAATTTCTGAAAATTATAGTGACGATGACGTGACGGCGTACACAGATGGGTTAATTAATCTTGTTCGTGAAACTGATCTTAATGATGACGACTCTATCACTGACAATAGAAGCGACATTTTTGTCCGCAAATAGCGATACAGCAAACATAGTCTGTGGGTAGTGATACAATGTCTGTAAGCTCAGGCACCTCAGGTGCAGGTGTTGGAAATGTAGAAAACGATGGTCGGTCTCGCACTATTTCTGAAGAAATTCCGTATAAATGTTCTGGTTTAAGAAATGTTTTAACAAACGCTACCGTACACGCAGATTAAAAAAAAAAAAAAAAAAGGGAATTGTATGTGGCTAGAGAGATGTTAATCCGGACTAGCAAAAAAAAAAAAGAGGAAAAAAAAAAAAAAAAAAAAAAAAAAAGAATGTGAAGTCATTGAAGGGTCTGTCCGGTCCAATGGCTTGGCTATAGGGATTTTCATCCAGATTAGCCACAACAATTAGCTACAGGGATTGCGATTCGGTCTAGCATTATCCGGTCCAGTTCGAAAAACTGAAGGGATAACAATTCCGGTCTAAGTTAAAAGGGACATACTTACATACCTGAAGAGTTTTAAATGAACTGGCCCAGGTATGTAAGCAGTCTGAAGGTTATTTATAGCCAGTATAGGATTTTCTGAAGAATTATGCGAACCGAACCGTACTAGATTGTTAATATCATAGACCACGTTTTAAGTTGCATCCGTTAATGTCAGGATGAACGAACACGTTTGTTGTTCACAGACATACCATAAGAATGCGCGCACGAGGACGAGCGCACGTCAGTATGGCCGTGACGGCGTTAACGATATTTATGTTATACAGCACGTGCAATAGGAGTGACTCACACAAGCGAGGCGCGCCGGCCGTGTCGTTCCACTCGTAAACAACAGCTGCAACAGAAGTGACTCATAAGCCAGCTGCGCCGGCTAGTATAAAAAGGCGGAACGTGCCTTGAAATGAACATTCGTTCGACTGCGTTTGCCCGGTGCACTTACTATATCGTTGTTACGTTGTGTGATTCAGTGACTGTTGTACGTACTGGTTAAAGTTGGACAAGTGTTAAAGTGAATTGTCAAGTTAACATATTGTTGATTAAATCAGAAATCAAAGGTGACTTCGTTTTACTTGGTGTTCAACAAAATAATATCTACCCTCAAGCCAACAAATATATATACGGTTCATACACCAAAATAGCATCTGTCTGTCTGTTTGTTCCGGCTAATCTCTGGAACGGCTGGACCGATTTTGACGGGACTTTCACTGATAGGTAGCTGATGATATAAGGAGTAACTTAAGCAATTTTTTTAGGCTAGATTCGCCCCACGGCGTCACCCGCGGTACGACAATAGCCGCGGGTAACATCGCGGGACTCCATTGTGAACAAGTGCCAGCATAATATTCAAATGTTTTTTTTTTATTGCTTAGATGGGTGGACGAGCTCACAGCCCACCTGGTGTTAAGTGGCTACTGAAGCCCATGGACATCTACAACGTAAATGCGCCACCCACCTTGAGATGAGTTCTAAGGTCACAGTATAATTACAACGGCTGCCCTACCCTTCAAGCTGAAACGCATTAGTTCTTCACGGCAGAAATAGGTTAGTGGTACCTACCCGTGCGGACTCACAAGAGGCCCTACCACCACTAAATGTTTTTTATGTTAATTATGTTTACTAAATAGTTTTCTTTTAAGCTCAGGGTGGAATGAAGGTAGTGATCCGATCCAACTGCGGCAGACGTATGTTCACCGTATGTTCCATGGGGAGTGCTCTGAGGAATTGTTCGAGATGATACCAGCATCTCGTTTTTACCATCGCACCGCCCGCCACCGGAGTAGAGTTCATCCATACTACCTGGAGCCACTGCGGTCATCCACAGTGCGTTTCCAGAGGTATTTTTTGCCACGTACCATCCGGCTATGGAATGAGCTCCCCTTCACGGTGTTTCCCGAGCGCTATGACATGTCCTTCTTCAAACGAGGCTTGTGGAGAGTATTAAGCGGTAGGCAGCGGCTTGGCTCTGCCCCTGGCATTGCTGAAGTCCATGGGTGACGGTAACCACTCACCATCAGGTGGGCTGTATGCCCGTCGGCCTAAAAAGGCAATAAAAAAAAAAAGACGTATTGTAACTTTTAAGAGGGGATACATGTTAATTTTACCTCTGTAATAAAGGCGCTATAAAAATTAACTTTGTGTGAAGCAACCAGCCGTTTTAATGGCCCAAAATCAAATAAAAAAACCCACATGGATATCGTAAATTATGTAACATTCCAAACACAAACAGTTTTTCTTCGCCGTGAGAATTTTCAAGCATACTTCCTGAGACACTCGAGTTCTCGGTTCACACTAAGAATACAGTGTTTTCGTTCAAGCCAACAATAGACGGATTATGAATCCGCAATGTAAAGTAAACACGTATGTCGGCTCACGTCAGGGATGGCTAAGCGATAGTTTCGTCATCACTCGTATTCGATTGAACTCAGTTTAGTAAATAAAACTTTTCAATAATAGTTAGTGAAACTCAACACACACAACTTTCACAATGACAGGATAAACCGACAGTTTCGTTGCACATACCGACAGACCGACTGACTGACTGACTGACTGACTGTCAAAGACTTACTGACTGAGACGGACCGACCGTCCGATATGGCCTGCATGACTGTCTGACACGGAATGCCACGACTCTGTCCACGTACCGCCATTTTATACTGTGGCGTTACGTAGTCTACCCTTCATTTTGTGATATTTATCAAAACAACATCTCATCATTTAAAATAATAATCAAAACCACCGTCTTAATATTACTAAAAGTCGTTATCCACGACAACTAAAAGTCGTTATCCACGACACGTAAATCTTCTATCTATATATATATATAAATGAATTGCTGTTCGTTAGTCTCGCTAAAACCCGAGAACGGCTGGACCGATTTGGCTAATATTGGTCTTGAATTATTTGTGGAAGTGCAGAGAAGGTTTAAAAGGTAGATAAATATGAAAATGCTCGGAATTAAATAAAAATAATTTTTGGAGTTTACTCCTTTAGAATCGATTTACATATATAGGCCCGGGGTATGAAAATTATGGGGACCAAAATCGTACTAGCATGTCACACGAAATGCGTTATGCGCATGTCACACGAAATGCGCGCCGGGCTGCTGCGCCGGCAGTCCGCCACAAAGCCTCGTACTGATCGCGCGTTTCTCTCATTATTGTATTTTCATATATTTGTTAGTCGTTTGTTTTGTGTCTCGTTAATTTGTTAATAATCTGTAGTGTATCGTGTTGTCGTAATATAGAACTATTTCTCGTATTGTTTCGTTTAATTTTTTATATCCAGTAAACTCCAGTCGTGCGTCGGAGCGGACACACACACTTTTTTTTTTTTTATAGCTTGTATATGCGGACTAGCGAAATAGGCGGGGTGGTGGTACCTACCCGCGCGGACTCTCAAGAGGTCCTACCACCAGTGTTCCCATATATATAATTCACTATATATATGGGAACATATAATATATAATTAATAATATATAATATATATAATTATAACTAGTCAGGTCATAAGTATTGTCACACAGTAAAAACTTTTCTTTTAGAATGCTGGCCACAAAAAAGTTTATTGAGTTCGAATTTCGAATTGTTCATGAAAATAAAAATGTATACTTATAGAATTTTACTGATTTTTAAATATGGAGTGGACGCTTAAAGAAGACCGTGTTGCAGTTATTACGTTGCATCGTTGCGGTTACGCGCCAATTCAAATTTTTAACATACTGAAAAATTTGAATATAACCAAAAGATTCGTTTATCTTACCATCAAACGATACAATGAAGACTCTAGTGTAGATGACAGGTCAAGAAGTGGTCGCCCTCGGCCTGTTAGGACTCCAGCAGTGATAAAAGCTGTGAAAGCGCGAATTCAAAGAAATCCCAAACGTAAGCAGAAACTGTTGGCCCTTCAGATGGGGTTAAGCAGAACCACGGTGAAAAGGGTGTTAAATGAAGACTTAGGGCTTCGGGCATATCGAAGAAAAACAGGACATCGTTTGAATGCTCGTCTAATGGACCTGAGACTGAAGAGATGCCGCGCTTTGTTGAAGCGGTACGCGGGAAAAAAATATCGGGAAATTCTTTTTTCGGATGAAAAATTTTTTACCGTAGAAGAGAGCTACAGCAAACAAAATGGTAAGGTGTACGCACACAGTAGTGAAGAAGCGAGCAACCGTATTCCGTGTCTCCAACGAGGTCATTTTCCATCCTCGCTCATGGTATGGTTGGGAGTTTCTTATCGGGGCTTAACAGAGGTACATTTTTGTGGGAAAGGTGTAAAAACGAATGCAGTTGTGTATCAAAATACAGTCCTGACGAACCTTGTGGAACCTGTTTCTCATACCATGTTCAATAACAGGCACTGGGTATTCCAACAAGATTCGGCGCCAGCTCATAGAGCAAAGAGCACACAAGACTGGCTGGCGGCGCGTGAAATCGACTTCATCCGGCACGAAGACTGGCCCTCCTCCAGTCCAGATTTGAATCCGTTAGATTACAAGATATGGGAACACTTGGAGGAAAAGACGTGCTCAAAGCCTCATCCTAATTTGGAGTCACTCAAGACATCCTTGATTAAGGCAGCCGCCGATATTGACATGGACCTCGTTCGTGCTGCGATAGACGACTGGCCGCGCACATTGAAGGCCTGTATTCAAAATCACGGAGGTCATTTTGAATAAACTTCAGTGTCATAAGAATCTATGTTTTGTTAAGTTCATTTTGGTATATATTCATTCCAACCATTCGGTTACATAATGAATAAACTTGTTTGTTAAACATGTGACAGAATTTATGACCTGACTAGGTATATATTAATATAACATATAATTATAATTCCCATTCAACTTAATATATTCGAGAAGTGTTCCCTTTGATGTTTCCCCCGGTGGACGTATTCCTTTTGTTTGTTTTAAGTTTATTTTATACAAAAGTTTAGGTCTTTTATTTATCGATTGAGGCACTACGACCTCAGCCGGGTCAGCTAGTAATAAATATTATAATAATATAAGAAAAAGAACGAAACGGAATATACTCCTACATATGTAAGTACTCACTAAAATATGTCGTCTTCATTTTCACATTTTTCGGTTCATAGTTAAGCTGTCTGTTATCCAATGTGTTGCTAAGAAATAAAAAAGACGGCACTTTTTGTAAAACAAAATGATGAGGGTGTTTATTAATTATTAGTTTTCTGTTTTAAAAAAAGTACTCACAATAACAGTAAAATTTATTAGAGGCGTACTTATGTTAAATATGTGCGTGATGGTGTAGTAAGATTCATCCATGATTATTTACGGCTAAATAAGTAATTGTTTTTTTTTTAAATATTCGAAAGTACCAAATGGCATCAATTCGAATACCGGTACTGGCAAACAGCAAGATCTATTTCTTTGAACGTTAGGTACCAGAGAACACTGAATTATTTTGTCGGATCTTAACAGCGGGTTGCATTTCCGCGCTGTGAGTGACGTAACTCTCTGAGAAAAAGGTTCCAAAATACAATATGAATATTGACGGAGCATTTTTGTAAAATCGAAAATCCATTCATTCAAAATTAATTCCCAACAGCTGCCGAAGTGATAAGCCCCTTTCGGAGCTTTGGACTCAGCCCCCGAGCTCATCCACCCGTCCAGGTGAAAGCCCATGGATCACTGGTGACCACTCTTACGGGGTAGTATGGGAAAGTTTGATTAGGTTTCGAAACCATACCGTGCGACACGTACAAAAGCTGTTAGCGGGAAATTGTAGCTAACGACTCGAATATTACGATATTAAGCTAACAGGAGAAGTAAAAGAGTGAGAAATGATGAAGCTTTTTTTATGATTGAAATATTACTCGTGGCCCGGAGGCCTTTCTAGTTTCACCAGGACAGATGGGCGAGCAAAGGCTCATCCAAGAGGGGTGGGATTTGCTAACAACTGCCCGAGCGCCTCCGAAGGAGACCTAAAAACTCAAGAGCAATTGCTTTGTGAATGAATCGACTGCCGGATCGGAATCGCGACCCGCTGAGAAGATCCGGCGAGGAACTCAGCGAGCTGATGCATGGATTAGGTTGCACGTCGACCTCTTTGTAGAGTTCGACGAGTACGGTTACCAGAGTCCTTGAGCCTACCCCTAGTGTTAGAGCTGAAGACGTCTAATGCAAAGGTTATTGGATCTGATGGATCCGTAAGGACGTGATGATGATGCATTTATTTAATATTTTATAAAGGATTGAAGGATTTCTGATGGTCTAAAGGCCTTTACAATTTCATCACGACAAGTGGAAAAGCTTGGGTTAATTTTAAAGCTATTTTAAATTTAAAATAAAAATATTGAATTAATATTTATAAAACTTATTTTAACATTAAGGACGGCGCGATAAACAGGGATCTAGGATGGCATCAAGCCTATATCCATCATTGTTATCAGTGTACTTAGTGCGAGTTTTTTAACGCTCTCGATAGCGTAAAAGTTAACTCAAATTTGTATGCAGTTGTAACAGCGCCCCTAGCGGCAAACGTAGGCAAGCGTTCCAACTCCATAAAAACATTTAAGTTAACTTTTACGCTATCGAGAACGTTAAAAAACTCACACTAAGCATACAGAGTGTTGTTTTGAAGTCGTCGTGGCCTAAAGGATAAGACATCCGGTGCATTCGTGTGTAGCGATGCAACGGTGTTCGAATCCCGCAGGCGGGTACCAATTTTTCTAATGAAATACGTACTCAACATCACGATTGACTTTTACGGCGAAGGAATAACATTGTGCCATAAAAATTAAACCCGAAAAATTTTAATTTGCATAATTACTGGTCCGCACGGTAGGTACCACCACCCTGCCTATTTCTGCCGTGAAGTAGTAATGCGTTTCGGTTCGAAGGGTGAGGTAGCCGTTGTAACTATACTGAGACTTTAGAACTTATATCTCAAGGTGGGTGGCGCATTTACGTGGTAGGTGTCTATGGGCTCCAGTAACCACTTAACACCAGGTGGGCTGTGAGCTCGTCCACCCATCTAAGCAATAAAAAAAAATTAAAAAAGAGGGTAATTTGTAAACCTGACGCTGTGCAAAAAATATAATAATAAACTTGTATCTTCGATAAAACCCCGGGTATTATATTACTCGTAATCCTTGCTCGTAACATTATTCCGTATAGTTCTCTAGTACGCGATATAATCTGTATCTGCCATCTGCGTAGTTTATAACTGTGTAGGAGTTTCATTTCATGGCGCATCACACATGATAAAGGCTGTCTTAAATTAGCGTAGGAACAGAATGAAATATTAACTAAGGTATAAAGGGAATGTATTGTTATTAGACGTCTTTTTTGGTATATAATTTATTATGTACAGAATTTGTTTTGTGTTATCTGTCTTAACAAGTATTTGTAGCTAGGAACATAGGTACAGCGAATTGTTATCTATACATCGACAGATTTCAAACGCGAAAGAGACACGATAAAGTTTGAACTTGAATTATCTATAACAGGGATTCTCAAATAATTTAGAGATATTTTTGACCCCTTTTCCAAAATGAATCGATTCCTCAGACTCCCATAGCCGGAATTACTTTCAAAGACCCCTTGTTCTTTTTCTATTGGTACAAAATACTTGCCGATTGATAAACTTTGCGGTTGGTTTCTTTACTGAACTACTTGGGCGAACCACATTGGCATAGTTTTGGAGGTGAGTCCTCCTCCTCCTCGCGTCGTTTCCTCACTGCTGAGGGTCGTGACCATTATAATTCGACATGATTTTACTCCTTGTGATATCCCGCCAGCGCCTCCGATCATTGGGAGGTGAGTATAATAATAATAATAAAGCCTTTTATTCGGACAACAGATATACAATTAAGTTTCTTATACTACTGCACTTATACTGATATATGTATATGTATTTTACAAAATTAAAATTGTTCACGTATTTGGTGCTTCTTTACTTTCTATAAGTCCGTTTGCCAGTTGGCAAAGGCCTCCTCTAACCTACTCCATTCTGATCTCTCTCTGGCTACTCTACTCCATGCTATGTTATGTTATGTTATTTGGGAGGTGAGTAGTAAAGAACAGTTATCTTGCCGATTTCAGCCGTAAGCAGCCGTGCACTGAAATACTAATCAAAATTCAACGTAATTATCACATTTAAGGTAGACTTTACCATCACAATTCAATTTTCCGCTTCGCATCAGGTAATATTTTATTAGATTCGAATAAAGCTGCCTTCGTGTCGCCAATGTCACACTTTTATAGTGTTTTACCAAACATGTCTACAGTTTTCCAGAACGTTTTTGCTATCTGACGGTAGATGGCTTTATTCGTACCAACAAAACCATACGATTGAGAGTTTAATGACGTGACTCCTGATAAACAACATTGCACTGTAAGGATATGCTGGCTGTAAAAATTTGTCTGTTTACAACTGGCCCTTCGTAAATCTGCCAGGGAAGGAATGCGTCGAAAAGCATACAATTTGTTGCTAGCGTTATCGGAAAATCCTTCATTACAATACAGACGAATGAATCTTTACATATAAAATTCTTTTGGACGTATGTACAATGTCACTGAACTCCTAAAAGGCTCGTCCGATTTAGATGATTTTTTTTTCCAAGAATGCTTTATGTTACACTAGAGAACCGCCCTCGCTTCGCTTCGGAAACATTAAAACACACATGAAACCAAAAAAATAAAATAAAAAAATTTAAAAAAAAGTAGCCTATGTTCATCAGGGACAATGTCGGCTTCTAATGGAAAAAGAATTTTTCAAATCGGTCCAGTAGTTTCGGAGCCTATTCGAAACAAACAAACAAACAAATCTTTCCTCTTTATAATATTAGTATAGATTCACAATACGGTCGACAACAAAATGTTTTTTTCTTAATTAATTTTTATAAAAAAAATCGGCTGTCTGTAAAGTCAGTTTACTGACGATAGTTGAACGTGACAACGTCATAAGAAAATACTGATGGAATGGTTTCATTTTTCAAAAGAAAATTTTAATTTTATTTGTTTGATAGATATTTTGCTTTGAATTGTATTATTGTATAGCAGCTGTCCACGCGGATGCATCGCTCACTCAAGTAGGAGAGAGACAGATGTCGAACGCTGCCGAACGCGGAGGCCGATTGTGCCTCTTTGTCGCTCGTAGCGCGCTCTCGCTTGCACTTCAAGTCTTAAATGGAACGCCTTAGAGCGAGGTAACGCCGCACGAGTCATGTCTTTTCGTGCGTGCAGCCGGCTCCATCGAATTATAAGACGTTGTCACGTCAAAAATGTTTGATATTTTCGGATCAAGTCCTGTGTACAGGAACCTCGTGTGTCGGGTCCCCTTGTCATATTATAAAACCAAATGCTTTCGAACAAAACCTTTTCTACATTGAACGTCCTAAATCCAAGAACGTTATTTAAATAAGTAAATTCCCAACGACCTTGACTGGACCGTAATTGAGAGAGCTGACTGCAAGAAAAAAGCCCATAAAATCAGAAATGGGCACCAGGTTATCACGGCAACGACCCCACCTGGGCCCATCCGGAGTTCTGTACAAATAAGCATAGGATAATCGTGACACCATGATTTTGGGCGGACAATTTTTTACTTACAATTGGTAGTAGGTAGTTTCCTGAATGCTGAGGGTCGTGACCACATCATTGCCCTAGCCCGGCGACGCTGACATGGTCTCTTTAGGCTTAGGCTTAGGCAGAAAAAAAAAACATCTTCGAACCAAGAGTTTATTGTGGATCACTCTACGCTATTTATTCCTATCTGCCGCCAAGTATAGAGCATCGTGGACGGTGGTGTCAAAAGTAGCGCGGATCTGGTCAGCCAAACGTGTCGAAATTCTACCTCGTGGTCTTTTTCCGTCCACTTTGCCAGTGACCATTAGCTTTAATTTAATTAGGCATGCAGGAATGGCGCAGGATAATACAGGAGAAAGTTGTTAGAGGAGGCCACGACCCTCAGCACTGAGGATTATCGACGCAAGGAGGAGGAAGCGCTGGATAAATTCATACAAACATTTTTCCGTACATAATTGGGTCTGGTAATCTGATCGCATTTACTGGCTTTTCATCGGGATATACGCACTTGACTTTAAATACATCTTGCTATTGCTACTATATACGAGTATATTACAAAAGCGGTTGTGTGGTTGCCTAGGAAGGCACCGCCCCATCTCTTACCGTGGGTTCCCGTTCCCAGACATCTCAGCTCTCTCCTGTGTGCTTAGTGCGAGTTTTTTAACGTTCTCGATAGCGTAAAAGTTAGCTCATATTTGTATGGAATGGGATCGTTTGCGTACGTTTGCCGCTAGGGGCGCTGTTCCAACTGTATACACAATTAGCTTCACTTTTACGCTATCGAGAACGTTAAGAAACTCGCACTAAGCACACTGTTCTTATAAACAAATTATCGTGCACCTCAGAATAAATACAACTAGCTTATGTCTTCGGCCAATTAAACAGATTTCTTGATTTCAAACTTGATCAGAATAAAAGTTGAAGTTTTGAATTTGACGTGTCTCCATTTGAGTTTGAGAAACAAGATAGGTAGGGCCATTCACGTCTACGCGCTCTGGTAACCACTTAATGCCAGGCGAACAGTGATTCCGTCCGAGAGATTACCGAAATAAACGTAAATTCTTAAATATATTATGTGTAAAATTTAAAAGAACTACCTAACTATAAAGCTCCGTGTCATACATAAGTAATCTGTCAGTGACTTTGCACCTCGCTATCCCGCCAAAAGTGTTAACCTCACGGCTCTGCCACATAATCTTTTCGCCATATATTTTGTCCAATACTCATATTATGGTACGTACGTAGTCTGAGGTATGTTCGCGAGTGACCACGGCTAACGAAACATTAACTGTCAATATTATTAATGACTTTTACATGTGTCAGCTGCTGCCATTTTATTATAGTAACAATAAGTTAAAAGCATCAGCTCGTCTAAAACATTACGAATCGAAATGATGCAGATTTTCCAAGTGAAAAATATCATTGTCACCCTAATTTTCGGTGTAGCTCATATTAAACGGACACATATTAAACGATATTACAGGATCGTGCTCTATAGAACCGCAACTGTTTTGCAGGTTTTAACAAAAACCGTAATATCTGAGGGCACCATCACGGTGTGAAATATACTCGCTTCCACTACGATTCCTGGACATTAAGTGATGTCTTTCTTCCAATGAGGTTTGTTAAGAGTCTTAAAGCTAATACTAATTCGATATAGGAACATGAGAGAAGTTTTTTTTTCGTTTTTATTTTTCGTGGATATAATCAGAGCTTAAAATGTTTCACTTACACAAGGACACACGCGCTTATTTAAGACTCTAAATCGGCTTTTCTCCACTACCACGTCGTGACACAGGGATGTGTCATTCTTTCGCCTCTTGCTAGCCCATTGATGGATTTTTCGTGTGGATTACCTATGGATCACGGCAATCAAATCACGGCATGATTTGACGCGCGGCAAAAAATTTGAAATGCCAAAATTTCAGAGACGAAAAAAAGTAGACAGTCAGTCAGTCTACTTTGAAAATGAGTTGAAATTATTTTTTATAAAAACATTTATATAGTTATTTTTAATAGTAACTCTCCCTCGCTTCGCTTCCGGAACTGTAATTTATTATTGAATAAGAAAATGAGATGGCAGATTTTTTCGTACTTACTAGACTCTTATCTTTATATTGTTACGCCGGTAAACGTAACGCCATCTATCGCCGAATAGCAGAAACGAATATCAAAGGAACTAGTAACATGGAGAACACTTGAGAAGTAAGTAGGTACAACGTAATCTATTGTCAGATAGCGGAAACACACATCGAAGCTACTCGACTTGCCCAGAATGTTCTCGATAAATCTAGGGATGTCGTATCGACTATAAAAGCGTTGCAGAGATGGCACGAAGGCAGTTAGACTAATCGGATTTACTTGATGCGAAACAGCGAAACGGATCACCTGAAGCGAATCGGAAGAAACGAATTGAGAGTTTTAAAGTGTTCGTTAAATGTTCTAAGTTAAATAGAATTGTAATATGTACTTCGGTAGAATTTTTATTTATCCCGAACCCCAGCGCGTAACAATATTTTGGATACTTCACACTATATTTTAATAAATTATAGCCTATGTGTTATTCTGATGTGTCGGTTATATTATTTTAAAGTTTCATCAAAATCCATCCAGTCGTTTTTCCGTGAAAGAGTAACAAGCATACATTTCATACATCCTTAAAAACTTTCGGGTTTGTAATATTTTACGGCGCCAGGGATGGCTGAGCGGCAGTTCCGTCATCATTCATATTCGATGGAAATGGGTTTATTGCAATAAAAGTCAATAAAACCCTTTGAATAATAATTATTGAAACTCTCAACAAATAATTTCACAATGATAGGGTAGACCGACAGTTTCGTTCCGACCGACTGACTGAGACTGACTGAGACTGACTGAGACTGACTGACTGAGACTAACTGACTGAGACTGACTGACTGAGACTGACTGACTGAGACTGACTGACTGAGACTGACAGACGACTCTTTTATTTTTCTTACCTATGCTGACATGTTGAGAGGCTATTTCAGCTTCACACTAACATGTAGGTGAGCTCACAGGGCTCAAACCGGAAGCGTTGCTAGCACTGGCCCTAGCAAGAGCAGTGCTTCACAGAATCTACCACCGAACCGGAAACGCGACCCACTGAGAAGATCCGGCGAGAAACTAGTGGACACTAGTATTCTGTAAAAATTAAACCGCATCACGCTATATCGAAAACTGTATGATAGGTTTCATGTGAATTTTATAAACATAATTTTTTCAAACTCCCCCTGCCCTGGCGTTCCCTTGAGAATTGCAAACATAACCAACCGAAATAACCTAACAGGCCGAGCTGTTCTCAAGTGATGCTTAGTAAATGTGCGAATCGGTTTTCACTTAAAACTTGATACTAGTGGAGTACTATGAGTATTGACTGCAATAAAATGACTCAAAATCGATCTTTTAATATTTCCATTCAAACTCAACTCAAAATAGGTTAAGGATGAGTTTGAAGTTCAGTGCTACAAATAATAAATGAAATCAATAAATTATAGATTTTTTTGAACGGTAAAAAGCATGCACTGCCCGGGAATCGAACCCGGGTCGCAAGAATGGGAATCTTGCATGATACCACTACACCAGCAGTGCTCCAGCAAGTTCTACTGAAAATCACTATTAAATAGGAGTTAGAATTTTCATATGAGATATAGTTATGTGCAATATTTATTTTAAACGTTAAATAAAGATCTTATATGCAAAGAAAAAAGAAGCAATAGTACCATCATATAATTTTGCCATTTCAATATTTTACCATTAATTTTTTGGTCACATAAAATTTATCAATCAATCATAATCAAATATATTTATAATAACTACATGACATAGTATAAATAAAATATTATCATTAAGCACTTACACTATTCTTTATAGTTTGACAGATTTATTTATGCTCCATCTTTTAAAGCGCGCATGTAACTTAACCAGCCTGTATTTGGTATTGAACAAACAGAACTCCTTCCTGCAATGTATTTGCTACGCGGAACAGCAGAGGGCGTTAGTTTTCATAGATAATAACACTTATTCCCACAGAATTTCCTACAATTATTTTTGTCATGAAGTTATATCATTCATTTGTAATAATAACATAATAATATCAGTTTACTCAATGAAATCGTTGTAAGAATGTTGTTTAAATGAAATAAATTAAAACTAAATTTTTCCCTCGCAAAAGTTTACGTAATATTACGATAGAGGCGACACCGATATGGGCTTCCTATTCCGCATGCGTAGTTTCCTAATATTTTTTCAATGCCGTACAATTTCATGAATGGCACCGAACCAACCAGGCCTTTTTGTAAACTAAAACATAATTAATAATTTTAAATGTTAGAAAATGCTAGTTACCATTTTTTTTAATAAAATAGTTGTACCAATTAGATAGTGTTGTGCTCGGGCCGGGTGTGTCCGGTTATTTTATGACAATAAATTAATATTACGGGTAAGTTTTCGAATATGTATGTTATCTTATTTTTATTCAAATTTAACTGGGTTACGTAATAATGTAACTAAATTCCGATTTAATGGAATTATTTAGAGTTATAGCGCATTTTATTGTGAAGTGAATGTTTAATTTAATTTCGACAACAAATTAATGAAAAAACTAAAGATGCGGTAAAATTATCGATTTATAGATTCAACCTACTTTAATGTTTTTGAGTTTGAAAGGCAACTTAGTTTCGAAGCAGATCAATTTGGCTATTATCTTGATTAGTTTTGAGGTCAAGGACGTGTCTCAAAAAACGTAATCCAATCAATGAAAACAATTTGTACCTGTACAGACTATCCGTAAATATGTATTCAGGCCTTAAAATTTATGTTCAACGAATTTTTTACTCTTAAATTTTATAACAAATTCGCTTTTAGTGTGGCTACGATTAAAGTTACACTAGAGTTAGTGTTATATGAGGTAAAATGTTGTAAAAAAGAACTATGAGAAATACCAGTAAGTGCAACACAAAAGTACCATAAGTAAACCGCAATTACCTTTAATGCAGTATCCTCTCCGGTTTTCGCGATTCGTAAACATAATTAAAACTACATCTTTTTAAAGTTTTTACAGCTATTTTCATTTTACTATCTCCGATTTTACGAACAATGATACATACAGTTTTCGTGGTCACAGACTTCTGGTTCGTGAGATTAAATCGTAAAGGGGATTTAAATGTATTTCTTCAGTGCGGTCAGAAGAATTAATTAAGCTCACAATCGCACTGCAATAGTGAAAGAAGGCTTTCAGTGGACTAGTTCGCGGCCCACCTGGTATTAAAATTTTAAAGTGATAGACATCGAATCCTGAAGGTAGGAGGTCGATGTCGATATTAATGTATAACGACTGCCCCACCCTTCAAAGACAGACTGGCTAGCGGCAGATCTAGATAGATCGGATTTGTGTTAAAAAATAAAGTTTTTAATTTATTTTTTTCTTCTATATTTAGTCAATATGCTTAGTATATTTATATATTATTCTGTATTGGATCACATTACTTCTTACGAAAATAACAAATAATCACAATACGAATTACATTTTTATTATGATGGCTTCATTTTGGGACAGCTAATCTTTGTGGTTTGTACATTAACTACAATTGAAAATACTACGAAATAGTATTAACCTTATAATCAATCTCGTAGATCGTTAGTTAACTTCGGCTTAATGTAACCAAGTATTAATAACAGAGGTCGCTTTTTGGCACTCTGCTGTGGGACGTGACCTGGGCGACAGAGTGTCACTGCTGGAGTAGCGCCCGTTGTCGACTGGATTAGAAGATTTGACGTAGCGCTCAGTAAATTTCAGGTCTCGTATCAGCGCAAGCCACGATTGTAGACGCCTCACTTTGCGATGCAGGTGCGGACTGAGCATGATTGCTTCTAGGAACTGAGCTGATGACAGAATGCAATAATTGCGGGTGTGAATTAGAAACGATTAATCCTGTGCTCACGGACTGCCCCCTATGGGAGGGATGGCAGTATATCCCCGACATGCAAACCGATATCGACTTTTCGCTGCCGAGTTTCATGACTGCGATGCGTAACAGCAACCCAAAAGTCATGAGAGAGAGAGAGAGAGAGCTCTCTTCTATCTTGGTCTCTTTTTGTCTTTCTTGGTCGGATCGGAGCGGAGCAACAACTTAACTTCGAAATAGCCCTATAGTTTTGTTTTTTACGCCAAAATAACTTTCAATCATCTGATTTTTTATTCTAGAACAAATATGTCTACGAGCCCTTTCCCATACACTTGTGAGCTTTGCGGCGCCGAGGGCCTCACAGACGAAGGCATGCGGTCTCATACCCTCGAAGCCCATGTGGCTGGAAGACCAGAATGTCCATTCTGTGACAGTGTAGTGCCTCAACCTCAGCTGGTGGGTCATGTCCAGAGGGCACATCTGCATTATCTGACACCAGAAAGAGAATTAATGGCCTTTATTGATGATCAGAGTCCAAGGTTAGTAAACTCTTTATAGGGATACCTACAATTTTACGTTTCCGTGATATATACTTATGAACGTGTGGAAGGGGCTGTTGATAAATTAAACGTGTGTAAAGGGTAGCCTTAACATTATCATACAACAGTCGTAGATATTTAGTTTAAGTAGTACATTGTTCCAACAGAATGATTGTTAAAAAATTGCGCTTGGTGTACCACTAACATGAGTTGCAACTATACACAGATATTTATAACATACGTGTATTAATGTGATTAATTCGCCTTCCTAATAATTCGCCAAACAGATTCGTGCACATAAAAGTAATTGGCTCGTAATTGGCCTCCTGATAGTTTAGTTTGACAATTATTATTATATCCGAGAGCTACATTCGATTCCCGATCACAGTCAATGAATTGTCGAGGGGAAACCCTGGTTGAGACAGTTAAGGATAGTGAATGAATAAGTCCTGTCTTTTCCTAACAGTTTCGACGAAGATTCTAAAATGACAACAGATAGCTGCAGTTACAATACACCCGGTTCAATAAACGGCTGGCACAGTCCGGACAATTCCTCGTCGTCGTACCATAATGGAGCCATCTCCAAAAACACAAGCTACTTCAATGGATATACGGAAAAGGACATAATACACGAAAAAGAATTCAGAAATGACGAAGGCAGCAGTAAGAATATTTACGACTTAACCAATGGATTAACGAATGGTGTAAAAAACATTAACATTTGCAATGGCATTACAAATAAAACTGTTCAAGGTCAACAGAATTGTAACGAAAACGATATGAATTCGCACAAAAAAGGTTTGTAATTTTTACATACCTACTAAAAGTACTAAATGACCTTTTTGTGAATCATAGATTACTTTCTAGCCTTTATTACAGATGTCCATTCTAGTCCAAGCAAGAACTCTGGTAGCTATGAAGGATCTCCTAATAAAAATAAGGTAGGTTTATAACTTATTTAATTTATTAAAATTTTCTTGAAAATATTTCTAAATTGTAAAACTTTTTTACAGCTAAATTTGACGAGTGCTGGTCAAGGTTCGCCGCTGAGGTCGCAACTAGCATTAAAATTAAAACCAAACACACCTAAGAAAATTCCTCCCACGCCGAGTCCTACAGTGCAAGTGAGCATTTGAAAAATGTAATCTAGATATTCTTGTTAAACATATTTTATTTGCTTATGCAGGCCAACGAGGAGCTCATGTTATATTTGCTTTAAAAGTATAGCTCAGCCTATGAAGCCCATTGTCCGGTTTCTCTGGACTCCAGGTAGATTGTTTAATTTCGCCTTATTCAGGGCTCGGACACAGGTTGTTGAGCGACAGGGAGCTTAATAGGTACGACTCCGACATGCCCCGCCTACCGCTCCTAACGCGTAAATATCGCGGCGTACCCATATAGTCGGAAATGTAGCGATTTTCTACTGACCTGAAAAAAACCAGTCATTGAACTATTGATTATAAAAATTGTCACTGAACTTACACCGATCAATAGTAATGTAAATAAACCATGCACCGACATCCCTAGTGTCAATTTTGTAATGTCAAATTTTTTTTTAGGAATGACATATGTACCTGTGCCAAATGTTTGTTTTTGTTTACCAACTACCTATTTAGTTTTTAGGTTTACCATTTCTGCTGCACATAAATAATATCCATACATACAATCTAATAAATTCGGCAGCTTGCATTCACTTCTAAGCTTAACTTTTCCGATCAAATCTATAATGAAACTTTAAAATTACAGTGTCTTCTATGCGATTTCAAATCGACATGCCCGCGAAAACTCGAAGAACATATAAATCGAGCGCACTTCGATTTGACATCACCGTCTTTGAATGCAAACGCGAATGCTAACTCAGACAATCCGACCCTGGGCTTGTCCAACCCGACGATAACCCTGGAGAACCCTACTCTGGCCCTGACAATGGCTATGTCACCTGGACCTCATGCTTCATCATACCAATGCCCGATCTGCGAAAGTACATTCGTGAACACGTCCGATCTGGAGGTCCACGTTAATGTGGATCACAAGGATATATTAAGTCCACAGAAAGATGTAAGTTTTGTAGTATCTTTCTCATTCAAATAGCCAGACTAGCGTACCGCCCACCGGTAGTGAGTGGATACCTTAAAAAATAGATGTCAGTAATGCTAGGGAGAGAGCTAAGCTGCTCCCTACCACGAAGTACTTTACGCAAGCCTCTTTTGAAGAAGAACATGTCATAGTGCCTGAAAAACACATTCGAAAGGAGTTCAGTCCAAACTCATTACTACTAATAAAAAAACAAAAGCTAAGTATTCATTCATAGAGTAATTTGTAATCTCCAACAGTCAGTGCTGCTGTCTAATCATTTCTGTAAATAAAGCAGTTCAGTGGCCCCTTTCACAGCTACTTTTCTAACGGGAATGCTCTAACCAGAATTTAAAAATATTATAATAATTTATTTGCAGGATCAAATAGACAATGCGTCATGTGACGATATAGTCATGATGGAAGAGAGTCCAGTTAGCAATTGTCCAGTTTGCTGTCAACCATTGCCACTGTCACAACATGAATTGGTGAGTCTTGGTGTAAATGCAAATAGAGGTGCTATGCCACAATTCAATGCTGAGGTAACTTTGAATTCTAATCAATTATACAACTTATATGTGCTTACAAACAACTACTACCATAAATGAATTCCTTACCGTATTACAAAGTCAAATTTGCAAAGTTAGTTACTTCTGAACGTAAATTCCCCTTACCAGTACCATAATCTTTTTGAATTTTTTGGGAGAAATTGTACATACAGGGTAGGCACAGTAGAAACTTCATACTAAAGCAGTAGTGATTTCATCAACATCATTGTAACTACTTTTATTACATTTTGATTGTCTATTGCATACAATTATCGGTTGGTAGTAGTAACAAGTTTTTGTGATTTGAATGTATTTTGAATGATGTTTCAATTCTTCATCTCTGTTATCCAATTTTTAGATCTAAGTAAATTATTACATACAGCTACGAAATATTCTATGTTCTCAGATACAACATATTGAGGAGCATTTTGAGAGGGGGGAAGATGGTGCATCAGGATTAACTACAGCAGAAAGAGAAGCGCAGAGGAACAGGGAACAACAAGAATTTCAAATGCTTAGGGTAATTTAAAAATTTAATACAAAAACAATCTGGGTATTCTAAGGTTTCATTAAGTTAACTAAGGTTTAATTGAAATAACCATTTATACTAGTGTCAAAATGTGTCAAGGTAAAGAGGTGTTTAATGCTATTGACATGAGTGGATAATATTTTATATTAGAGCATATTTTTCTTCTTATATGGATAATGTGACAGGTAACATGCTTTTCTTTATGATTAAGGCATTACCAGAGGCCTTTCCAGTTCCACCAGGACAGATGAGCATGCCTGTGCTCAGCTAAGAGGGGAATGGTAACATGCTACATGACTAATGTGTAGTTAGAAATGTAAATATTGAAATATACAAAAAATACCGGAGATTGATCAGAAAAAAATTAATAGAAAAATAATTTTTTTTAATAAGAATTTGGCTCCAACTCCTTTTGCATTTATTTACCAATGTCAAAGTATGTACAAAAATGACAGGTGCTTAGAAAGAAATTTTTTTACTAAATACAAATAAATTTGATCAGTTTTTCCATACGCGAATCTGTGATTTTAAGAGCAGCAGAAACAAAATATATGTGTTACACTAACTACTTTTAAGATAAATATTATTAGCAGATAAAAATTTACACAGAATATTTACATGTTTAAAAAAGAATATTGTGTGAGAATGATCTATCAAATATAAACTGTGCCAGTATTTACTATTTGTCATAGAACACAAGATATTTGACAGAAGCCTGAATCATGCTAACTAACATTTTCAAGATAATATAAACAAGTTCGAAACAATAACATTCTTACCACCCTTCTACTGAGAAACTTTACCTGTTTAGTGGAAGATGTTTTCTTTGCCATTATCTTCAACAATCTATACTGAACTTGCATAGCCTTTAAATTTTGATAAGCTATATAATTTAGTAGTAGTTTGCTGTTTTATTGATTGTCGATAATTCTGCCTAATGGTACTGTTCAGTATCAAAGTTATATATCTTATATCTGAAAATGTTGTTTTATTCGTGTTTTCAATAATCAACTTTATCGATAGTTTTGATTTTTTCTATAAATACAACCAGTTCATATTTTTTTGTTATTCTGTCGGTAAGATCGAAAAATATTTTTCATGTTTCATCTTTTTATCAATATCTAATTCGTATTTAAATATAATTTCTAAAAAAACACAAATCATAAATAAATAAAAAACCGTCATTATCTAGTTATATTTAAGCGGTAGACAGCGGCTTGGCTCTGCCCCTGGCATTGCTGGCTTCCATGAGCGACGGTAACCACTTACCATCAGGTTCGCCGTATGCTCGTCTGCCTACTAGAGCAATAAAAAAAAAAGTTGGATTCTTATTTAGTCAATACCACAATTCTGGCAGTCAAAATCTTATTTTTTTATTTCTTAGTTGGGTGAACGAGCTCACAGCCCATCTGGTGTTAAGTGGTTACTGGAGCTCATAGACATCTATAACGTAAATGCGCCACCCGCCTTGAGACATGAGTTCTAAGGTCTCAGTATAGTTACAACGGCTGCCCCACCCTTCAAACCGAAACGCATTACTGCTTCACGGCAGAAATAGGCAGAGTGGTGGTACCCACCCGCGCGGACTCACAAGAGGTCCTACCACCAGTAATTACGCAAATTATAACTTTGCGGGTTTGATTTTTATTACACGATGTTATTCCTTCACCGTGGAAGTCAATCGTGAACACTTGTTAAGTACGTATTTCACTAGAAAAATTGGTACCCGCCTGCGAGATTCGAACACCGGTGCATCGCTTCAACACGAATGCACCGGACGACTTATCCTTTAGGCCACGACTACTTTTAAAACGTTCGCCCTCGTTCCATTTTTTTTTCTTTTGCTTCTTTTAGAATACCTGTCAAGTATCTGTCTTAATCTATGTCTAGTCGTTGTAGGTCTTTCATACCCGATCCGGTGGACTGAATGATAAACAGCCGACGTCGCCCTAGACACGTCATTACGGATCCTCCAGATCCATTAACGGTGCTTTTAGGTACCTCAAACACCTGTCACCGTCCTCTTAGAACCCATCGCTTTCAACGAAGGGTTCGACGAGAAAATTAACCCATAGACGCAGCCGACTGAGTTTCTCGCCGGATCTTCTCAGTGGGTCGCGTTTCCGATCCGATGGTAGATTCTGCGAAGCACTGCCCTTGCTAGGGCCAGTGTTAGCAATACTCCGGTTTGAGCCCCGTGACCTCACCTATACGTCAAGGCTATTAGGTTATCAGCACAGGTAGGAAAAAAAAAGTAGGTCTTATGTCCTGTTAAAGAGGATGCACGCCACGACACTCCTCATTGAGGATGGCTATCTTCCTTAAGCCGTCGCAGCACGCATTTATACAGGCTATTAACTCTGTGAAGGCCCAGTACGGCATGGAAGAGGAAGAGGAGTCGTATGCGCAGCGTGAGGAGAGCGGGCTCCGCCGCGCGGTGTACAGCGGCGCGCTGTCGGTGCCCGACTACTACGAGCGGAGCCGGGGCCTACGCCGCCCCGCCAGGGACACCGGCGCCTCCAGGACACATGGTAGGTACCTCTTTTTTTATTTAAACTATCGCATAGCTTTTATCGCGGGCTTTGAGCGCGGCGACCGAATCAAGAAATTCCGTAACGAAAATAAAACCTAACACCTCCCACTCCGCCTACCATGTAGCTCGCGTTCAACACATTCACACGTTGAGCTTGTGTAGTGTTTGTGAATAAGCGTCGTAATAGTGACGTCGCACTGCATGCGCATAATGAAAAGTCTGCCCGTCTCTCTCTCGCGCGGTCTAGCTTATGAGTGTGAAGGGGACAGTTAATGTTTTGCTTTTGTTAATGTTTATAAATATAGCGTGGTCTTATTTTATTATTGTTTAATTGTTAAATTTTTATTTTCTAATTATAATTGCATACGTTGATAAAAAGTGCTATGCAATAGCTTTACCGCGGCAGTCCCGAGTGCAATTTTTTCCTACCTATTTGCTGGTAACCTAAAAATATATTCCAGCTTCACGTGGACGGTTACATAAATCCCAGGGCTCCACCTGTAAGAATTTGCTAACACTAGCAAGAATAATGCTTCGCTGAATATTATTTTTTTTTTGGTCAATATTTTCGCCATCTTCTTGATCACGGGTGAAGAACTTATACCGTCTTACTATGATATTCGGTTTTGCTCCAAAGTACTTGTCGAACTTATTCAGAACACAGTCGATATCATCCTCACTTTCACCTTCGTTAAAAGTGAAGGTCGTATAAACCTCGTAACCGGCCGATCCTATGAGATTCACCAACAAACTAGCCTGAACTTCTTTAGGCTCTTTGCTCACTCCAGACGCTTTAAGAAATACTTCGAACAGCTTCCGCCATTGCCGCCACGCCTCGGAGCGTGCAGCCGGACCGCCATCGAGTGATAATTCTGCTGGAGGACGCGCGTGTTCCATATTTATGTTGGTTACTTCGATTTAACGTGTACCTAGTCAGGTCATAAGTATTGTCACACAGTAAAAACTTTTCTTTTAGAATGCTGGCCACAAAAAAGTTTATTGAATTCGAATTTCGAATTGTTCATGAAAATAAAAATGTATACTTTTAGAATTTTACTCATTTTTAAATATGGAGTGGACACTTAAAGAAGACCGTGTTGCAGTTATTGCGTTGCATCGTTGCGGTTACGCGCCAATTCAAATTTTTAACATACTGAAAAATTAGAATATAACCAAAAGATTCGTTTATCGTACCATCAAACGATACAATGAAGACTCTAATGTAGATGACAGGTCAAGAAGTGGTCGCCCTCGGTCTGTTAGGACTCCAGCAGTGATAAAAGCTGTGAAGGCGCGAATTCAAAGAAATCCCAAACGTAAGCAGAAACTGTTGGCCCTTCAGATGGGGTTAAGCAGAACCACGGTGAAAAGGGTGTTAAATGAAGACTTAGGGCTTCGGGCATATCGAAGAAAAACAGGACATCGTTTGAATGCTCGTCTAATGGACCTGAGACTGAAGAGATGCCGCGCTTTGTTGAAGCGGTACGCGGGAAAAAAATATCGGGAAATTCTTTTTTCGGATGAAAAAATTTTTACCGTAGAAGAGAGCTACAACAAACAAAATGATAAGGTGTACGCACACAGTAGTGAAGAAGCGAGCAACCGTATTCCGCGTGTCCAACGAGGTCATTTTCCATCCTCGCTCATGGTATGGTTGGGAGTTTCTTATTGGGGCTTAACAGAGGTACATTTTTGTGATAAAGGTGTAAAAACGAATGCAGTTGTGTATCAAAATACAGTCCTGAAGAACCTTGTGGAACCTGTTTCTCATATCATGTTCAATAACAGGCACTGGGTATTCTAACAAGATTCGGCGCCAGCTCATAGAGCGAAGAGCACACAAGACTGGCTGGCGGCGCGTGAAATCGACTTCATCCGGCACGAAGACTGGCCCTCCTCCAGTCCAGATTTGAATCCGTTAGATTACAAGATATGGCAACACTTGGAGGAAAAGGCGTGCTCAAAGCCTCATCCCAATTTGGAGTCACTCAAGACATCCTTGATTAAGGCAGCCGCCGATATTGACATGGACCTCGTTCGTGCTGCGATAGACGACTGGCCGCGCAGATTGAAGGCCTGTATTCAAAATCACGGAGGTCATTTTGAATAAACTTTAGTGTCATAAGAATCTATGTTTTGTTAAGTTCATTTTGGTATATGAATGGTTACATAATGAATAAACTTGTTTCAATTATTTTACATTAAACATGTGACAGAATTTATGACCTGACTAGGTATTAATGTTAAAAACGACGCACCGCTGTCACCATGTAGTGAAACACACGCCGGTTGGTTTCATACTGATTTATTTTTAAAGACACCTTCACTACGTCATTATAAATATACTACACCGCCTGCGGGATTCGAACACCGGTGCATCGCAACATACGAATGCACCGGACGTCTTATCCTTTAGGCCACGACGAATTTACCACCGGATAGAAATAGCGACCCACTGAGATCTTTGTCTATCGATATGCGGTTCTTAGTTTCTGTCTGCAGTTCACTTCACCCGTGACTCAACGTAAGGGAGACTGTGAATTGTAATTCGTAGCTATCACTCAAAATTATCCAAAGTTCAATTCGTCGAACGTCAAAACAAACTCATAAAAAGTTAGAAAAAGTTAAAACTGGTATATAAATATTGATATAGCTGCTATACTAAGTTTATATGGTATTGCAAAACTTTATGCAAAATAAATAAAAAAATCCTGGTTCCGTTATTAATCCTAAAGATAAATAAACAAGGGCTCTGATTATGTCAGAGGAGTATTCGCGGGCCGGGCCTAAAGCGCCCGGACTAAATAAAATAAAAAAAATTGAAATGCTCCAACTTTTATTTTCAAACAGAAAGTAATTGTGTTTGAGTGAGTGGTTCAAAATATAAGGTAGAGTAGGGTGTGCTATATTATATACCAACATAAAATCAAATCAATTACGTAGCATTAAATATAAAATATATAATGAGCAGTTTGTTTTTCTTGTTTATTAGGTTCACACCACTGCATAATATCTACACACATTAACGTTGAACTTAAATAGAAAAATGAATAAATTATTGAATTCACCCTTTTACCGTGTACTTGCCGATTAAAAAACGAATATTTATTTAAATTTAAAATTATAATACTACTTTTTTACACATAAAAATATAAAAAGTAGGTATTTATAGACAAATAATAAATTAAATACATGGTAGTCGTGTGTAATGTTTTTTTAAATTTTTATTGCATTTTTTATGCATAATTTAAAAAAAATATTAACATTCTGCGCTCCATCTCTATATTCTCTATAAGTGTGGGAAATTTCATACTCCTCCGTCCGTGCAATTTTCGTAAAAAAGGGCACAAAGTTTTTATTTCACGTATTAATACAATAGATAACAATATAAATATTAAATAAATAGATAACCAATCGATTTTGAAGACACTAGTCGATTGATTTGCTGTAATTCTTTGTTACTAATGAATTAATGGTTGAGAATCTTGTCTAATTTTTCTATTTCCTTGCAGGTCTCTTAGAACGGATAGCTCAACTAAACGCTCACAACCCTAGTATAGTGAAGACGTACCTGTGCAGCGCCGTGGACCACTACGCGAGCACGTACGGGGACCGCGGCTGGGGCTGCGGCTACAGGTAATACTTCACCACAAATAGTTCTCCCTGGGATGGTATACGGGGCCGAGACATTGACGTCGAGGGCATTTGAAGTCATCGTGGCCTAAAGGATAAGAGGTCTGGTGCATTCGTATCTAGCGATGCAACGGTGTTCGAATCCTGCAGGCGGGTACCAATGAAATACGTACTCAACAAATGTTCACGATTGACTTCCACGGTGAAGGAATAACATCGTGTAATAAAAATCAAACCCGCAAAATTATATTTTGCGTAATTACTGGTGGTAGGACCTCTTGTGAGTCCGCACCGGTAGGTACCACCACCCTGACTATTTCCGCCGCTAAGCAGTAATGCGTTTCGGTTTGAAGGGCGGGGCAGCCGTTGTAACTATACTGAGACCTTAGAACTTATATCTCAAGGTGGGTGGCGCATTTACGTTGTAGATATCTATGGGCTCCAGTAACCGCTGACCGAGATCCAAGTCACGCAAAGAGCCATTCGAGGGGCTATGTTAGGCATTTCTCTACGGGTTAGGGTGTGCGACACCGAAATCGCCAGAAGAACTGGTTTGACGGATATAGCCAAAGAGATTGCTCGGAGAAAGTGGAAGTGAGCCGGCCCTATATGCTGTTACACTGACAATCGGTGGGGCACAAAAGTACTAGAATGGAGACCTCGTACTGGACGTCGTAACATGGGCGGATAAACAATGAATTGGATCGAGGAACTGGTTAAAATAGCTGGTGGGGACTGGATGCGAAAAGTAACAGACCGAAGAGAATGCGGTGCATATGAAGAGACCTAGCATTGGGTGAACACAAGTTAAAGAAGATTCTATACGTTCCAGTTAATCTTTGACAATATTTGTTATGTTGTAACGAGCTCGCGGTCCGCTCACCGTGAAGCGGTTGTCACAGCTCATAAACATTACAACGTCAATGCGACCATTTACCTTGAGACGTGAGGTCCGTTTGAACCGAAACGCATGACCGATTCGAACTTTGCAGCGGTATCCACCCTCGTGGGTTCGCAACACGGAATAGATAAATAAGGTTGGAATGGTAATGTAGGCGGGGCAAGCGTGCCACAGTTATGATTCTACAAACATAACTCGACCGATTCTTTCATTCACCGCCTTTAGTGCGCTTCGGACTATTTGGGCGAACAGATCTCCGCTTTATAATGCCGTGTTGTGCAATTATAACTTGTAAAACAAAAAGTCAGACCTCAAGTATAGAGCGAGGAGGTATATCTTTCGATCGGTAAGTCGAAATTACCATTTAATTACAATACTATTTGTCTAAAACATAAAAATATACTGAGCATTATGAAATTCCAAACATTAACAATATTATTGCAACAAGTTATAAATAGCATACATTGCGCGATGTGTACTCGCCCAATGCACGCAATGACCAAGTCCGCTTCCAATGTACTACATGCATTGCGTTCTCTACACTTCAATGTTTGAAATTTCGGCCTTTGCCCTGATTGGACGGCGCTAGTTTGTCGATAGTGAGGTGACCATGTGGTGAAATAAAATCATCGACAGAATTCTCGACTATATCTACATTTGACATGGATAATTTTTGTATTATTTTATATTTAATTAATGATACCTAGTATATTCTTAGTGAGACGTATTTTGAGTAAAATAAATATGTATTATTATTATTGAATTATTATCATTGAATTAATGTGAAGGTATAATATAAAGGGACATGTAGACCTCTCATTTACGGGTATTTACTATATTGTCTAAGATTTATTAAAATATAAGTAAAATGCTATTTGACTTATGCATTAAATAAAAAAAATTGGGTTTCCTAAAGAACCTAACGCTAGGGAACAATGGATTGACGTGACAGGTAGAGGAAGCTGGAGACAAAGACGAGTACTATTTGCTCTAAACATTTTACTGAATAGATTTTACCATAAAAAACTTTGTTTTGAAAAATTCATTCGCAATTAATAGCAAGCGCCAACTGCTTAACAAATACGTTTTATTCCAGGGACAGTGATTATTTGTAATTAATAAAAGTAAAATAGTTTTTTTTTCAATATTTATTTCGTGTTTCATTTTTCCCCTTTCATTCATCAGATAATTTATCGTTAAAGAATATCGGTTTTATCAAGCACTAGCGTGTATGAACATTTTTATTGCCTTTTTGCGTGTGTGAGTGTGTATGCCTACAGGAGTTTTGTGCTAGTTTGCGAACGAATATCTGCCCTGAGATTTATGTGTGGGTGTTTTTGTTGTGTGCGAAATACTTGTAATGACAGTATGTGTATGTGTAGAAATTAAAATAGTGGGGATGAAGCGGCGACACTGGTTCTTATACAAAATTAGAGCAAAGGCCTTTCCAACCTTATTTATCTATTCCGTGGTTCGCAACACGTCCACGATATAGTCACATCAGTTGTGACAAAATTTCATCAGATTTCGTTCGTGAATAGCCAGTAGACTAGTAATATGTAAACAGTGGTTGAGCTCGCAACCGAACTATCATGTATCTACGTACATATCTCACTAATTTGTTAAGCATTTCGGAAACAATTGTCCTCAATGTTGATCGTGCAAGAGGCATACCGTCTCACAAGATACCCTCGCGATACAGGAACATGCAAATGCTGGTGTCGTCCCTGATGAAGAACCCTCAGTACGCTCCGCTGCTGAAGTGCAATAACGAGAGGGAGTGCGAGTGCGTGCCCTCCCTGCCGCGGCTGCAGCTGCTGGTGGAGAGGGCCTGGCAGCGGGGCTTCGACACCCAGGTGACGCCGCGCAGCCCGCGCCCCGCGCACCCCCGCGCCCCCCGCTGACCGCTGCCCCTTGTGTGTGCAGGGCTCGGAGCAGCTGGGCTCGAGGCTGTACAACACGCGCAAGTGGATCGGCGCCTGCGAGGTGGTCACGGTGCTGTCCTCGCTCAGGATAAGGTAACCCGGATATTTAGCGTTAGGGGAATTCGAAGAGAAACTGTACGGTGCGGTAATAGATTCTGCGAAGCACTACTCTTGCTAGGGCCAGTGTTAGCAAACTTTCTAAGGTTGAGTCCGTGAGCTCACCTCCCCCCTGTCCCCAGATGCCAGCTGATCGACTTCCACCGGCCAACGGGCGCGGATGGCGGGCATCCCGCGCTGTTTGACTGGGTGCTGCAGTACTTCCGGGACCAGCCCGCCGCCTTCAAGCCGCCGCTCTACCTGCAGCACCAAGGTACACCGCCTTCCCGCTCGCACCTCCCCGCTCGCACCTCCTCGTTCGCACCTCCTCGCTCTTACCTCCCCGCTTACACCTCTTCGCTCGCACCTCCTCGTTCGCACCTTCTCGTTCGCACCTCCTCATTCGCACCTCCTCGTTCGCACCTCCGCGCTCGCACCTCCTCTTTCGCACCTCCTCTTTCGCACCTCCTCTTTCGCACCTCCTCATTCGCACCTCCCCGCTCGCACCTCTTCGTTCACACCTCGTTCGCACCTCCCCGCTCGCACCTCCCCGCTCGCACCTCCCCGCTCCCACCTCCTCGTTCGCACCTCTTCACTCGCACCTCCCCGCTTACACCTCCTCGTTCGCACCTTCTCATTCGCACCTACTCGTTCGCACCTCCGCGCTCGCACCTCCTCTTTCGCACCTCCTCTTTCGCACCTCCTCATTCGCACCTCCCCGCTCGCACCTCTTCGTTCACACCTCGTTCGCACCTCCCCGCTCGCACCTCCTCGTTCGCACCTCCCCGCTCCCACCTCCTCGTTCGCACCTCTTCACTCGCACCTCCCCGCACGCACCTCTTCGCTCGCACCTCCTCGTTCGCACCTCCTCGCTCGCGCCTCCCCGCTCGCACCTCCTCGTTCGCACCTCCTCGTTCGCACCTCCGCGCTCGCACCTCCTCATTCGCACCTCCCCGCTCGCACCTCTTCGTTCACACCTCGGTCGCACCTCCCCCCTCGCACCTCCTCGTTCGCACCTCCCCGCTTGCACCTCCCCGCTCGCACCTCCCCGCTCGCACCTCCTCGTTCGCACCTCCCCGCTCGCACCTCCTCGTTCACACCTCCCCGCTCGCACCCCCTCGTTCACACCTCGTTCGCACCTCCCCGCTTGTACCTCCCTGCTCGCACCCCCTCGTTCACACCTCGTTCGCACCTCCCCGCTCGCACCTCCGCCAACCGCTTAGACTAAAAAGTGTTGTTTTTTCCCAGGTCACTCCCGGACTATAATCGGTTACGAGAAACACAAGGATGGTAAAGCGACGCTACTCGTGCTGGATCCCTCTCACTCGCCCTCCCAGGTAATACAATAAATACCGAAAATAAATAAATAACCACAAAGTCACACTCGCTCATCTGGTCCTTAACTATGACCCCTGTACTATGGATACCAGAGACCGACATACTTTTACGTTTAAATATATTTACTGACTTAATGGTGCAGTTATTAGCGGCCCTGACTTGCGCCGAGGGTCGTGGGTTCGATTTCCACATCGGGCAAACGTTCGTGTGACGAACAGCTTTGTTTGCTCTTTGTCTCGGTGTTCATTATCTATATATGTATGTATATTTTAAACGTATATAAGTATTATTACGCGCTGGGGTTCGGGATAAATAAATGTTCCACCAAAGTGTAACTTTCACTTAGAACACTTTAAAATTCTCAATTCGCTTCTTCCGCAATACCTAGAATCGTCGAAAATACTCTACAAAAGTCTAGTATTGTGTGTTTCCGATATCTGATAATAGATGGCGTTGTACTTTTCAAGCGTTATAGGTGTTAGATCCTTTGAGGTTTGTTTCGGCTGTTCGCCGATAGATGGCGTTACTCTTGCCGGCGTAACGGTATGTTTGTCAGTCTCTGGTATACACGGGAATCTTGAATTAGGCCCGGATTACCGTACGTGATTTGTTCCTAATAAAAAAGCAATCTAGAAGTACTAAACACATAGGTAGAGGTACTGAAGACACGTCTACCCGATGTGATGTGTGTAGTATACCACTGTCTCCATCATAGGCTTCAACTAATGCGCCGTCAAGCAAGCAATATAACAACAATAATAATTAGTGATACATTGCCAGCTCTCGCTCGCTCAGAATACAATTATTTCAGCTAAATTTTGTGCTCCAGTCATATTAAAGTGGTAATCTATTGTTGTCTTCGAGAACTTCAGTCCTTTTCACAATTTTATTACGGCCTACGGTAACTTGACTTTTTAGTCTAATTTTAGTTACTTCTATAATTCTCAGTAAGAGTTGAAGATTTACGAAATTCGATTGGCGAACAAAACAATTCGCGATTGACATAACTTGCTCTAATTTTTTCCCCTGCGGTCTGCGTGATGCTGTCTACAACAATTACAAAAGTTAATAAAAAACAAAAAGAAACTACTTTGGAACCGCTAAAATATTACGCAACTATTTCAACCGCTTCAAAAGTTTCTATAAGATGTTCTCAGCTTAGAATTCACATGTAATGATTATTTATTCTTCGGACACGCTTGTAATAGTGTAGTAAGCAAACACCGTAACTTATCAATCCTTTAATTTAACTCCACACAAGTACATAACTAAATGAATGCAATTAAATGTAACGTTGGAGCATTTTTATGAGTTTCCGAAAACACGGTAGAAAACAGAAGGGCGCCTCATGACATGTGATCAGGTAGACAGTTGACGTTAAGCTCCATTCCGGCGCGTTCATTAAAACAACGCTCATTGAGTTTCACCCTTCACAACACTATGCGATGAACGGTGCAGCTTACCATTGGCGACTAGACTACAACCCGACCTCATGTCTTAAGGGTAACGATCTGGCATTTTGAAATTCCCCTTAAACTCAGCTTGACTCCCCTCATCACTAGATGGAGCTATATCTGGCCTAGTCCTCCCTTCATCACTAGATGGCGCCATATCTGGCCTAGTCCTCCCCTAATCACTAGATGGCGTCAGATATAGATCTGGCCTAGTCATCCCCTCATCACTAGATGGCGCTATATCTGGCTTAGTCCTTCCTGTATTACTAGATGATGCTATATCTGCCTATTTCTGCCTTGAATCAGTAATGCGTTTCGCTTTGAAGGGCGGGGCAGCCGTTGTAACTATACTTGAGACCTTAGAACTGATATCTCAAGGTGGGTGGCGTATTTACGTCGTAGATATCTATGGGATCCAGTAACCACTTAACACCAGGTGGGCTGTGACCTCGTCCACCAATCTAAGCAATAAAAAAAAAATATATATCTGACCTAGTCCTCCCTTAGTCACTAGATGGGGCTATATCCTTGTCTAGTCCGCCCTGGTCAGTAGATGGCGCTATATCCTCGTCACTAGACGGCGCTGTTGTGTGTTGCGTGTCAGGTGCGGCAAGTGCTGTGCGGCAGCACGGCGTCGTGCAGCACGGCACTGCGACTGCTGCGGCGGGGCTCCCCGGCGCTGCGGGCGCGCCAGTATCAGCTGCTGTGCGTCACGGGGCTCATGGCCAGCGACGAGGAGTACGAGGTAGGAGAGAGGTTTTTTTTTCCTACCTAAGCTGATGATAGCCTTGAGAGGTTATTTCAGCGTAACCTTAACTAGTAGGTGAGCTCACGGGGCTCAAACCTGACGACGTTGCTAACACAAACCCTAGCAAGGGCCGTGCTTCGCAGAATCTACCACCGGATCGGAAACGCGACCCACTGAGAAGATCCGCCGAGAAACTCAGTGGGCTGTGTCTGAGGGTTAATTTACTCGTCGAGTCCATCGTTGCAAGCGACGGGTTCGAAGAGAACGATGACCGGTCGGGGAGAGCTCACTCTACTTTACCGACCTTACGAATCCCAATACCATAGACGAAACAACCAATGTTAAATCTTCATATATAAGTCTAAATCTCAGTTAAATTGTAATAATGACAGCCCCACCCTTCAAATCAAAGCGCCCGACAGCGTCACGGTCGAAATAGGTAAGGCAGTGGTACTATTACATATGGCCCTCAATAGTAACGCAATATAAATAATAATACAGACTATAGTAGAATTATTTTGTTCGTGCAGTTTGGGTCATAAAACATAGCCCGGCTAGGGCGGTAAACATGTTGCGCGGGCGCACACCATTATCGATAAAAAAAAATTAGTCATCGAAGGCAGGTACACGGCGGCGGGGTGGTATACGAAGGGTGGTGAGACATTGTTATGTTATGAGTCATTTGTACTTACCTGCAAATTATAGTACATTATGTCGAAGAGAAATGTGTTTTTATGCATTCGTTCTCTGAATTTCTTTAGTGACACAATGTCTACTCCTTTGTTTTGTATCAAAACGGCAGGATTTATTCAAAATAATATTTGCACTTGTTGTTATCAACAATGTGTTAAAAAATTTCACTGAAATAAGAATAGATTCCAAAAAGTTACGAAGTGTTAATTTCTGCCGTTCTCGTTAACTTGCTGCGTCGATATGTGGTGTAAGTGTTCGATCAGTGATTTGTTCTTTCATTTTTATCACTAACCCACAAAATGACAAAACTAAAAACACTATCGATAACGCTTATCGACAACAATAATGCGCATCACTATGCCCGTCCATAAGGCTCGTGAGTGGAAGAGAGAGCGAAATACTCGCTTCGCCGCTCCGATTTTTTATGACCCAAACTGCACGGACAAAATAATTCTACAATAGTTAAGGCATTCCTGAATGCATCGTCTCTATACAAAAACGATTTATTGCTAAATTGCGGCAGAACAGAATTAGCTTGAGCAGCGGAAACACACATCGTTTCCACGATTTCTTTTATAAAATAAACTGTGTCAATCACAGTTTCTTGTTTTTAAAAGTGCTCCTGAATCCACCCCGTAACACTAACGACCCGTGCGGTCTCACAAGACGTCCCACCACCGACTTGAAAACTAAAAATGCATTTTTATTTGTATGTGTTCTAACGAATGAAACCTTTTAGGGTTTGATGAAAGTTCCTAATATATATATTTTTAAATATGTACAACAATAATAAATCTAGAGCTAAATTATTATGTTGTTTGTGCGTCCGCAGGCCAGCAAGGTGCTGCAGTCGGTGCGCATCCCGTAGTGCGGCCCGGGGACCGCAGCCTAACTCGGCGCGGTCGCACAGCGCCGTGACGTCATACCCCACTCCCACCTCATACCGTTTGGTCAATTAATTACTTTAACGTCAATTCCAATTAGTTATAATGTTTCTTTTACGGTCACGCTTCGAATTATGTGGACAGACTGACAGCTCGCCTGATGTCTAATGTCCGTCTGCACCTGTCCTTGGGCTCCGACAACCACCTGCCATCATAGAGCACGTCAGCCTACTCGCAAATATTTGCAATGAACATAATATGTATAGTTTTGAAATTTCAAAAAAGAAATCAAACCCAATATCTAAAAGATATTTAATTCGTGCACTTAATAATATGTTCTTCGATCTTCGTCAACCGACTTCGACAGGAGGTTCTCTAGTGCATCGATAAATAATTTTTAGTGTAACTATTTTTCTTTAACCGAGTTTCAATTCATAATTAGGCTACAAAAGAATTAACTTCCAAAAAACAATTTATGGATGGAGCCTATAAAAAAAATCCAAAAAAAACAATATACCCGTTTAATATCAAGAAATATTTGTGATTTAATTTAGTTCGTAAACGTAAGGTCGTCGACCCCACGCGTCATATCAGTTGTTTGTGTTACATTGCGCGCTGGGCTAAAAAAAATGAATTCCATGAACTTGGCAGCCCAGGGTTTGATAACTTATTGAAACAACGATTTAATCTGCCAATCCAAAATAACATTAACAATAACGCATCCATCTTTCGTCACTTAAGAGCTATCAATTTATTTGATTAAGTCTATTTATTTACACATTGCGTATTTTATTTTTAATTAACTAAAAAAAAAAACATTAACTATGAAGCAAACAAAAAAGTTAATAAATAGAAATAAGAAAATGTAAGCTTTCATGACATTGCCTTTCAATTGTATAATATAAGCAAAGGAACTAATTATACAGGTGAAATTATGTATGTAAATTATTAAGATTGAAAAAAGTCAAATAACTTTTAATATATGGAAAGAGCTAATGCTCACGGATCATCTGTTGTTAAGTGGTTACCGAAGACTATACGTGTCGCAAAATTACCTTGACCTAAGCGCTAATATTAGTTGAGATCACATTCTATTAGAGGTATGAATTCCATATGATGTGTGTTATGAGCCCATATGAATTAGTACCAGTTTTCTATTTGGCTGGACTTTGAAATCATTCCTCCCTTGACCTTTGCTAATCTCTTAATATCAAGCTAAGCTTGTCTATGGACCTATTCCAGTTCAAAATTGACGACAAAACTTCTACAGCTGGGCACATATTAGAACACTCCGGTGTGACCATCATTAACAGCTAAACACGAATGTGTTGCCAGCGTCGAATTGTCTACATTCAAAATGTCTAACTCTCAAAATTTATCACTTCGATAGAAACCGCTAATATGCAAAATAATCCGCCCGTTTCAAAAATATATATTAAATATTCACTGTGCTTTATTTAAAAATAAAATCAATAATATTTTAAGGAATAAATTATTATAATGGGATTTTATCAAAAACAAACAAATATGTACATAGTTAAATAGCATGTAATGTATATACAGCAGCAATATATGTAAAACTGTGGTTTCTGAATATCCTTATAATAAACATTTTATTGCCGGATTAGCGCCCACTATAGAACTTCTGAATGGCTTTAACAATCTACACACACATATATAAAATCTACACATATATATAAATAGGCAACAGTGGCATTTTCTATTTGTCGACCGATTCTCTATCTTATTTAGTTGCCACAGTAGAGCTGTAGGGTTGTCAATTATTATTATTTATTTTTCTTTTCAACATGTCATTATCAAAAAGGAATGAGTCAATGTATTGCATGATTGTTATGTGACATATAATTTTTTGGGTATAACTTGACTTAATTTCTTTCTTGATCAAGAAATAGTATTCGTAACGTTGGAATATAATGAGAGAGAAAATAACAAACGCGAAAAAAAATATAACATTGAATGTTAAAATGATTAATAATTAAAACACACACAATTCAAAAAATATATATTTCCAAAAACAATATCTAGACTGAACTATAACATAAAAAAATAAAAAATATTGACAGAATAATTGTGTTCGGTTTATTGTTAAACAAACAAACAGACGGTAAAGCCTTTACCCTATATTACTATTTTATTTTAAGGACTATTTAATTTTAATTTATTTAAAAAAAAATCAATTGAACATGTTTCATATTTACATTATAAATGTGAATCTGCTATAAGTATTTTGCCAATTACATAATATATTTTACAAATTTTAATTGGATTTCATGACATAACCGTTTATTTGTTATTTATTTATTGGAGGACCTTGCATATTGTAATATAAGTTACCAACTAATGATTATTATTTATTATCTAGTTTTAAATGAAAATGATTATGTCATTTTTCATACATTAAAATTTTCAATTTGACATTATATATTATATGAATATATTTTTTAATTTAAATAATTAGGACTTGCACTTTTTTTAAATAGACACATCTTTCTTAAATCTTTAAAACGATAAAAGCTTATAAGCGAAGAATGTGTGTTTTTAATTTGTGATAATTTTAAAAACAACCTTATTATTAAATGTGTTTACTATTAATTAAATTAATTTTAGTATCGTGTAATTTTGTTTTGTGAGCAATTCAAAATATTTGTGTAATTAATTATTCTCTTCTCGCTCATGTTTTGCGTAATGCGTAAAAGTGAGAAAAAAAATGTAATGTATTATATTTATTATAATGTTGACTATTGAAAAATACTTTTTAAATTCGTGTGAAATACACAACTATTTAAAATTAACTTGTTAATATTTTAAAAACGTGTTTGAACGAATTGACGTAATAATAATTTTGAAATTGGGATCAAATTGGATTGCTGTGAAGCCGCACCCCGCAAATGGGAATCTCCCGAAAATGATCTATTGAATAGGAAAAGTTTTACATAATCACAATTATGCATTGTCATTTACATAAACGGCTACAAATTATAACGTCATTAAAATTGACGGCTTGAGAATCTTTTTCTTTATTCGGATTCTTTCTCTTTATATAATAATGTGAAAGAAGTTTTTCGGGAGAAAAAATCTAAAGGGGGGAGTACTGACGTTTCTGAGCACTCGCCTAAATTCTGATATAAAAAAACTAATTACATTATGAACACGGGTGTAGCAAGCGAAAGTATGTCGTCAGAAAACAGTGCTTTTTGCTTGCTTGCCAATCAATCAAATAATTTTGGCATAAATAAAAAGTTTTATGAGGTTTTACAGTACATGTAATAAATTTTATTCACAAGATTTTCAGGGTCACTCCAGAGTTTGACGAAATTCGATTATACTAATTTCAAGTTACTACTACTACAAGTACTATAATGAAAAACTAACTTCACGTAGACTCCTTCTAGATTTATCTGGTAAAATCGGTATGACCACGGTACAAGAATCATGCTTCAGTGTATATATTTCAAAAAAAAAAACAACGGCGTGTTTAAAAATAAATTGAAAATATTAGTTAAATTTACCAGAAATTGAGGAATTGAATGTTTGTTATAGAATTGTTGATATTGAGAGTTGTTGTGGAGATAAGGGTTTTATAAAATGCTTAATCGATTTGAAAATGAAATAGTCGAGTGCATTATGATCTCGGCTGACTTAATAATAATGTATAATGTAAATGTTGACTTATCTGAAATTCTTTCTAATTTCTATTTGAGTAATTAATTAAACTTCAAACATCATTACTAACGCCCATAAGTTATATTGATATTTTGTTAATAAAATATATTTCCAAACAAATAATTGTATCGACAATTCCCTAACTGGATATAGTAGGGAACTAAATTAAAAAAATAATCTGTCTCGAACGGCCGAGAAAATTGCACCTTTTATCTATTCCAATTACGAAGTCCCATTTGACAGATGTTATTAGGTATTAAGTTAATATGTGTGTGAATTAATTGTCTAATGATTTAGATTGATTGTGTATTTTTTAAATGATCATTTACGACCATGAACAAAAAATCATTATTATTTCAAATTAAGCGAAACGTAAAGAGTCACGTTCTAAGCGTTACGTTCAAAAGGGACTTCGTAATTGGAATAGAGTATAAGTGTTTTGTCTTCGCCATAAATTGAACCCTCCTGATTTCTGGTAAAAATCTAGTCGTAGCTAGTTGAATCGATGCCGGTTATTTGTGTTTCAATATAACATGAAAATATTAATAATACAAACACAAAAATCTAGATTTATGTATGTTTGAAAAATAATAATACTAGTCTTTAAAAAACCCACTCACTCATTCATGTGATATTTAGATAAAAATACGCGAGAATTTTCACTTTTGCATATATATAATATTTATAGTTTGTGAAATATGTTTTATCCATTTCAGTCGCAAGCAAATATAGAGTGAATCAAATTATAGTCTGATCATCCACTTAGAAATTAACTCTACATTTTGAATAAAATTAGTTTAAATCTAACATAAATTGCGACAGTAGTTCCGTTGTTCAAACCAAGATGGCGCTGAATGTTCATTTATTAAGAAACGTTCGTTCGAAACGGACGTTTTAGAAGTTGTTGTGTAAAATTCCCGAAATGTATAAAACATATTTAGCTTTCCACTGGTGTCGTTCAGTGATAGACGAAAAACTGTGATAGGACGAGCGCCTAGTTCGCGGGCACGTTATAAACGAACGCTTTGGGAACGCACATAAAATGCTACTACGTCGAGAGGCAAAAGGCTATTCAACTAAGGCGACATTTTTACAACTTTAAAGAAGAACCATTTAAAGGTTAGAATTTGGAAAAAATATCATAAAAAAAAAAAAACTTCTTCACGCATTTGAATGGAGTAAACTTATTTGAAGTTCAATTAAAAACATCGAACTGTTAAATCTAACACCAAATAAAAGGCACCTTTAATTACAAAAGATAAATGTCACTTAAACGAAATACCCTTTCAGCTCTCCCGATATTATCAAATCGTGCTAATAAAAACGTTAGTTTCACTGTTTTGTTTGTTTTTTGTTTTAGCTTAAGCGTAATTATGTCTTATTGAGTTTTTCATTGTGCGTTCCCGAGGTGATGTAAAGCGCACGTAACACTTTGTAAGTTCACTCTGCCTCACAGCACGGAGCGACCGCTTCATAGAGACAGCTAGGCTGTGATCGCATGTAATGATTCCTCAATAAACTATTGTAAGTTACTGATCTAGTATATTTCATTTGTACCCAGCCGTGGTGAACCCAGAATTTCAGGTTTAATTATTGGTTTTTCTTAGTTCGTTTTTTTTTTTATGAAGGTAGTATTACTGGTGGCCTTTCCAGTTTTTCCAGGGCGGGTAAGGGCTCAGCCAAGAGGGGTGGGATTTGCTAACAGCTACCCGAGCGCCTCCAACGGAGACCTGGCAACTCAAGAGCAGCTGCTTCGCGAATGAATTTACTGCCGGATTGGAATCGCGATCCACTGAGAAGATCCGACGAGAAACTCAGTGGTTGTGTCTATGGACTAGTTTGTACGTCGGAGTCTACGAGTTCGACAAGGACGGTGAACGGTACTTGAAAAGCCTAAAAGCACCGAGAGTGGATCCAGGGAATGTTTTGGGCTTTGCTTTGCCCACTCACGGTCTGATAAGTAATTAGCGGCGACCACAATAGAAGGGTTTTCGTGTCCCGCCGCTTTGTCGAAGTAGCGTTCTGACGCTTCCTTAAGACTTACTGGACTATCGTATTATATTTAAGTCGTCGTGAAGATCTACATTCCTCACATACCACGGTGCACCAATGGCTATCCTGCAGAAACAGGATTGAATACACTGGAGTGAGTTTATGTGCATGCGGGCTGCGTAAGCGAACACTACACTTGAATAGGCCATGATCCACGTTAGAACTTATGCAAGTTTTGTAGAGTAACACCTTGTTACAATTTACTTTTTTTACAGATCATGGGTTAGAGTCGACAGAGTAGGAATGCGGCTCGGTCGCGTATTGCCTTAATGTGCGGACCGAATGTCTTCCCTATGCCGAGGGTGACGCCTAGTTATAAATAAAAAACACATTTTTGTAAATTCTTTATTTTTCAAAACAGTTTCACAAGAGCATTGTCATATACATTAACAACATGTGTACATGTTTTTATGCAGTTTACATATAGAGGAATCATACACACTAAAATATCTGATTCAAAAATATGGGCTGATCTAAAAACAAGATTCGTTTACTTATGAAAATACATTCGACTTCTTTTTTATTTATAGGAAAGGCACTTATAAAGATTTTAATTGTTTCGTCAAATCAAAGGTTGTTAACAAAATTGTCAAAATTTGAAATCTAATGTTTACCACATACGTGAAGACATATATTAGGAAGATATTTAAAAGAGTTGATGTTAGTTTATTGAATCTGAAAAAAACTAATGGGCTTAGAAAACAATAAGAAATTATTTCATGAAACAATTCTTCAATAGAGCAAAACTATTACTCACATTAGATACAATTTATATGAGTTTGATCATTTATATTTGAAATGACTGTCTCCATCTTATTAGCATTTGATATAGTAACACAAACAATAAGACTCGAAATAAAAAATAAAAAAATTCAAAGTTTAATACACAAAATTTTGTTCTTTAAATGACTTGTGTCTTTTTAAATAACGTTTTCCACATTATTAAACGTATATTATGTACAATGTCTGCATTATTAACCCGTCACACTTGAGAGACGACACTCTCTCACCAAAATAAGTGTTAATCGTAAACCTCTCGAGTGCAAAGGTTTAACTATTGAATCCTAACACAATACAACATTACAATGATACATCTGATTTATAATAATATAAATACATATCCTAAAAATTCGTTAATCCGATACATTTGTGTTGGCAATCTTGTATTCGTCAAAAATATCTATAAACATCAATAATGTTGCCAGCTGCAATAAGCTACAATAAGTTTCAGTGTCACAGCTTTACTTGAAATTTAAGTAACTATATAAATTTTATTGCATATATTCAGTTTGTTGAACTCAATAAGATTGAGTCAGTGAGCAATTTCTTTTCATACACATCAAAATATAGTTAAAAAGCAATTTATAAACTTACTACCAAATTTATGAAGATATAAATAAATTTCATGGTGTTTCAAACATGAGAATTAATAAGGTTATTGACTGCAACCACCATAATTAGAACTATATATATATATATATAAATTCATAAATTAAACACAATCTAAAAAATGCTGAAAACATCTCATTGCCAAAAAAAAGATCTCCAATACTGACATCAGTTTAGGAACTACTTTTTAGCCGTTAAATAATTTAGTCAATTACAAAATGGCACGCTCATAGATAATAATAGACTGACCTAAATCAAAAAAGCAAATCGTTGAGAAATAACAAAATATTTTTGTAATTAAAAACTTGTCAGATTTCATTATTTCTACTTTAACGAAAATAGTCTGATAAATACTAAGCGATATAATAATATTGCTCGAATAGTTGATTAGGCAATTTTGATATTAAAATGTAATTTTGATGATTTTCTATTATTAATCAGAATTTTATAGATCTTAAGATTTTTCTCAATGTTTGATATCTGTTTATTATTAAATTTTTTAATTTATATTGCTGTACTAACACTTTTTGTTGTATTTTATTAAGAGTTTCATTAAAACTTTTCGTTTTTATGATAAATGTCACATTTTCTGCAAAACTGACCTAATAATCAAATTGGTCATCATCATATACCTAATTCATTTAAGTAAAATTTACCTGCGATTTTTTTACGTAAAGCGAACTTATATGACGTATATCTAAGTTAAAAACAACAACGCGAGGCAAATGTCACAATCTCAGACTCTCAGACAGTCTCAGACCCAAAATGGTTTATGTCACTGTCATGTTTACTTTACAAGCCTTGTCAAAATATCCACAAGTAAAAGAGTCAAAGATAGCACTACTCCAGTCTAGAATATAAGGTAATCGTAGAAATTCTGAGATTGGCAGATAAAGGATTTATAATAAATCTATGTTTGCTTACATTGCACCTAAATCGTAATAGGTCAGTCTATTATTAAGCGTGCGATTACTATTAAATGTAGAATATTAGACGACGTAACTACCCTACAAAGAAGCCAGGGCTCTCTTTAGTCCATAAAACTTAATGAAAAAAAATTCCTTTGTTGCATTGGATAATCTATGGTCCTACTGAACCGATTCTGAATATTTATAGAATCTTATACCTGGGTGACGTATTTATTTCGAGGTAATGTATTTAATTGTATGTTATAATTAATAATTATTTAATATTAATTTATAATTAACGTAAAAGCAAGCCGTTCGGTTTCGAAAGGAATTAGTGTATTGTGCTGAAAAGACATTTCTGCGATTATATTTGTATTGTTTTTCCTTAAATTTTAATAATGAATTTTGTGCTTTTTCTTTCAAAAGTGACAATCTTCCCGTTTTATCTTTCAACTCTTTAAACACCTTTTAGCGGAAAAATAAAATAGATAACTATGTATATATATTGTATGTATGTATACGTGATTTTATATGTAACTAAATATGATATGCAAATATGTTTTTTACTTTGAAAATATTGGATTTCCATCCAACCATTCATCCTTAAAAATTTATAGGAGTGGAATTAACAAAAAAAACCTTTCTCAGTGGATGCTTTAACACATAAAGACATCAATTGCTAAAATTTCAATTTTATAATCGCAATTTCAGGTCTACGTTTACAAATCATAAATAAATAAATATAATGTGATACCGACAAAGTAACTCCAGTTTGTAACCGAGAAGATGATCGTACTTTATGCAAGATAAAAACTTAAAGTCCAAAACTAAAATTGTCTGAAGCCAACACTGAGTAAATGTGAAATTTTAAAATTACTTAAAATTATCTCGTTACGTTTCTCAAATGTATCTATTTCCTTAAATTCGTAATGTATAGGTAGGTACATTAAAAAAGTGTGTAGTATTGTCTATGGTAGATCCCTTGTCTGCTGTATGACGGACGAACAGAAAGGATTAGAACCATAGAGCCACGATATAGCACTGGTCGAGATTTCCATTAAATATAATGATGTCGCATTAAATAAATAGATACTTAAATAAAATAAAACTTAACTAAGGTCATGAAAAACATATCCGTTACGTTAATTTCTTATTAATAAAAAACTATCTTACCGATGCATGTGTGTAAAATATTTTACTTTAAAGCGAAATGGTTAATATTTTTACTCGTCAGCCTTGACGTTAAAAAGATATTGAAATAATTCATGAATGTGAGGATGCAATTTAAAATTAAAAAAATATATATAATTCACACGTGCATTCATTCGGTAATTTCGCTGTTCATTATATTGGTCCCAATTAAAGTTTTTACCGTATCTTTTTATAAGAATTGTTTATTTCGAATGAAACCTTTCTTTGTTCGATAAATAATTTTACAAATATTTGGTTGAAATTTAAATCTGAAGGCTTTTTTTTGTTTTTTTTTTTTTTAATTTCTCAATCCGCGGCTAATTTTTCAAACTTATGAAATGAATGAGCAAAACTACTTATGGAACGGTGACGTCACGCACAAATGTCAAAAATCACGATTGTCATCGACTGTACTTAATTCTCTATAAGAGGCACTAAAACTAGCGTTGCTATTAACGTACGTGACGTCACAGTTGCCGCCTACATTTATTTGATACTATTCAATGACGCATTTAATTAATGAATAAACGACGTGTTAATAATTGGCTGAAAGCCAATTATGCGCATATATACCAGATTCGGTTTTATACGCGGTGTATTTCAGTGTGCTTAGTACGTGTTTCTTATCGTTCACGATAGCGTAAAAGTTAACCTAATTTTGTATGCAGTTGGAACAGCGCCCCTAGCGGCAAACGCACGCAAACGATCCCATTCCATACAAATATGAGTTAACTTTTACGCTATCGAGAACGTTAAAAAACTCGCGCTAAGCACACAGACGCGCGGTCGCCCCGCTCGGAATGCGAGCAATACTACATGGTAGCCAAGAGAGTATATGTACTGAATTTTATTACTTTTTTTTACAATATTGAAATAAAATATACAAAATAATAGTAATGGGGCAATTACGAATCGATATTAGTCAAAACTACTGCCGCACTATTGATAACGAAGAACTTCAAGTTATTAGCGGGATGCGAAATGATAAAATTACATATGTGCGTATACTGAATATATCCACGACTAAAGATTTAAAAAAAGGATAAATTAGAAAGAAAAAAATCGTCGAAAACTCAACTATCAGTCACAACGTAGGTTTTAAAAGCAAATTTTGTAGACGCGAAATGTATAGCGAACACCTCAAGCGTTCGCCTGGCAACTATTCGTCTTACATTGCGTCCGAAGCAGAGCGTTAATAAAGCCAAAACGTTACGAATCTCATGCTCGATCTGTCTTACTTTTCTGGAATAATTGCTCCGATACGCCTTCCGTAATGGTAATGAGGTATATTTAAAAAAAAAACCAGAATCAACCTTTAATACCAGCGCAGGCGACACGAACGTATAAATGCAAAATTGAATTGTACCAACGAAGACTTAATACTTGTGACTTGTCCTTTAACACGAGGACATTATAAATTATGAGTCGGGTTCCGAACACCTGACGCCGTCTCCGCGACCCTAACATCCGCATTCATCTTCCGGTAGATTTATTTGAACTTCTTAGCCGAAGGTCACCGCGACAGAGGTGTCCTGCAGTACTGCGACAGAAGCACTGATGGAATGAACTATATTCGAACTGCTCCAAGATATCTTTCAAGAAGGTTCCTGGCTTCGGTGTGCTGATAGGCCAAATTTGTTACCGAGCCATTGCTTAAGTTTTTTCCGTCGTTTCGAAAACTCGTATAGACGCATCGTGAAGTGTGCTAACGAATGCGCACGCGTGCTCACGAGTGCTCATGCGTGCTTACGGGTGCTCACGTTTCTAATTTCACACAATATGAATGTGGATGTCGGGTACGCCGTTATACTAAATAATTCATTCAGAGTCCTTTGCGCGAGCCGATACGTTACGTATTCATATAAATAAATCACAATACTTAAAATTACATTAACAGCCTTTTTTTGAGTTTTTTTTAAATATTTTTATTTTTTTATATTTATATAACACAAGGAGCGTCTTAGTGACCCGCTACACGGACACGTGTGACGAAGCCGTTTTCTTCTCGTGTCAATATCAGTGCGAGAATTTGGATCTATATTTATTGATAAAGTCTAAACTACAAAGATTTTTCTAGTTGAATATCTAAACTAATGTTATACTGTAATCTATTCGAAAATATTTATGTAAGCAATTTGCAACAGAAATCGGAGCTAAGAGGAAGCGAAAATAAATAAAGAATATTTTGCTTTAATAGGCTGGTGGTTCAAGAAATCGAATAGTAATTAAAAATTAACACCAAATTCTCACACAAATAAATATTATATTTACAAAAGAATGTACAAAAGTATATGATTTATTGTTTTTAAATTATTAATACAGTATAAGAATATACGAATACGAGGCAACACTTAATACTAATTGTCTGTCAGACAGGTTAATAATTAAATACAAATTTCTCTATAGATTTCGATTTCTATATAAACATTACATTTTCGACTATTCATTAGTAAGCTCGATAAATTCATATTTTAGTCGTAGTAAGCTCAATTTTATGGCAACATTTGTAAATACAGTTCCAGTAAGTATGATAAAAGTTCTTACAGTACCCGCCGATAAATATTGCACGTCGACCTTTGGAAAGAGACAATCGGCTAACTTCGGTTCTGTAGAGCGCTATCTCTGTCACATACTGCCTAAGTGACATTTGTCAAGCGTTGTTATGCAGTACAGTGCAGTCGGACTGTTAGGGGTTCGTAAAACAGAGATAGTGCTCTACAGAACCGATGTTAGCCGATTGTCTCTTTCCAAAGGTCGATGTGCAATATTTATCGTCGGGTACTGTACTTTTGTCCGTTAGTAAATAAAGACTTTATATCCTTAAAATGGTTTTTAAATAAATTGTGGCAATTCGAAATTTTAAATTTAAATAAACACGACATAAACCCGTAAAAACATTTTAGGGGTGTGCGTGAGACTAAATTAAAAAAAGTTTTTGTTATTCCCATGTATTGTATATGTATTGGATTAATTTTACCTGAAAATTTTATTATCGTTAATATCGCAGGTTGTTAAAATGTTAAATAATAAATCAAATACTATTGTCATCTATCCTCCGAGTCCATTGCGGGGAATCTATGCAGCACGCATAGTCCCAAAAACCCCATCAGATGGCGCTGAGTGTTCTATGATTTTAACAATGTCCCAACAAAACCCACGTAATGAAATGATATTGAACAAATATATTTATCGTATAAAAAAAATCAATTTTAATAAGTTCTCTCACCAGTAATGAAGTCGGAGTAGTAGCGACAGCCCTACTGTGCTACAGACTTACAAACAATCAGACATATGTCTTTATTTACTAACGTAATTCCCTGTCTGACCGTCGCCTGTTTAGACTTTCTCCTCGTTCAGAGGCTCCTCTTCTTTCTTCTCTTCGGTTTCGTTGATTTTCTTTGGTGAGTTCCAGGGCTGCAGTTCCCCGGAGCCGAAGAGTACGAAGCAAAGGGCTCCAACGATGTAAGTCCCGGATAATATATAGAAGACTATCCTCCATTGTTCGATCGTATTCTGTGGATGTTATTGTAGGTATTAGTTTTAGCGAATTTCAGCTCTATTAATTTGAACATAAGGTCTAAAATATTTTTTTCTAAAATCGACACTATAGAAGTACAATTATTTTTAGAAATCACACAATAAAAATGATGGCTTATTATGTTAATTTTATTTGATTTATAATTAGAATTTCTAATGTTGAATTGATTGTAACCTACATATTGGGCGTAGTTCAAAAGTTCAAAAGGAAAAAGACATATCCGACGTTATGCTCCTACTAGCTAGATGATTATTATTTTTTTGATAACGCCCTCTTGTTGTGTCTTTAAAGCAGTCTGTTGCTCTCAATTAAAAAAATTAGTATTAAGATGTCAGGAAGAGTCATAAAGTTCATTATCGATAAAGTTGATTATTGAAAACACAAACAAAACATTTTCTGAAAATAAATCGTGGCTAGATCGATTTATCGCCCCCGAAATCCCCTGTATACTAAATTTTTGAAAATCTTTGGAGCCGTTTCCGACATTCAGATTATAATATATATATATATATATATATTATATATACAAGGATTGCTCGTTCAAAGGTATAAGATTTCGAAATTTCGAAGATACAAGAAACAATGTATACTGCGTCTTTGCTTACGTTATTCGTCGTGAGTTCACCGACCATAAACGTGGAGGCCCACCCTCCGAACGAAGACAGCGTGTTCGCTAGACCGAAGATAGTTCCTGGAATATGAATTAGAGGGAACCGGTCAAACCATCCCAACACAAAGCAATACATCAAAGCAATAATAATAAAAAAAAAACACAACAGAACTGATCTTACTGGTCGTAGGACGTGTTATTAGTCCACGCGGGTAGGTACCACCACCCTGCCTATTTCTGCCGTGAGCAGTAATGCATTTCGGTTTGATTGTAGATGTCTATGGGCTCGTCCACCCATCTAAGCAATAAAAAAAACTGAACAGCTATACATTCTGGTGTTAAAAGACTCCATAGATCACTCAATGGAAGTCGTCGTGGCCTAAAGGATAAGACGTCCGGTGCATTCGTATCTAGCCATGAACCGGTGTTCGAATCCCGCAGGCGGGTACCAATTTTTCTAATGAAATACATACTTGACAAATGTTCACGATTGACTTCCACGGTGAAGGTATAACATCGTGTAATGAAAATCAAACCCGCAAAATTATAATTTGCGTAACCACTGGTGGTATAGGACCTCTTGTGAGTCCGCACGGGTAGGTACCACCACCCTGCCTATTTCTGCCGTGAGCAGTAATGCGTTTCGGTTTGAAGGGCGGGGCAGCCGTTGTAACTACACTAAGACCTTCGAACTCATATCTCAAAGTGGTTGGCGGCATTTACGTTGTAGATGTCTCTGGGCTCGTCCACCCATTTAAGCAATAAAAAAAAACTGACCAACCATACGTTCTGGTGCCAACGGACTTCATAGATCACTCAATACTAGATGAGCTTCTCCATCGATCTAAAGTATTGTATTGGTCTTACCACTGAAATTGGGGGCGATGTCCAGACCGTTGCCGAGGTAGCCCGCGGTCACAGCTCCGTTGATGGTGAGCGCGGACGTGAACATCGCTATGGACCACACCCGGTCGTCGCCCAGAGACGCCTGAGCAATCATGAGCAAACCTGAAAATTGAAGTTATTGTTGAAGATATAACGACCCAATTGACGAATCGAATCAAACTCACAGCCCGAGGTAGAGTATCTTTCACACCATTTCATTCCTTCAACATGGAAATCCTCCTTAGAGCGCTAGTGTTCATTCAATGATCAAAATTCGACCATAATCACTGACAACTCAAGATTTAAATTGTATGTATTAACTTTTCTCTTTAAATTTCTTATTGATATTTAAAAAAAATTGTCTATTTCTATTATTTTTCTACCTTAGCTGAGGCCTTGACAGTCCGTTCAGCGTAACCCTAAAAAGTAGGCGAGCTTACGGGGCTCAAACCTGACGACGTTGCGAACACTAGCTCTAGCAAGAGCAGCACTCCACAGAATCTACCACCGGATCGGAAACGCGACCCACTGAGAAGATCCGGCAAGAAACTCAGTGGACTGTGTCTGTGGGTTAATTTAACTAACTCGTCGAGCCCTTGTTGCAAGCGACGGGTTCGACGAGAACGATGACCGGTGCTTGAGGTACCTAAAAGCACCGTTAGTGGATCGGGAGGATCCGAAATGCCGTGTTTTGGGCGAAGTCGACTGTTTACCATTCGGTCTGCAGGATCGGAAGGATGTATATTAATATTCGCTGGTAGCTACCACAATGTGTCGATACGCGGTAGAAGTGAAGCCTTCACAAGTATTACTATCTCATTCTCTCTCCTGCTAAATCCTATAAATGTAGGTATGTTTGTATTTTTCTGTGTAGATTTTTCGTTTCATTTCGGCTTCAAATCACAACAACGGTGCCGAAAGTTTTCAATTAAAATAAATCAGTCGAAAATTATTATAGTTCACAGAGACAACAATTAGTTTACCGTATATATATTTTTAAGCTGATTTATTATTTCAAATTATATTTGTTCATAGACATTTAATAAGACAAAGGACATAATGGTTATTCAATTGTCTTATCAATAAACAGAATCTTTTTCAAGGTTACATTACCTGGGATGCCAACAGCGAAGCCAGTGAAGAGTTTCCTCGCGGTGGTGGTGGAAAGCTTGCCGCTCCTCCTGAGGTAATCAGCCAGCACGGACGACACCAACGCACACAGGTACTTGCCAAGATACGGCAAGGACGACAGAAGACCGTTCTGTTGATCAAATTCAACATCAAAATGTTTTCGTTGCTTAGGTTTCATATTTATAACAGATTTCTTAAATACTTCTTAATCTTTAACACATTATAATGCTCTTATTGGCTATGGTACTATGGCGGTAGCTATCATACAACACAAGATATTTGACTAATGCCGGTCATCGTCCTCGTCGAACCCGTCACTTGCGACGAAGGGCTCGACGAGTAAATTAACCCTCAGACACTGCCCACTGAGTTTCTCGCCGGATCTTCTCAGTGGGTCGCGTTTCCGATCCGGTGGTAGATTCTGGGAAGCACGGCTCTTGCTAGGGTTCGTGTTAGCAACGTCATCAGGTTTGAGCCCCGTGAGCTCACCTACTAGTTAAAGCGACGCTGATATAGCCTCTCAAAAACAACCTTTGGACCGCCGATCTACTAGGTGGAAATTCACTAGCTCGGTGGAACATCTTCCTTTAGCTGTATACGCCCAGGGTATGAAGATCAGAACGGAAATCGTTATACGGGTCCTAACCTCCTCTCCTAATTGTATGGAATGGATGGAGGGATGACTGATTGCTTGAAGACCTTTCCAGTTTCACCAGGACAGGCAGGCGAGCTCGGGCTTGGCTGGGAGGGGTGGAATTGCTGACAACTGCTCGAGCGCCTCCAAAGGAGACCTAACAGCTTAAGGGAACTTACTCCGACCCACTAAGGAGATCCGGCGAGAATCTCCGCGGACTGATGACATGTGTTAGGTTTTATGTAGAAATCTTTGACGAGTTCGACGAGTACTGTGGTTACCATTGTCCCTGCTCCTAATGCTAAATCTGCAAGCGTCTAACACTTGTGTTTTTATGTGGTTTAAATAGTTGCCATGTTCCCTTGAAACCGTAAATATGTACATTCCGATGCAACGATATGTTTCCTTCGTTTTTCTGTCAAACTTGACGTTTAAAACACAGAGCTTACAGGGATTGTAGCTAAAAAGCGCTTTATTTTCACTGAAATTATAGACGTGCTAAATGAGTCATACAAGCGTAATGGTATTTGCGCGAGTTAGTGTTCCGTAAACCTTGCGTGAATGGTCAATCAGTCAATTCGTGGATAAAGTACCGTAGATACAAGCCTGTACGATGGTTTTGTACAATATTATATGCGAACAGCAAAAAAAAATTATAGCTTAATGATGAGTATGTGTTTGAAGCAACGGTACATTAGCAGTTTTGGAGGAAACAACGAAGGCAATATATATCGAGCGAGTGAAATTACTCGGTAGACCGATGATCTGAACGTTTTAAATTTGTTTATATGAAAACTTGTTTTTTTTTATTGCTTAGATGGGTGGACGAGCTTACAGCCCACCTGGTGTTAAGTGGTTACTGGAGCCCATAGACATCACGCAAATGCGCCACCCGCCTTGAGATATTAGTTCTAAGGTCTCATGTATAGTTACAACGACTGACCCACCCTTCAAACCGAAACGCATTACTGCTTCACGGCAGAAATAGGCAGGGTGGTTGTAACCACCTCGCGCGGACTCACAAGAGGTCCTACCACCACTAAAACCCTTCTCTACGAAATGTCAGTGGCGCGATTCAGGAATCTGTCAAACAACTTCTTTTCTTTGCTAGCTACATTCTCACCTAAACATTTGATTGATTTGTAAATAAATAAAATAGCGTACAGTATCAAAAGTAAATAGTAAAAGTAAATAAATATAATAGAGTACAGTAAATAGAGTACAGTACAGAATACTGTTGATGGTGTAATTATTTTATCCAAAATAAAACGGCCTCACACGCCGCGCCATCGGATATTTGGGCATCAAATTCCTATCGTGCTCTCATAATGAGTTCCGAGAAATATCGCACCATATACCTTCAGAAGTGATAAAATAAAAATGTGAGATCGACCGACGGGTTTAAGCAAAAAATAATATATAAACGCTTGAATGATTGCTGCGATAATTTAAGCGGACATCTTGGAGCCGAGCAGTGGCGCCGTCAGATCCCATTAGGGTTCCTTATGACATGTAATAACGCAACAAGAATTAGTCATAATACTTAATCATGGTCATTGATCTTTTACTGGTGGTAGGACCTCTTGTGAGTCCGCGCGGGTAGATACCACCACCCTGCCTATTTCTGCCGAGAAGCAGTAATGCGTTTCGGTTTTAAGGGTGGGGCAGCCGTTGTAACTATACTTGAGACCTTAGATTTTATATCTCAAGGTGAGTGGCGCATTAAGTCGTAGATGTCTATGGGCTCCATTAACCACTTAACACCAGGTGGGCTGTGAGCTCGTCCACCCATCAAAGTAATAAAAAAAATTATATTAAAGAACTCCGTGATTTGTATGCAATCCATCTTATAACATGCGCGCCCTTTTTCAGCGGAGATCTCTGCGAGATCAATGCTATTTTTTTATTTCGCAAGATCTGCAGACTTTTCATTTCGTTCCTGGGTTCTTGGGTCAGTTGAATTAAAAAAATTGGTGGCTAGTATGATGTATCCGTATCTCTTAATGTATAAGCCGGACAGGCTAAAATCATATTATACATATTTTATTTATTAATTAACAACTAAGTAAGGCCTATTCACCTAGACTATGCAATTAGCAAGAGTTTGAGGTATTGCGAACATCAAACAATTGTAATGTACGAGATGACTCAGTCGTTACGTCGAAGCGCTTAAGTTATGTAACATTATTAACAAAAGTATTAACAAAATATTCAATGATTTATGTTCGAATTTTAGATAGAACCTAATATTATGAATAAATAAAATAAAAAATTTGATCCAGTCTGGAGTCTGGTTTAGAGTTTGAAATTATTATAATAATAAATACGAATTCATCGTTATGAATTATAATTGAATTAATGAAATAAACTCATTTACTACTGGTAATAGGACGTCTTGTGAATCGGCACGGTTAGGTACAACGTTTTACTGTTAAAACTGAGACCTCAAAACTCATGCGTCAAGGCGGTTGACAGCGTACGATGTCATATTATGTACATACATACTCGTGCTTGCTTCCCATCAGATTGAAGATTCACCTATTATGATATAAATAACAAAGATTTAAGATCGCATTAAGCACAAAAAATCGGGATCATCCGCAGGCACGTTATACACTAAGCTTTTCTACACTATATACAAATGTATATAATTTACGAATTGAAAATTATTTTCTGTATTCTTGCATTTTCCTATAGTAGCTTCCATTCACTAGAAAATATTATCTTTCCCCATTATTGTATCTGATTAACGACGTGAGGATTGCTAAACGTAAATAAAATACATAATAGTGTGTGAATGCGTAATGAATGTTTAGTGTTTTTTAATGTGCAAAATCACTTTTGTGCATACCTGTACCGCTTACGTTCATTCACCTTCCGCTGACTCAACATTTACAATTTCATATGGAAGGACTAAAAGTTGTACATTCAGGATTAAAGATCAACGTAGGTAATTTTTTAAACAACACTAAAACTAAACTTAAAACTTGATTTAGTTTGAATATTTATTTAATTTTGCCTAATCCGCAGTTTTCGTGGTCGCATATGACTAAGGGCTTGTTCACAAAACTGCGATGCGACGTCGCGTCGTAAAAATCTACGAGCTCCCACGACACATCGCAAGAACTTGTGAATTAATTTGCATCGCGCATTCCTGCGATGTTAAAGGATTGTGGAATTGAACGCCAATTGTGGTAGGGAAACGTCTTGCGACACGAAATCGCATTGCAGCAATTCCTGTCGTAGTTAAGTGTGTTGCGAATTCGCATCGCGCCGATTCGCAGTTTTGTGTACAAACCCTAATAGAAAAAACCGTAAAACTTGTATTTATTGCGCCTACAATTCGCGAAAACCTAAGAAGCCATTTATATGTTGTTTTCCTTGATATATTATATGTATTTCCTTAATAAATAATTCATGTGCTTTATGTATTACGGAATACATTGACCGCACAAGGACATTGATCAATAATATTCGTCGAAGTTACATACAATGGGCACTACTGTACTCCTAGATTTATTGCCAACCCTCTAATTTATTCATAGTTTCTGACCGTGATAAAGTGGCTTCGTCAATGGTAAAGATTCTCATAAGAAAATCGAAAAAAAAACTTTTATATTATATTATTATGTTAGTAATAGCCGCCACCTAAATATGAAATAGGGGCATAAGTGTTCAAACTAAAATTATCGATGCCTGACATCTGTCAAAGTGACAGCTGTGGAAATAACCTCACAAACTATATTTTTACGATTTTTGGCGGGAACGCGAGGAGCGAAGTTGTTTGAATTGTTTTATTATGTTAATTTAATGTTTCTTCTGGGTTAAATGTGTAGATTGTGTGAAATAAATATCAAATTTCGTCGGAATGACGCCTATTCCGCCCTACAGAAAGATAGGCTTTGCCATAATAGGCTCAGAGCACACCCTACAACCAATATTCAGCGTCACTATTGGGGCGGGGGTTTTGGTAGAAATTTGTAAAACAATGTGAAGTTTGAATGCCATTTCCTGTATCACTATTTTCCAATCGATAGCCGGCGGATAATATGTGCTATTAGATAAGGTGTACGGGCCTTTTTAAACGGTTATTGGAAATACAATAACGAGTATTTTGACTGTCCCACGCAACTTGTGCAACGATATGTCATATAAAGAGTTGATTAATCGATTTTAAACCAACAAAAACAGTTTATTACATATTACATTGTACCTAATCATTCAATTGATGCGAGTCGATGCATCCTGTGATCCTATTCGTGGACTAATCACATCCTTTTGGTCACATGGAGACTATGGGAAATATATTTTGGTTAAGCAGAGTTTGGTCTGTGCAATCTATCTGTTGTGATGTTTTCAATACGAGAAAAATGTTTAGTATATTTTTTCTTTATACTCGACGTTACGAAATCTCGAAATATCTCTAAGTGCATTATTCAAACTTTGTTAAAGGAAATGTAGTTACGCTTTTAAAAAAAAAAATGGTGCGCGTGCAACTTGGGATACGTGAGAGAAGTGAAACTTCTATTACGGTGTGTAGTATTGTGGTTTTCTTCATTTACCATCCTTAAATCAAATTTCTGTTGTAATAGGGAATGCTGACGGGAACCCCTGACGTTTACGAACACTTCAATGTGAACTACATATATATAAATTGCCACTCCAGCGCTCTACGCCGTCGCGTACCTTATCAGTACTATCAGGGAACGTCTAGACAGTTGTCCAATTTACGCGCGTAATGATAACGCAAATTACGGCAAACTTTCCAACTCCATACAAATTCGAGTTGACTTTTACGTTATCGACAACGTTAAAAAACTCGCTTTTTTTAACCTATGCTGATAGCCTTGAGAGACTATATCAGCTTCTCCTTGATGTGCAGGTGAGCTCACGGGGCTCAAATCGGGTGTGTTGCTAACACTGGCCCTAGCATTATAGCATATATACCTAGCATTGTCTGACCCCCTTACATATATGACCACGAAATCACCGATGAGAATTAAAAACTCGAAATAATTTTCAGATATTTCAGTTTTTTTTCTACCTATGCTGATAAATAGCCTTCAGAGGCTATTTCAACTTCTCCTTGATGTGTAGGTGAGCTCACGATGCTCTAGGCGGAATTATTGCTAACACTGGCCCTAGCAAGAGCAGTGCTTCGCAGAATCTATTACCGGATCGGAAACGCGACCCATTGAGAAGATCCGGCTCCGAAACTCAGTGGGCTGTGTCTATGGCTTAATTCACTCGTCGAGCTCTTCGTCGCAAGCGACGGGTTCGACGAGGACGGTGACCGGTAAACTCGCACTAAGCACACTGTATATCCCAACGTTATCACAGTGCAAAAATCAGATATACATTCAATTTTTTTTTATGTTCAATAACTTAATTACATTCCAGTATAAAACAACCTGTGTACAACGCTGTGTATTACTTAAAGTTGCAATGTACGTATACCATAAGTGTAGAAGATTGGAGGACACATGCTGGTATGTTCTAGAATAACGTGACGTCATCAACACATAGTACTGTGTTTCTTAAACGATATAATTGAATTCTGTAATATAGGCACATTCGCCGTTTAATAGTTATGTATATTTTATTACGTCTGCCGTCCAGACCTAGGTTATTGAGGTCGTTTCTAGGTTGTATTTGGGTGAAAAAAAAACGTATTTTTGGTTACGTTTTGTTAAGTTTAACATCGTAACAAAAAGCACTCGTTCTCTTTCCAATAACCAGAGATAAGGGCCCTAAAAACACGTGCCCGAGTGCCAAATATTAGGCAAACGTGCGAACATTTTTAAGGCGCGCAATATATCATAATTCTAATCAGCTGTCGTACGGAGTCAATGGTCTCGTTCAACCCAAGGGAACGTTCGCATGCTGCCTTTGATTTCCGGTTCACAAAATACCAAAAGGCTGAGTATTTTTTCTTCGAAAATCAGATGAGTTTAGTTTCCCGTTTAATCTACAACCGTATATTATGAGAACAATATTTAATGTTACAAACTGTCGAATCCTTACGTTTTACTGTTAGTATCATCGATATGTGGTAATATATCGATGGTTAGAATGTATAACTAACGTATTGTGTATAACTAACGTGGTTACTAACGTATTGGTAGTAATCATTACGTTAATTATCAATAAAAAATTTACATATACATTCACCAAAAAAATAATTGTTGTTACATAAAAAACGCGAGTTTTTAACCAAGAGCTTTAAGAAGTAACCTGGTTTTTTTTTCTACAAACATGTGTGTTTAAGAAAACATTAAAAAAAAGTGAGCGAAAAACGTCATCAGCGTTACACAACGTTTGGCGCGAAAAGAATCTCGCGAGTAGGTTACACATGATTTTTAGTATCGCGAGACAGTCCGCTGCGATAATTGTTACAGCACGCATTGTAGTATCGAAGGTGATAATATTAAATTTTATGGAACTTGTTTTTAAATGGACTTATTTGATGACGAATCAGAATAAGCTGCGGTTTTTTTTCTTTCTTAACTATTCCCTGGTAGCTAAAGGGGCCATTAGTGTGTATATATCTTTTCATTTACGATAATTACACATTTATTACTGCTTATAAAAATATCTTATAAGTAACAGAATTATTCACTACTCTTTTGTGTTATTTATTATTTAAGGATGGCTATTTTGGTTGTGATCTTTCTTTCTTATAATAATGAAATATGTAAAGGAATACTGTATTTTGGTTACCTCTGGGAAAATCTACTAAATGGTGAATGTAAATTGAGTCATTCGTGGCCTATAAAACGCTTAATATACTCATATCGAATGATGCGATTATGTAAAAATTCTGTTCCTCTGGAAATTTCAAGGCAGTCGATAAGACTATTGTGACTTCGTTGGTAGTTACCAATATCCTGTCTTTCTCTGATGAGAAGCTGTTTTGGTTGACGGGCGGGACAGCTGTTTTATAATTTAATTGAAACTTAGAATTAATGTTTCAAGGGATTATGTTTAAGCTGTAGTAACAACTTAAAATTAGATCCTTAAGCGCCATCATTAACTATGGATCAGAAAGTATTGAAATCGATTTATATGTTTTCATTTCATACATCTCAATAAGTAAAATTCCGACTATTCATTAAAAAAATGTAAGTTCAGCACGCAGCTCTCACTTTCAAGACTGTAACGAATATAGTTTAGTCGAGAAGTTGGTTTACGTCCTTTGAAAGTATGTAGTTAATTAGAAAGTGGTCGTATTAAGCTAAATATAGTGGGTGAGCCTAGTCCGTAGGGAAATTCAAAATGTTTAATTAGAAAATACCTATCTGAACGTCTTATCTACCTAAACATCTTATAATGAAATGTGAATAGCAAAATACAAGAGTTGTGTCTGAAAATTTACAAATTAGAATCTACAATGTACAAAATATATTAAACGTCATAAATTTTTGTTTAATATTTTCTACGTTTGACGGCACTTCCATTTTTATTGGCAGTTCCATTTTATAATCACGTTTTGCAAGTTTTAATCAATTTCCTTTTTGGGTGACACAAATTTAATTACCGTTTAAAAATACTTCAATATTTACGGGTACAACAAGAATATTAATCTCAAAAAGTTGTTGAGAAATCATATTACCATTTTTTTTCATTTCAGTATATACTGTTTTTCCTTTTTGAAAATAGAACAACGCTATACATAAATAGTCTTATGATTAAATGACATTTTTTATTTACTTTAGTTACGGGAAAGGTTAAACTTGACTTAAAACACCAAAGTATAGATTTATAATTTCATTATTATTTTAAATGATAAATCTGCCTAAGTTATTATAAATTTTATGTATTTAGTTGAGACGTAGTAACCAGTATGCTAAAAACCAATAAAATCAATCTGGTTGCCTACTTTAAGCTGATGCAATACAGTGCAGAGCTTGCGTGAGCTTATTTTATCCTCTATAGTTACATTATATCCAAGCAAGATGAAGCCGAATCTGCTTAGAAAGAGAGACTGTTATCATTTGAAAGAAATAAATATCCGTTCTTTTAAAGGAATTCGCAAATGACTTAACATAATTTACAATCTTTACGATGTTTTGAGAAAGACTTCGAGTATATGTATATAAAAAATATGTGGATTCGTAACTATGTAGTTAGATTTTAATATGCCCTGTAAACAAAAATAAATATTTTATTTTTCTTAAATATGGGGGACTACTTTATAATCCTAATTTTACGTTTTCGTTTCGTTTCATTACGTTTTAATCCTAGTTTATAAATTACGTGCAATCAAATCAAGAGAACAATTAATGGTAACATCCCATATTCGTAGTTGGCATTATTTAGAAGCTTAAAGGACTTTTAAGTAATTCAGTGATATTAGAAGACCATGCTCATCGTCTGAACGTCGACTCCTACACTGAGAAATAAGGTACAATTTTCAAACTGCTAACCAAGAGATATGGACCAAGAGAGGTGTGGCGTAGTACTAAATTATTGCAGAAATATACACGATGATGACAGTAGCCCATGTTAACTTAAACTATGAATTTCTATGTACATTTTTTAAACTATTATGAAACAATTAGCACATAGCTAACACCGAACCCCATTGATTGAGGAAAATGCTGCCGCCCTAATACTCGTATAACATAATATAAAACGCTAGTGAAAATTCAATTATTAATAATTAATTAATTTCATTATTAAATCGCACCCGATACAAAAGTAGACAAAGTTGAATTAATTAAGAGACCACTTTTGAACAAATAAAAGCTGTTTAGAAGCCGATGGATAATTAATAAGGTACAAATGTTCTGTACAAAATATTAAAATAGTGTTTTATTCAGACATTAAGGTGTGTGTGTGTGTGTGTGCTTATTATACGAAATGAGACATTAATTAATTTACAAGGCCGGTTAGAACCGAATATGACGGGCTCAGATTATTTAATTTATTCATGTGAAAAAATATCCGTCGCGGTTTGCTCTCGTGATCGGGGAATGTTTGTAAACAGAGATATTATTGTATAGACTATTTCCTATACAGGTAACAACAAACAAGTATAAATAATATAGGTTTTCTTGTCAATAAATTAAGTCGCACGAACTAGAGATCGATACGAGTATTTGACAAACTACCACTGTAGCATGTGAAATATTTGTCACACTTCAGAACTCGAACTTGACACTACTTTTACTACAAATTCTTGCGGCAGTACTAAATATTACTACCAGAAGAATTTAATCATTATTATTATTTAATAAAATCTAATAAAAACTTCTCTATGAAATGCGTTTGTGGTTTCAAAACGCAAATCTTAAAAATAAAACACGATTGCATAAATCTTATTTGCAAACAGAAAACTTGAATAAAAACATCGAATATGGTTGACATTTCAATGATTACCATAAAGGTCAGTTTTCGTAATCGTTTATAAAAGCACAATCATATTAGCGGGACTTGTCCACCTTTCGCTCGCCAATATGGTTGCCTTACAATGCGAGCGTCGCTACAACAGTTTATCATTGAAATTTGAATCTTAATAATCACCATTTAGATTTCATTTTTCAATGATGCCATTGAATGAAGGGAAATTACAAAACCACTATTAACTTTATCGACCAACGACCCATGTTGATATTACGTTTATCGATTGATATCTACAACTTCCGGCTGTTATTATTATTATTATTATTCATAGTTCTCGTGTGTAGTTACTACGAGTATACTAGTAGTAGTGACTTAATTTATTTAAGTGGACAGTTAAGTCGGTCTGTATGTCAAAGGCATTTTATTAAGATTGACCTTGTATTTCATAATAATATGTAGACGAATGAATGGAAGGTAAATGTAATTTATGAATCCTTACACTATACTTTTATCACAAAGAAAAACAGGAGTAGTCATTATGGTAGAATAAACAAATTATGGGTTAAATATCCAACAAGCACGCCTTGTTTTAGTTAGTTATTTGTGCAACAAGAGAACAAATTTGTTTTTTGTTTTGTGTGGTGATTTTGGATCCTGAGCGTAGTGAGGGAATCAACAGCACGAGATGCAAAAAACTTTGCTCTCGTGTAGCACACATAGCTGTTCACCTCAGCAGTGAGAACACATATTACTTAGGGACATAGAAATGAATAGGAATAGATTGAAATAACTATTAAAAAAAACCTAATTTCTTTATTACAAATATCTTTAAATTTTAGGGTATCACGCGTTTCCGGACGTGTTTTCTTTGAGGTCGAATTTCGAAGGGGTTTGTTTTTTTCACTCTCTTTTTATATGCATTTGAAAGAGACAGAGCATAGTAAAATTCGAATGTTCCAAATTTATGGCTGAACAATGTCAATTCGTGGCACTGAATATTGAAAAATTAAAAAGCTACTTTGACCCAAGCTCGAATCAAAATCGCGTTTTGTTCACTTTTGTCTCGCAGCAAAAGCGGCATGTTTGAGCTGCTGAGATGAAAAAGATATTTGAAGCATGTAAAATCTAGGTAAAAGAGTACGTTACCAACAAAGAGTAAATATTTGAATAGGAGAATATTTCTCAATAACCCTCAATGTGCAGAGGTAGCTGCAAAATTTTACCCTTAACTTGTTTATTTAAGGCACGATTTCAATGTTTCAAATTCGATCCCATTAAAACTGTTTTATTTAGGGTAGTCAGCAGCATATACCTAAGTCGTGTGTCCTATAACCATCGACGCTTCCGAATCGAAAAGGTTTTTGACGCATCTGAACACAACATTAAACGGATCTTATTACAAAACTATTAAGCACCTTTATGGCGTGGCTCTAGTAATTACGATAGTCAATAATGCTTCGTAAGGTATTTTCCTAGAACGGAAGGCGCCGATACGACAGGCGCGCCGATACCGGAAAACTACACTTAGATTATAGATTTCACAGTTTATAATTAACTAGCTGCTAACTGCGGCTTCACCCGCGTCTACAAACAAAAATGTCAGTGTAGTTTCCCGTGAGAATTAGAGGTTATTTCGGGATAAAGACTAGGCAGCTTAGAACACTCCCCTGACCTAAATATACTTTCGACGTGAACGAAGGACAAACAAACACACTTTCACATTTTTATTTATTTATTTTTTTATTGCTTAGATGAGTGGACGAGCTCACAGCCCACCTGGTGTTAAGTGGTTATTGGAGCCCATAGACATCTACAACGTAAATGCGCCACCCACCTTGAGATATAAGTTCTAAGGTCTCAATTATAGTTACAACGGCTGCCACGCCCTTCAAACCGAAACGCATTACTGCTTCACGGCAGAAATAGGCAGGGTGGTGGTACCTACCCGTGCGGACTCACAAGAGGTCCTACCACCAGTAAATGGTAGTATGGATACTCTGATATCATTGAAATTTGTATTAAAAATACTATTCTTCTGTTTCGAAAACAAACAATTGAAATAATTTGATGAGATAATTTTGTTACACACCTCCAAAATATCACACGCCCTAAAGTCCCTTGAATATCTTTATGCGAAAATGGCACTTACGTGTTTGATGTTGAAGTGCAGAATGCTCTCGACGTAGGTCGGCAGCTGGTTGACGACGGTAAAGTATCCGAAGACCGAAGCCCCGTGAGTGATGATTATGGCCCAAACTGGAGAAGACGAGAGTAGACTCTTCCAAGGTACCGGCATGTGCTACAAGATAGTATAAAACATGCATTCTATTTCCTTATTCTTGTCAGTATAGATGGATAAGAAGATAGATTAAAGATAATACGATATGAGAGATACAAAATGATTGTGATATTCGCTTTTTTTTTCCTATTTATTCTAGTAACCTCAAGGGGTTATTCTAGATTCGCCGAGATAGTAGGTGAGCTCACGGGGCTCAAACCGGGAGTGTTGCTAACACTGGCCCTAGCAAGAGCCGTGCTTCGCAGAATCTACCACCGGATCGGAAACGCGACCCACTGAGAAGATCTGGCAAGAAACTCAGTGGGCAAATATTCGTAATGTGAGCCGCAAAGCTTGGCTCTTTTTTCGTTGTCTTTTTCGGAGTTCTTTTCGGAATTTTTGATCATATATCATTGATTTAGTATACGTAGCGAAATATTTCAACGCAATTTCCATCAATATAAATAGGCTTAGCAGTGTATGAGTGGACCCTACACACAAGACCCCATCAACCAGCTATATCACAAATTATACTTTTCCGGATTAGATTTTTCTTCATTACACACTTCTAGAAGGCGACCTCGATCCGCCCATGACATTGGAAAAATCCAAAGATAATTATTCGGACGTTTTCAAGGGTACGCGTTAATCAATCAAGGCGAATTAGAAATTCGTATGCAGACGCTCGTTCGCATCCCCAAGGTCGTTACTGTTCGAATATAATTGTATGTAGCGATGATTTAATTGATTTTTACCGGCAGTTAAGGCTGGATGGTCAGGCGCTTTGTTGTGGGCGATAATTAAAAGAGGTTCTTCGCTTTAAGACGCGCCAAATTTATTAATATTATAAAAGACTGTGACTTCATCCAAAAGAGAGAAAAAACTAAAAAAGAAACCCAAAAAACGTTGTTGTATTCATTGACTTCGATTTAGGGAAGATTCCGCCCCTATTCTCTGAATAAAGACTGACACAATAAAAACCAAATCAAAACCTCGTGATGCCAGTATTTAAAAAAATCTTTTTATTGAATTTCATAAGAAACTTTAAGACAATGCTGACAAAATAAACACAATTAATATTATGCGATTTTCATTGTCCACAATTAAATGAGGCATTGTTTTATAATCTGCGACGTAATCACATCAATTGTACTTTTACAAATATAAGTTCATTTAGATCTTTCTTTTTCATTCATATTAGTATAGAATGTAATCATTGATTTGCGTAATGACTATGTAATTTAAAATCTATTACTATTTTGTTATGGGGTTCTGCCATTTTACAATCACACACTTGCACAATTAGGGTTTTTTTTTAAAAATGGCAACATTCTCGGCGATGAGATGTCCGTAGACAAAAAGACTTATAGCCGGCTGTTGGGTATCGGCCTAGAATAACTACCGAATCTTTTTCCGTTGATGTCATAAAAGGCAAATCAAGGATTCTCCAGAGAATGGCAGTTCCAGAAGTATCACCAGCACGTTGCGATCGCCAACCGCCATTTACTGGTGGTAAGAAGTATTGTAAGACCGCATAGGTAGATACCACCACAGTATCTATTTGGCTACAGGCAAAGCAGTCGACGGTTCTGCTTTGAAGGGTGGGGCAGCCGCTATACTATGCAATCCACTATCCACCTCGAGATGTGAGGTTACGTTGGTCTCTTTCTCCTCCCTCCTCCAGTACTGGGAATAAACGTAACTACGTGGAAGAGGGGTGTATATTGCTCAACGATTTTAAAAATAATGGCGTATTGATGACCATAGGATTTACATATGGCACTCTTTGTAAGCACCAGGAGAAGTTGCGAGTTTGTTTAGTGATGAGTAGCTAACTAATTTTAGTGATGAAATTTCAACAGGCTACAAGTTATTCGCTACAGATTTTTTTTTTGGGTTACGTTATAGAAATAAATAACATTCTTCGTATGCTTACCCCTTTCTTATTATTGTCCTGAGGTAGAGCCTTCATTAAATAATTGCGTTCAGATTCAGTAATGCGAGGATGTTGGGCGGGAGAGTCGTATACAACAGCGAACCAAGCTACAGACCACAACACTCCGATTATACCTGTAATTATTAATAATATTATAATAGAGTTTATTTTTGTGGGTTTGTACTCAATCTATACTAATATTATAAAGAGGAAAGATTTGTTTGTTTGTTTGTTTCGAATAGGCTCCGAAACTACTGGTCCGATTTGAAAAATTCTTTTTCCATTAGAAGCCGACATTGTCCCTGATGAACATAGGCTACTTTTTTTATTTTTTTATTTTTTATTTTTTTTTGTTTCATGTGTGTTTTAATGTTTCCGAAGCGAAGCGAGGGCGGGTCGCTAGTTCTTATATAATCGTAATCGAACCTTCTTCGTTCAAAACAATGGTTGGTTAAAAAAGAGCTCAAGATCAGCGGTTCCTAAACTTTTTAATGTTATTTTATCCCTGTGATCTATTTCAAAATATGTAATAGTCCTGTTTAAGAAAACTATATTTCAATTAAGTATCGAGTATTACTAGCGAATGTGATGAGATTGTTACCAGCCTTTTTATTCTCAGAGATTTTCTTCCGCAAGAGATCCATTGTTCCAAGTTGATAATGAAATACAACCAAACTTCATGACGGTATAATGTATACGTCATTTTATATTTGCCGGCGAATCTAACAATATTTTAATACAATTAAATCTAATATGATGATGTTCCTTATTCTAAATATGAACTCACCGGTGAAATAGAATGCCGATTCCCATCCAAAATGAGCAATGAGGAAGCCGCATATGGGCATCGTGATTGCCGCACCGAGAGATGATGCTGTAACAACGAGATTATGTAAATTTTCCTCACATATCAGTTAATTTCACTGTTACCAAGTTATAATTTTGGCTTCGAGAGCAAAACAAACCTTGCCCGATTCATGGTGATATCGTTTTTAGTTGTAAAACACTATGTGATTTTATAGGAGTGTCGCATAAAGGACTTAGTAAACAAAACGTCACAATTATGTAGCTATATGAAGCGAAGTAAGCTTTACAGCAATGACCAATACCGTCTTTACCATAAGGGCACACGGGGCCCGTGCCCAGGACCCCCATTCTCAGGGGGCCCCGAAAGACCGACAATTTCTCTCACGCGTTTATTCTCAAAACATTTTTTCCGGCACATTACACTTTTTTCACAAATCAGTAATCAGAAGGTATTTATTTACAAGGCATATAGTATGCCTATAATAGAAGATTTTGCTCAACAGAAATCCCGAAAGAAAGCGTTATCGAAATCGTAACCAAAAAACCAGCAGCATTCTAATATCATTAATGACATATTATATCATACTGTATTTGATTACCTATAATAAATGGTCATACTCACTAAAAAATATTATTATAATTCGCTTATTTTAGTTTCCAAAAAGGCCTCAAATTCTTGTGTGCCCAAGGGCCCCAGCCTAGTTTAAGACGTCCCTGGCAATGACCCGAAACTGATGGAAATAAAACGACATTGATTGAAGCGTAGTAACTTCATTAGAAGCTGTACTTGAAGTTTCAATAGATTACGCTTGAAGTTGTGTGGCTTGAGTCCTTTTTGCAGAACCGTATCCAAGTTTTTTGGTTTTGTTTTCGTTCAAGTGGGGGCATGAAATTTACTTTCAAGAAATGTAATGGATATGCAATTTTCGTTAAAAACTTTAACGATATCTCCCCAACGATCTTTGTTTTCGAACGATATTTTTTCAAAGCATCATTCTCTAGTCTTGAACTTGGCAATGATCTTGCCTCGGGCGCACGTACATACGTAGTTACATGACCTTAATACGGTCTACCGCGTAACTTCATATACAATGTGTGTTTAGTGTAATATTTCAAAGTTGTCTTGGTACATTTCTACACAGTGTTTTATTAATATTCATTTTTATTGTACTGGACAAGCAAAGAGGTTATTAGATTTTTTTTTTATTGCCTTTGTAGGCAGACGGGCATACGGCCCACCTGATGGTGAGTGGTTACCGTCGCCCATGGACTTCAGCAATGCCAGGGGCAGAGCCAAGCCGCTGCCTACCGCATAGATAGGTGTCTAGAAACATCACAATGTGAAAGCGCCACCAACCTCGAGATATGCAGACTCAGACTGAATTTAATCTTAATTTAATTCTCAAAAGGTGTCTAATTGGTTGGCTGTGCCCCTGGCATTGCGGGTGTTTACTCCAGTTCCAGGTTGATGGTAAAACCAGGTAATCTCTCGCGAACTCTTCCACGCGTTAGTGAGTAAATCAGTCGTATAATAATAACAGTAAGTTATAAGTTAGTATAGTTAATAAGTAGACATGGTTATTAGCAAGTAACGCGGAAATGTCGCAATGGAGTCATGTTACTGCTATTTTTATTCACTTTATCGTCTTTTTTTTTAAATTTCCTTGCGCAAGTCTATTGACAAATATGTTTGTTGCAGCTCGTTTACAGAAATTTCAACTATACAAACATTAAGTAATCTTTTCATATCAGCCTGTAGTATTGGAACTCCTAGTTTGGGTTTATTACCAGGCGTATGATTTGTCTATAAAATAATTTGCGCTTACAATGTTACAACAAGGTTTTACAGCACACGTGGTATAAGTCGTTAATTTAGCTCGTGCACTCCATAACGTGACCACCTTAGCGACATTGTTCATAGTCTCCAATGGTACAAGAACATTATCCGATCGGAGTCATACGACTGCTTCGCGTCAAAAATTACCAGTTTGTAAAACCAGTGTTTGTTGTACCAGTGGTCAAAGAGGTCACGACCCACCTGGTCTAAAGTGGTGAAGTTCATAGACGCCATGATTTCCTTCGATCACCTTGAAATCTTAACACCAGGTAGGTCATAAGCTCGCTTCACTTTAACTAGCTTGCACAACAACTGAAAACACAACGGAACGTGCCCAATCTCGCACTTACGGCCTCTTGTGTCAAAGGCCCGTATGGCAACAAAAACATTAAGAGTCGAATACAAACGAACCGAAAGAACAGTCAATGAAAACCTCCAAACATCTACAATTACTTTATCGTCGTAACCATAAAAATTTAATGGCTATGCAAATAATAGTGTTTTTCCTCGAAAGCGCCTAGACCCATTTGTCAAAGGACTCTTAAGGACATTGGCGACGCGTGACTTGCAGGTAACAGAGGTTAGAAACGCGGGCGATAATGACTTGTTAAGTTTTATTGTTGGACACATATGTAGATAATAATAGAAGGTCGGAACTAATTAGAAAAATCACTTTTTAAGTTTTACCGATTTAAATTTTATCCAGATCTGATGACCACTAGTTTTTGCGATATCCTTAACAATTTATAGTTTGTAGTATTTATTGCCTTTGACAAATTGACAATTTTCTTGTGCCTCATTTTGTTTTGTTGTAGTCTGTATATTGTATTATTGTTGGTAGCCATTGACGAACGTTAGTGTTCTCAATAAAATGATTTTGGAAAGAGCCGTCTTTTTTTTCCTATAGCCGAAAACTCAATGTAACACCGAATTTTTTTTTTTTTTTATGATTGAATGATTACTGGTGGCCCGGAGGCCTTTCCAGTTTCACCAGGACAGGTGGGCGAGCAAAGGCTCAGCCAGAAGGGGAGTAACACCGAATGTCTTGAGACGTCACTTATTGTTGACGAATTTCGGACACGTGTTTATAGAAATAGTCTAACCTAAAGATACTCGCATTGATATACACAACATATTCGAACCGATCCGCGATCGATTGGTTTGGTTCAGATCACGGAAATCCGACACAGCATAGTCGGTAGACAGCGTGGTCACCACAAATCTTGAGTTTCACCCACACGAGTTAGGTACGCTTTGCTTCCTCTATAGTTTATTATAATAATGCGTATCGCTTTGACAGGTAAGACAGCTGTAGATATGATACGGAGGTAGACGCATTTACTTTGAAATGTATATGTGCCGATAATTGATGTGATATTAGATTATATTTAATGGGTATGGCCTCCAAGTGTCAATGTAGCGGTTTTACAAGGCCACATGTGCTTTGATAATACTAATAGTGATCTCGAGAGGTTATACTAGATTCACCGAACAAGTAGGTGAGCTCACGGGGTTCTAACCTGAGGACGTTGCTAATACTAGCCCTAGCAAGGGCAGTGCTTCGCAGAATCTACCACCGGATCGGAAACGCGACCCACTGAGAAGATCCGGCAAGAAACTCAGTGGGCTGTTAAGTTTGTATTTGTTCGTCATTGTTCATCGATTACGTTCACAAAACGCAGATTTCGTGTGCGGTTTTGATGATATCAGCCCCACATAGCTGAATTAATTTATGTGCTTTTATTCATGTCACGGATCGTTTGGAGCCTCTGGGTCTGCGGAGGGACTTCGGTTCCCTCTGTATTTTGTACCGCATGTTCCATGGCGAGTGCTCTGAGGAATTGTTCGAGATGATACCAACGTCTCGTTTTTATCATCGCACCGCCCGCCACCGGAGTAGAGTTCATCCATATTACCTGGAGCCACTGCGTTCATCCACAGTGCGTTTCCAGAGGTCTTTTTTGCCACGTACCATCCGGCTATGGAATGAGCTCCCCTCCACGGTGTTTCCCGAGCACTAAGACATGGCCTTCTTCAAACGAGGCTTGTGGAGAGTATTAAGCGGTAGGCAGCGGCTTGGCTCTGCTCCTAGCATTGCTGAAGTCCATGGGCGACGGTAACCACTTACCATCGGGTGGGCCGTACGCTCGTCTGCCTACAAAGGCAATAAAAAAAATGTTTTATTCGATGCAAAATCTCCGCAATACTATGGGGATATTACACTGCAAAGACTTTTTATGTCATAAGGAGCGAATCGCGTTTTATATGTGTTTCGATAACTGCTTGATACCAGTTAGACCGTGAGCACATTTGATTTAATTTTGCTAGATAAAAAAAATCACTGACATCTAAGTTAACGCGCAAAATCTTGAACGCAATAATGATTGTAAAATAACAAACATTCCTTAGACCTTATGAACCGTAAATTTCCTTTGTCATGTAGGTATATTGTAACAATATCTCCAAGGGAGTGCATTTGCACTCGGCTTTAGAACTCAGAATAATTAAATCTAATTTATTATTAACATTATACAATGAGTTCATACGTAAAATTAATTTATAGTATTTAGAGATCCGTGAACTAATCGTAAAATCTTGTTAATTAATTACGCAAAATGTCTGGAAAAACCTATTCAAAGAAACTCTTCCGAAATAAAAAATACATTAATGTTTCATACTGATGTCAGAAAAAACGTATGATGCATTATTTTTGCAGAAAAACAAGTCTGTTTCTTTTTTAATCGTGCGAACCCGTACATCGTTAAAATTTATCTGTCGATACTTACTCAAATATCTTCCACGTGTTAAGAATCAGGTATTCCCCTATTGTTGTTCATTGTAATTACGAAAAAAAACCCTCTGCTTAATTACTATCAAAAACAATAAAAATCGCAATCTGAGATTGAACTTCGCAGTTAATAATAGTAAAAAATATATAATATTGACCGAAGAATTAGACTGTTCTCTTTTGCCATTATCCGTGACTTGTTTTGGCGTCACATGCCATTAATGTTCCAAAAACATTACTGCATATATTAAGTTATATAACCTTTTCAGGATGGCGTGAACCTTACTTGAATGACAAGTAGATGATGAGCTCATTGTCTATCAAGTGTTAAGTGATCGTAATGTATCGAGGTATGAGGTACCCCACCCTGAGGTGCTACAGTTACCGCGCCCTTCAAGTCAAAAGTCATCCGTCTTTCATGCAGAAATAGGCAGGGCGGTGGTACATACCCGTGCGAACTCACAAGGAACCTTACCAACAGCAAGAATCTCAGGTGAGTTGGGCGCATTAAGTGCGACTTCGTGGACTAGGGATTATTTATTTATTTTTTATAGCTTAGATGGGTAGACGAGCACACAGCCCACCTGGTGTTAAGTGGTTACTGGAGCCCATAGACATCTACAATGTAATTGCCGCCACCCACCTTAAGATATGAGTTCTAAGGTCTCAGTATAGTTACAACGGCTGCCTCAAACCGAAACGCATTACTGCTTCACGGCAGAAATAGGCAGGGTGGTGGTACCTACCGCACGGGTCCTAACACCAGCAATTACGCAAATTAAAATTTTGCGGGTTTGATTTTTATTACACGATGTTATTCCTTCACCGTGGAAGTCAATCGTGAACATTTGTTAAGTACGTATTTCATTAGAAAAATTGGTACCCGTCTGCGGGATTCGAACACCGGTGCATACGAATGCACCGGACGTCTTATCCTTTAGGCCACGACGATTCATTCACAATTACACCTTCCGATAACCTCAGCGGAATTTATTAGCGCATACACTTCTATATATTAAGTTAATAATGCATATAACGATTATTTAAAACAGAACGCCTCCTTTATCGTGACGTTTAGATAATTTATTGCATTCGGTAACTTATCGGGGCGCTTTCGTAAAATACCTAATTTCATAAGAGACATTCGTTCAAGATATAACGTGCTCAATCAATGACTAAGATTTATTTATTATTTCATTTTGATACAACGCACGCCTGTTCTTATGTTGATTTTATTTATTTAGGTTAAGTTTGTGATCAAATATTGCATCAATAAGCATGACGTATCTCATGAGAAGTGGCCTTAGGACGTGTTGGGATTATGCACCTCCGTTATGTAAAGCCACGAAGCAACCATGTCTTGTTTATCGGTCATATGGGTAAACCGTCTCACGTGTTTTTTTTATAGCTTAAATGGGTGGACGAGCTCACAGCACACCTGGTGTTAAGTGGTTACTGAAGCCCATAGACATCTACGACGTAAATGCGCCACCCATCTTGAGAAATAAGTTCTAAGGTCTCAAGTATAGTTACAACGGCTACCCCACCCTTCAAACCGAAACGCATTACTGCTTCACGGCAGAAATAGGCAGGGTGGTGGTACCTTCCCGCGCGGACTCTCAAGAGGTCCTACCACCAGTATCTATAACGTAAATGCGCCACCCATCTTGAGATATAAGTTCTAGGGTCTCAGTATAGTTACAACGGCTGCCCTACCCTTCAAACCGAAACGCATTACTGCTTGACGGCAGAAATAGTATTAGAAGAGAAAGATCCAAATTTAGAAATTGAAATTGGGTGCGACCCAACAAAATTTAATTAACTACAATCCTCGGTCGGTACGTAATTAGCTTTCAATAAAAAAAGACCTTAGTCAAAAGGCGAACTTAAAAACAACGTATAAGCATAAACTTTTTAAATTATTAGTAAACGCGAATAATTTACTATAACTTTGTAAGATCGAGACAAAAGTCTCAAATATATTGAAACGTTATCAGAACAATGGAACTCTATTAACAAATACCCTCAAACAATACATGTGACGCAATCAAATCTATTATTTTTTTTTTTTTTTTTTTTATTGCGTAGATGGGTGGACGAGCTCACAGCCCACCTGATGTTAAGTGGTTACTGGAGCCCATAGACATCTACAACGTAGACGCGCCACCCACCTTGAGATACAAGTTCTAAAATCTCAGTATAGTTAAACATTAAGTGTGCGAAATAGTGCGCGTGTAGTAGGTATACCGACTCACAATACCCACTATAAGACAAGGTCAGACCGTAAATGCCTAATCTGTATTTATTCTCGGAAGACATTGTACTGAAGCAGGGATGGCGATAGCATAAATCATTATGAAAACATGTTTGTTTTAGCTAAATTTAAAAGGGCTTTCTCGCGAGGACTTATGCTGAAAGAAACATATAAGGTACAAAGTTACTCACAAAATATTAAATAGTTGATTTTGTCACTACCTGCTAAATGATTACCTACATTACTGTTCAGTACAGTGCTCGCCGAAATTTGACAATAACAAGATTTTCTAATTTATTTCTCATAATATTCATTTTATTTGTTTGAAAAGACATCAGATTAAAGCCAAATCAAATTAAGTCATTGTTAGGTTAATTCTACGGGTTTTCTACCGATCATCGTGAAATAATGACGAGACGAAGATAGTTTTTTATAAGAAAAGTTTTCATTGCTAACTAAGCACATGTATTTAAGGTTGTTAGAAATTGTCAGGTAGGGTTGAGCGCACGAATTCAAATTCTTTGTTTAGAAAAATTTTCACTATCTCCATTTACAACGTTAGACAAGCGGTAAACTATCGCAGTAGCCCTGCAACTTATCGGAAGTAGATGTAAACTCGACAACGGTTTGCCACCCCTATATGAAGCAAGGTGAGATCAGACCGTGCACTATTAAATGATAAGCTATAATTTAATGTTTTTTCCTCACAGATTAACTCGGTCACGATATCACGTTTTCTCGGTATTTTGTATTTTGAATATTTTTTTTCATGGCAAACATTTTGTCGTTTTTATATTTGGCCAATTTTACGAAATTTGAATTTGAGGTTAACACTTGAATTTCCTTATAGATTCATAGATTGATTTTTTTTAATTAAAGTTCATAAATACTGCAACAATAGTATCGGTATTATTATTGGTTCTATCATTCGTCACAGTCACTTAATATTACGTACACAATAGCCTTGAGTAATTGTGATTGTTACATGGGTAGGTACACGATAGAAGCATATTGTGTATTGTCGCAACATAATAGACTACAAGATGCGCGGGCGTCGTGCCAGAATCCACACTATGATGTCATTTTCTAAAGTGAAAGGGCTTATCAGTTCTGACGCATTATAGATAAGTTCGTTTTTTACGTCATTTTGGCATCAACCGAACGAAGGTGTGTCACAAACGTACGTAAATATTTTCGTTGTGTACTTTGCCTTAACCCATATTGGATCCACGTGAATATGATCCCGCACAAAAATAATTCTCGGAATCATAGTCGAGTGCATGGCAACCGTTGCGCAAGGTTAAAACCGCGCGGTCATGCAAAGCCGACCAATAAGAGAGCTGGATTCGCGTGACGTCAGCGACCACGCCTGCGCGCGCCTCCGCCGCCATGTTGCCGCTTTCAAATGCACTGAACGTACTGCGAAACGTCTGCGCCGCGGCCGATAACATTAACGCTGTGTTGCCAGAACGACGTAACGTTATTATTTGCGACCTATTTATTTATCTCTTTAGAATTCTTAACTTTGACAATTCTATTTGTTTTTTTTACGATTCGTATGTTATGAATGTCATGATTAGAATCGCAATCTGTAACAATATATGAGGCTTAGATTAAGCCGGAACCCAATCAGAATGCTGATAATTTATTTTTGATAACACTATGTGACGTTTTTGCCTACCTACGCTAGTTACCTCGAGGGATTATACTAGATTTAACGAACACTGGGCTTAGGCTGGCGAAATTGCTAACACTAACCCTAGCAAGGATAGTGCTTCGGTGAATCTACCACGAAAATGGAATCGTGACCCACCGATAGTATCCGGCGAGCAACTCATTGGAACGTGTCTGTGCGTTATTTCACGACGAACCCTTCGTCGCATTCGACGGGATGAAAACTGTGACGGGTGCTTTGAATGCCTAAATACACCGGGAGGATGCGAAATGACCTCTATATTACAGAGCATAATGTCTAATTAATGCTCGTAACTCGTATAGCATACGTTTCCATGATGTATCCTAATTTCATTGCTAATAAAGCGTTTAATTACACAGCCAACGAAAAGTAGCAAGTATCTGACACAAAACAAAAAGCTCGAACAAATAGCAATGTTTTTTACGTTCGTCCGACATCACTGTTTGCGCCACGCCACTGGAGCGATAACAAGCCGTGTCGGCAGCGAATACGTGCGCGCTGAAGTCGGTGACACATTGTAATATTGATAAATAGCTCGTTTCCGCTGTCACAATCGCAATGAAAAACTGCTTGCGGTCAAGGAGACGAACAAAACCATTTTGTTACGCGCCGTCAATCATAATTTCGCGAGCTATGTTCTCTACTGTCTTAATTGAGCGCTTTGAATTGAATAATGGAATTGTTCTGGCGTCGACCGTATCTAGTCGCGGATGTAATGACATTGCTTTGTGGTGAAGTAATGCGTCGATGAGCAGATTTTTTGTTTGCGAGTTCGAGCTAGTGATGCTATTGCGATCTAACATTTTTTTGTAATATTCATCTATGTAAATTTCGGTTTTCGGGATTGGCTTCTCGGTTTTAATTAGTGCGGTTTTGTTTTGCACATTCTTATTTGATTGACATCCGATTTTCGCAACAGTTGGACAAATTATTATAACGTCCCAAAAACCAATCTGAAGCGATTACATGGCAAGGGTCACAACTATACCAATTCTGACAAAAAAAATGGTTAAATGATAGCGCATATTTCTGCAAATGTTCTAGGTGCTTTTTTTTTATTGCCTTTGAAGGCAGACGAGCATACGGCCCACCTGATGGTGAGTGGTTACCGTCGCCCATGGACTTCAGCAATGCCAAGGGCAGAGCCAAGCCGCTGCCTACCGCTAAGGTAGTACCGCTACCGGTAGTACCGGTACCGCTAAGTGCTTTCTTTAGGAGCATTATTAGAAATTTTGTTAATCTGTTTCGGGATCTAAATCTGTATAACCGAACAATGAGCAAACGTGGCATCCAAGTCGAAGCTTTGTGCCTTTGCAAAAACTTGTACTACCCTTTTAACGCATAAGCGCTTAGCTCTCAGCGAAGGGTCAATCTCGAATTTATTGACGAATCTTTTTCTGGGCGTCCTTATAGCAAAGGATTTATCCGTACTCTTCCATTTGCCAAGTTCACAAGCGAAGATGCAAGAGCATCGTTCATAGATTTCCGCTACATGTTCTACACTAGGTAATGTCCCAGTCAATCATAATGTTCATAATATTTTCGTTGTTTTTAGCATTGGTGTTTACTTCTTTCTGTTCACTAGCAAGCTTACAGGCAATTAAGTTATACGTAGGTGTGACTTTTGCTTTGTAACTAGAGATTTTGGCCTTACGTCCCAAGGTAACGACCTCAATTGTTTTAATGTCTATACAATATCATTAATGCTTACTAAAAATACTTCTATACTAAAATTATACAGTGCTACCTCGATATAACAAATCGGAAGGGAACAAATAAATATTCGTTATATCAAGTAATTCGGTAAACTGAGGTTTGTCATATTAAGGTTAGGTTGGTTTACCATTTGTTATAAGGAGATAAAAAAAATTGTTTTATTCACCTCAACATTACGTACTTACTCATCCAGTTATAACAGGTTCGCTATAGCGAACAACTTCTACTAATAAATGATAACACATTTTTATCAAATTACTGTATATATTTTATATTTAAAAACAATTAGGTAGGAATTTTTTTTTCTCAAATCTGTCGAGACTTATTCACATACTATGGGAATGAGGGTCATATTGGTGGGAACGTTACATAAAGATTTTGGTCTGACAAAATTCGTTAATTAGATGTATTCACACTTTTTTATGGTTGAAAATTCGTTATAAAGAGGTTGTTCGCAAGAAATCTTCGCAGTGTAAAGGTATATTTTTACATTAACTTTTATGGACAATTCAAGGGGATAATGAAGAATTTATTAAATCGAGGACGTCGTTATATTGAAGTATGTTAAGGTTGCACTGTATTTTATGTTTAGATTACAACATACCACAGAACGTAGTGACTTACCCATCATGTTAGACATGAATTTCGATCTATCCATCGGCGGGATCCATTTGGAAGCCATGGGTAGTATGGCAGGCCAAGTGGCACCAAGCAAGACGCCTAGTACTACTCTGACTGCGACTATCCATCCGAAGCCAGCTGAGGCCGACGCTGGAGTCAATAGCGTGAGGATACTGGCCAACAGTGTGCTGTAGCCAAACACCCGTCTGATGACAAGAGAATAATCAGTCAGTCAATCAATTACCAGAATTTGTTATAAACAAAAAAGAGCAAGGGGAGAATACCACTGGCACTCATATTATTAACAAAGTCGATTTTAAGCAGGCTACCTATTTATTATGAGCATTGTTGAACTTAGTTTACGTTACATTGGACTTTGAAGAAAACCGAAACTGTCTAGTCTCAAACCTGCGACCTTATACAAGCAAATTGACAGGCAATTAACTACGAATCTAACATTAACAGAGATGAGTCATTTACCAAATTTAAAACTGTCGTTTCATATATCTTTAGGTTTAACTATTCCTCAATATTTCAAGAGCATTTACTCTTGACTATAAATCGGTCGAGTCAGCCATTAGACAACCAGGTTTCATCCACAATCACTGACATCTCAGAAATATACTATCGATGTACGCATAAAAATTTTCGTCCAAAACCGTCGATCAAATAGGCCTATTAAAGCAATTAACAAGAGGAATTCAGATATTCTAGACAGAATCGCATCAATTTACAAAATTAAATGTAAGTACGCGATGCTTAGCGATTTTAACAGACACGTAAAGTTAGATAGACGGTGAACCGTTGGAGACACGTTTCCTAAATAACTACGATTATAACCTTAGCCGTGAGAGGGTAGTTTGATTAAATTAGAGAATGTCTTTTATTGGACTTTTTGGCGGGAACGCGAGGAGTGAAGTTGTGTGATTTGTTTTATTTTGTCTATTTAGTGCTTCATCAGGTTTAAATATGTAGTAACGGTGGTTTATTAACTGTTTAATATCTGTGAAAGTGCACAAATGTGGGAAAATGAAACAAAGCCGCTGGACGCAACTTCTCGGGATCCTCCAAAAAGTCCACTGAAAAAATCTTAGTAAATGACCACCATTTTACTGAGATTATATTTCATCCCATATCATCTCATTTCATATCATTTAATTTCATCCCAGTTGATTAATGTCTCAAATTAATCATCTTCATTTAATTTCACTCCATAATATCATTTTTCATAAAAATATTAATATAAATTAAAATAAGATCTTTATCAGAAAATCCCATAAAAAAAGTCTCTTATTTGTATTATCTTCAGAGTTAAATAAGCCCGAGCGCATACTGTAAATTCGCTCTTGACCGATAATTTCCCGAGCGCATCGCTTCGGCACTGATATTTAAAAAAAAAACTACACTATTTGATAATATCGTGTAAATACAGTAACGAAGTTAATTTTCGAATTAGAAGCTACAATTTTAACAATTGTTTGGTAATGACTATTTCGCGGCGTTCAAGCGATACTAAGAACCGGTTTGGTAATTAAAACACTTGTCACTTTGATTATTTACGCGTTTCTTCAAATTGTTTTTAGTATTCCAACAGCTTCACGTCCATCTACGCTAACATTTAAAGTATAAAAGAACTTAAAACGATTTACTTAGCTGTACAAAAATCTAGATGATGATCTATAAAAACGACTGAAGATAAGACGTGGGTACTAGATGCTGTTTGAGCCTTAGGGTCACTGTAATTAAGGGATGAAACTGAATGGATTGTACATTGTCACTATTTATTTATTTATTTATAGTAACTCCTTTCATAGAACTGTGATGGGACGTGTACCTATGTACCCCACGTGTACCTATGTATTCGTAAGCGCGGACATGTAGGCAAGGCTCACGGGCTCAACCTGAAAGAATTTGCTAACACTAGTCCTTTTAAGACCAGTGTTACGCAGAATCTACCACTGGACCTTCGCGTTCCACTGAGAAAATCCAGCGAAACTTCCATGGATGATGATCGACCAGGATCACAAGAAATTATCGACACAAGGATACCAATTAAAGATTAACTGAGCAATTTAAAACAAAAAATTAAACAAACAACAAATGTACTGTTAAATACTTGAGTTGTAACTATATTTTCAAAGATAAAAATAAAACTATCGATCATTCATAGTTTTATAATGGAAACAATGTTTAATAGAATTATAACGATGTGAGGAACCTTCAACGTACGGACACTTGCATTCCAAGCCCGCATCGATAATACATATTATTGAAGATTTAATAATACATATTTGTACGAGATTAGTTTTGTTCTGTCGACAATACCACATTATTTCTGAGTAGTAAGTAGCCAATCGTTTTCGCTTGAAAACTGGTTCTTAAAGTCGGCATTGGCATCCAATTTTTGGGTCAGATTTTCACGGACCACCTTTTCATTTACGTCAGTAAAAACAGCTTGAAGACTAGGCTCATTAAGTGTTTGCTAATGTTCACAGAATATGTAACACTGTTACACGAACGTTGGAAGAGAAGACGAAGGATGAATGATAGCTCAGGGAACCGGGAGTATATCGGACTACTTACTCAGATTACTCACGCATCGAAAACTTACCAGACAGTCACGTATAGTATATCATGATATACTAGAGTATAGTGATTCATCAAGTTTATCTTTCATCAGTCCGCTTATTAAAAATCCCGCTTATCTCTTTTTTGTATCAGAAGATTTTTGATATGGTGATAAATTGGTGATAGGGTACAAATTTGATTATATGGATACGCGAGCACGACCTTCATGATCAAATAATACTACTGATAACAGTATCACGGACGAATCTTTATTCCTTCTCAGGAAAGCAATTCTGGTTCTCAATCGTGGTCAATAGGTTTAAGGTTTACAGTATATCGTGTGCTATTCTGAAGTTATTTCGGGTCTGACGTTTGCGATTTGTATGGAAGTGTGTTTGCATTGGACGTCTGCCACGACTTTGTCTAACCTTACAACCTCTGCCTGTTTAGAATTAAGATCAATCGCGAAACGGATAACAGACACTTTAATTTTAGAATTTTCATACCAGAGCTTTAAATTTATTCGCGAAAACTGATTAACTGTACCGAATTTAAATTGAAAACACTCCCATGCGAGGCTTAATAACAAAAGTTCAAACGGATGGCAAGGACTGAAAGCATGAGTAATCAGCTTGATTGACTCAAATAGCCAATCTATTAACGAACTCTAGAAAGTTCCACGCGGTTAATTAAATATACCTCCAACAGTTTGCTGATTATAAGATGATGTCATCCAGGTATTTATTAAGTAGGAATGTTTTGTGGATTGACGTAAATAAATGGAGGTATTTACGATCTAAGTGTAGAACTAAGCGATACTAAAGTATAGAGCACAAGGCTTGAGACAGTATATTTTAATACAACCTAATTAAAACAAAAATTTGTCGCGACACAGTGAAACCCAGTTTCTTTGGAATCACAAAATGGGGCCACTTTTTTTGCAAATTGATATTCAATTGGCTTCGTTGTTAAAAGTGGAATGGCGAGTATGGCTCATATACCCAAACTGTATACACGTTATTGCCACGACGTTATCTTGAACGCTATTGAATTTTAACCCCCGGGTTTCTGTGTTACATAGGGGTAACTGAATTAACGGTACAGCTGTCTATTATATCAATTAACTGCTTTTTTCAATACAATAAGCTGTGGATTTTATGAATGTGTTTTTTTTTAACACATGTAAATATTATAATGTCAATAAAACAGCGGTGACACAAATGAAGAAATATGAAATTAATTTCAACACAACAAAATTAATTTCTATGTAGTAATTGTGAACGAATTTGCTATTTTTTAAATGTCATTAGAGTTCTATATGAACTTCTAATTGTACTTATTGATGTAATTTTAAATAAGAACTTCGATATGTTGCAGAAATGTTGAATGAAATGTTGTTACAGAAAACTGTTAAATCAAATCTTATTTCAAATTATATTAATAAGTACGATTAGAAGTTCATAGATCTTTTATACATCGACGCTTGAAAGGCAAACGTGACTAAGCGACAATACGTGAACTTTACAATAGACTAATTTAAAGTTGAAATACCTGAAAAAAATTCTATTTTAACGAATCTAGCTGTAGGATTGAAATGATTTTAATAGACCTAGAAATATATATTTTTTGCGCGTCGAATATGGTTATTGCCTATCATTTATGTATAAAGCAGTTATTGTCGCTTAGTCACGTTTGCCTTTCAAGCGTTGATATGTATAACGAGGGATGGTAGGGTATTTAGTTTAAGGGAAGCTGTAAAAAGCAGTTAAAACATAAAAGACAAATCAATCAATCAAACTTTTAAAAGCGTGTAAACAAAAGTACATCTTACCTTGCGCCAATGATTTCAGCGAGTCTACCTCCCGGTAGTTCTGTCATGACGTAGCCCCAGAAGAAGCAGCCCAACACGAGGTTCTTCTGCTTCGTGTCCCAGAAGAACCGTGTCTGCTCGATGTGCCCAGGGTGCTGTGCGGAATGAATACTTTAGGTCGAGCTTCTATTATAATCTGTCTACAAAGTATGGATTCTGGCATCCTTAGCAACAGTTTTAACTTCCTTACCATCCACCCTTAGATCCTAACCTGATTTTTAGGCCATCGAGTGCAAACTATTTACCGTAGCCTATAGATATCTCGATACTGGTGGTAGGATCTCTTGTAAGTCCGAACGGGTAGGTACCACCACCCCGGCTATTTCTGCCGTGAGGTAGTAATGCGTTTCGGTTTGAAGGGTGGGGCAGCCGTTGTAACTATACTGAGGCCTTAGAACTTATATCTCAAGGTGGGTGGCGCATTTACGTTATAGATGTCTATGGGCTCCAGTAACCACTTAACACCAGGTGGTTAGACACTACCTGCTTTGAGGTATAAGATTGTAGTCTCAAAAGACAAACCCACGTTTCACATCGTCCACGACTGTCTTAAAGACTTCAAGTCAGTGATTTGAATTCAACGAGTAACTATTCTGAGACTTTAGAACTTATGTCTCAAGGTGGATGGCGCATTTACGTTATAGATGTTTATGGGCTCCAGTAACCACTTAACACCAGGTGGGCTGTGAGTTAGTCCATCCATCTAAGCAATAAAAAAAAAACGACACCTCAGCTCTTCAAAACATGTTCAATGGATAAGCACGCTTCTGTTCCTATTTCATGAATTTCTAAAATTTCTTGAAGTGGGACAACTGAAACGAAGAAAGTGTGCGCAAACGCATGGAACGCACAAGCAAATATCAATTTTATTTATACAAGTCATAAGTTATAAAGCCGAGGGGATTAGCCTAATTTCTGTTTGTCATTTCGTACTCTAATTCAGCAGAGCCGCGCCTCCTTGGCAAATTGCCAATAGCATTACGTAATAATACTGATTGCTGTAATCTTCGGTTTCATATAAATCATTATTTTAATCAACAGTCTGGGTCAAAGCAATAATCGGAACAATATTTTTAATACGACAAATGTTTTCAAAGAGATATGACGTATGGTTGATGTCACCAGAATGGTCATTACTATCTTTCATCCGAAAGCGGAGCTGTGTAAATCGTATATTTTTTAAGTGATAAAAATATAAACAAAAGCTGTAAGACCACACAAAAACTTTTGTGGTGGAATAATGACATTATAAATAAAGAGGATTATAATATTGCTTGCAGTTGCTCTAAGGAATGGAGATGATTCCAACATTTAACTACTAACTAATCATAACTCGCCACCGCAGAAAAACACTGGGTACAAGACTGCATTTCCGAAGCTTTTATCACGCATCATCCAATAGTGGAATAAACTCCCCCAGGAGCAAATAAACATGAACAAAGAACATTGTAATATATGACTAATTAATATTCACAGAAAACACTAAATTAAATACATGGAAACCAATTATCAGGTTTGCTTGCGGTTATGACTCGACTGGTTAAAATTAAAAGTACGATATAGTTTTTTTTGCAGAAAAAAATATTGGTTGTGTAGACTTGGTGATTTTTTTTGATATGGACTATGATGGTTCGTGAAGGTGGTAGGACCTCTTGTGAGTCCGCGCGGGTAGGTACCACCGCCCTGCCTATTTCTGCCGTGAAGCAGTAATGCGTTTCGGTTTGAAGGGTGGGCCAGCCGTTGTAACTATACTGAGATCTTAGAACTTCTCAAGGTGGGTGGCGCATTTACGTTGTAGTTGTCCATGGGCTCCAGTAACCACTTTACACCACGTGGGCTGTGAGCTCGTCCACCCATCTAAGCAATAAAGAAAAAGGCTGGAAATTATTCGAAACACCTTTTTTTTCCTACCTCATCTGATAGCCTTGAGAGGATATTTCAGCGTAACCTCAACTAGTAGGTGAGCTCACGGGGCTCGAAGTGATGCTAACATTGGCCCTAGCAAAAGCAGTGCTTTACAGAATCTACCACCGGATCGGAAACGCGACCCGCTGAGAAGATCCGGCGAGAAACTCAGTGGGCTGTGTCTATGGGTTAATTCGCTCGTCGAGCCCTTCGTCGCAAGCGACGGGTTCGACGAGGACGGTGACTGGTACTTGTGGTGCCTAAAAGCACTGTTAATGGATCGGGAAGGTCAAAACAGCAGATATCGTGGAATGAATAGGATGAGGCCAACGCCGACTGTAAGATCCTGTTTTATGAATATTTATATATAACATATTTATATTTATATTTATAACGGTACAGACAATTTTCCTGAATGTTTATCAGAGATGAGTGCGAGTTCTCGATCCTTCCATGCTAGTATTCTAATCTCCTTTTCGAAGTATCAGAACGTAAATGCAACCACCGAGCCCGAACGCTCGATGTCAAATAACGGCTACCTTCCAACAGAAACGCATTACCAAATCACGCAAGCCTTTTGGGGTTAGTGTAGTTACATTGTCACGAATACAATATAGGTAAATTAGCTATGAAAATTGATATCTGTCTGCCCAATGAGTCGCGGCATCATTGTCAGACTACAGGCGCTAGAAAAATTGCAATGCTAAATTACAACGGCTTTTAATTTTAGATTTTAGGTGCTAGATGTTAGGATTTATTACTGATCAAACAATTTCCTGATCGAGCCCTGGTATCTTTTATATCATTCTTCGGTCTTCTACACATTTCCAAACATCGCCAGAATATCTCCTACAGTAACTTTTTTTAATAACAAATATACCACTTGAAATAATGAAAGATAAGTATTTCCGTGGTATAAAATGTATTTTAGCCTTTAAAGTTTTATATGAGGGTTATACTTAAAATATAAAATTTATAAGATTAATTATTGGATTATTCGATATTTAGGATTTTAGAATCATCCACTTACTTGCGGTAGGACCTCTTGTGAGTCCGCACGGGTAGGTACCACCACCCTGCCTATTTCTGCCGTGAAGCAGTTACGCATTTCGGTTTGAAGGAAGTTATTGTATTGTAAAACTGAGACTTGGCTGAGAGAGAACTCATGTCTCAAATAGGTGGCGGTATTAACACTGTTGATGTCTATGGGCACGATAACCACTTAGAAGGCAATCCACCCATCTAGGCAATAAAAAAATCTTCCATGAAAGGGGTTACAGTCAATTGACTTACGTACGATATGCGACGATTTTAAGATATCTATGGTCATAGGTTAAGTATCAAAACAAAATGAACAATAAGATAAAAAATTGAATGGAATATTTTGCTTTGACACTGGCATGTATAACAATTACATTAGGAACTAGTAATCGCTGTTTTGAAGATAGACCTTGCAAATATGAATAAACAATCAAATTGCGAGAAGAGCCGAATTTCCTCGAAACAGGACGCGTTTTCTAAAACTTAATAACCTTCTTCGATGGCCAGTTTCAAAACGATAATAACTGTAACACTAACAACCAAATAGATTGTTAGATGATTGCTATAAAATATACAGAAAGGACCGGTGTTTCAAGTCAAATTATCTTTAATCATAGTTCGATTGAATTAGAAATGGCGAAATTGATAACTAAATCCCAATAAAAAAACAATCGTAGCCTAGTTTTCAATTGCCAAGTGAGATCACACGTGAAAGAAAAAAGAAATTTTAACGAAATCATAAATCCTAAATATCCTATTTTAAATATCCCAAACGACAAATGGTTATGCCAATTGTAGGTATTACGAACAGAACTGAATAGATTTTATGACAAGTTCCATTTTCGATAAATTATTATCTATTAAACAATTTCATTAATAAATATGAAACTTTGAAGTTATAATGCCCCATCCAGTATAGTCGACTCTTAGAATATAATCAAACAATTCTTATACATCATATTTAGGGACACAGCATCAGAATTTAATTGGATGAAAATCAAGAGTTAAATCTATGTAATTAAAATAACAATACTATTAAGTACAGCATATCTAATAGATTGGCAACCAACTTTACAGTCATGCATTTTTTTCTTTTCGGGTATTGTGCCAATCCTCCTACGAGATATCTGCAGTTTTTTTCCCTACTTATGCTGATAGCCTTGAGAGGCTATGTCAGCGTAACCTAACTATTTGAGCTCACGGGGCTCAAACCTGACGACGTTGCTAACACTAATCCTAGCGAGAGTAGTGCTTCGCAGAATTTACCACCGGATCGGAATCGCGACCCACTGAGAAGGTCCGGCGAGAAACTCAGGGGGTTCACCGAAAAATCCGCTCCCAAGGACACGCGGGGTGTGTGGGACTTGACGGTCTGCAGATGTCGGGAGCAGACAGCGGGCTCAAGGATATTACAGCCATGCATGCATTAACTCAATGTTAAGACCTCAGAGGTGGGAAAATTAGTTGTTATTTATATGGACACTTGGTAGCTTTTTTAATCTGACATGTACAGATTACGTAATCATGAACTCTCGTGGTTTGCTACAGAATTATTAAAACGGCGAGATAATTAACTAGTTGCATGTAAATCGCTCGATTAATAGCGTAAGACAATACTTCCAAATTAGATTTACCTCAGTCACATGATGTGTTCCGTTCGTGATGTTGGCTACGGCGGTCTGGTTGTCTTTTTGGTCATAGATCATCTCCACAATAGCGATGGTCAGGTTCACTCGTAACGCGTAGTTTAACATGAAACCGAGCAGCACCATAATGTTGAGTACTTGCACGCATGTTAAACATCCTGCGGGAAAAAAGAAAAGTAAAATTATTAAATAATAAAACATTTATTGCCTTTCACACAGATTTAGATTATTAAGGCAAAGGAGATGGCTCAGCTAATGTTGTTCAAAGTGGTTGCATCGACGCTGATATTCAATCACCCCTGTTCCCTTTTGGTTTAAAACGTAGTATAAACTACAATAAAAAAACAAACAAAAAAAAAAAAAACCAAATTAAAAGATAAATTTTGTTCATTTTTTTTATAGATGTATGCTAATTAAAAAAAAAGATGAGCTATATGACCATAAATATGTGTCAATGACCGTGTTCACAAAGTAGGATAATATGTTTGATGCAGAACTCTAGAGTTCTACAGAGTTAATTAATCGGGAAGGGTTTTTTTTTAATAGTCGAAAATGAATATTTACAGGATAAAGTAAGCATGTTATTGCTAAACTAAGATTTACTGTTCTATTAAATTTCAATGGATATATTAACGTATGGAGTATTAGAGAATATTTCACCTATTCTATTCGCTTTATAGTCAGCAATTCTTTTATGGCTAAGACGTTTATTATCCGAAATATACTTCTTTAAACTATACGGACGTACATTGACGTCACACAATGACGAATCTCAACTGAAAATTCGGTCACGGCAATTCGAATAGGTTAATTAACTTCGAGATAATTTTCCCGGAGTTAATAATCTATGTATATCTTAGATGCTTTTAAAGCTAAACAAGTTTCGCTATTATTCTATTATAAGTTATATGTATTTATATTTACTGGATATGTACTACTTATGTATATACAACACAAGTTTTTAATTGTCACTCAAGATTTTCCAACGCTAAAACGATGATTAAAACTTCTTCACACACATCTGAAACAATATTTGGCTGCGTTACTTAGGATGGTACCAACCTTTTTTTATGATTGCCGTATTACTGGTGGCCCAGAGGCCTTTCCAGTTTCACCAGGACCTATGCGCTAGCGAAAGCTCAGCCAAGAGGGAACAACAACCTATTTCCTAGCGTAGATGTCGTATCAATCGACTAAGGGATTCGCTGGAGAATGGCAAGCAGGTATCGATAGCTGGGGTTTACAGGTGATAGGTCCTATTTGTATACATGGATAAACCTCAGTGCTGAAGAAGCCATTATTTTCGATTTCAACGGTGAGACAGCCGTTCTAAAACACAATTCAGTCTTCGAGCTCACGTGACATCTGTCGTATTGGTTAACCTCTTCCTCCTCGCGTCGTTTTCCTCATTACTGAGGGTCGTGACTCCCCCACTGCATCAGTTTCTCCTGTACGATTTCCCTCCCTCTGCTTCGATGCTTAGCTTCATGAAAGGCATTGTGGAAGTTGATGTTTGGAGAAGATCGTATTTGGTCCGGCCATCTCGTGGGACTGCGTCCTCTAGGACGTTTACAATCTACCTTTCCTGGTTAACCACTCAACACCAAATTGGCCCTTGGCTAGTTACCCTTCTCCTTCTTGCATCGATAATTTATAATCCTCAATGCTCATCGTGGGTCGTGGCCTCTTCTAACAACTTTCTCTCGGATTATCCTGTGTTACTCCTGCCTACCCTCAGCTGTGTGGATAGCAACGTGGACTGAACTATTGAGAATGGAGCGAATCTGATCCGACCAGCGCATTGGCTAGTTACCCATTCACACGATCAAATAGTTTTAACTTTAGTTCTGATTTTGAGGACGGTTCTTTGCATACGTGATAGTGAGGAATACTGAGCGCCCGCACGGGCGAATCTTTTTATTTATCTAGTTGGTCGTGAAAGAAAGTTGGGTTCCATCTCATATTTCAAGCTTGACTGACAAGGGCTTTTTTGCCACGTACCATCCGGCTATGGAATGAGCTCCCCTCCACGGTGTTTCCCGAGCGCTACGACATGTCCTTCTTCAAACGAGGCTTGTGGAGAGTATTAAACGGTAGGTAGCGGCTTGGCTCTGCCCCTAGCATTGCTGAAGTCCATGGGCGACGGTAACCACTCACCATCAGGTGGGCCGCCATATGCTCGTCTGCCTACAAGGGCAATAAAAAAAAAAGGTCTTTCCGTTTATCGTGGTTTCCAGTGACCACACCGTGGACCGAGATATGGTTTGAGTAGATTGGAATAGTTTTAGTTATAACCATGGCGTACCTTTCCCAGATTAAATCTATTTGAAAACGGTTGCAATAAAGAATACCTTACTATCTACACTGCGACAGTACAACCCGGTCTTCAATTAAATAATACTACCGTCAATTACCGAATAATTAAATATTTCATTCCCGTTCGTGTCAAATATAAGTTCGTACATTTTTTTATTGTGTTATCCACGTAATTTTGCTCAATACAAACACCGACCACGCTCTAATACCGGTTTATACTCCATTCATGATTAACATTACAAAATATTCCAATACCCGTTATCGTGTTTATATAATTGAATTATGTGCGAAAAAAGCTATTACCGGTAATTGCCCAGTTCCGAAACAACTATAGACGTATATTTAAAGATCGGGAGTTCCCTAACCCGTGCATTAGCCCGCTGAGGTTCTCGCCGGATCTTCTCAGCGGATCGCGATTCCGATCCGGTAGTAGATTCATTCGCGAAGCAGCTGCTTTTGAGTTGTTAGGTCTACTTCGGAAGCGCTCGGGCAGCTGTTAGCAAATTCCACCTCTCCTGGCTGGCTTTTGCTCGCCCACCTGTCCTGGTGAAACTAGAAAGGCGCCCGGGACACCAGCAATCATTCAATCCTAAAAAAAAAGTCGGGCGTTGTTGATTCGACACGCGAGCCAATCGAAATCGGTTTGCCACTAATCACAACATTCGTGAATAATATAGGTTTTACGCAATATCGGATCGGCTGATCATAAAAAATACGAATTTTAATATGTGTCACAAGGACGGAAAGTATTCGATACAGAACGGGCTTGAATCTTGAATAAAAAATATCGATAAAAATCACTAAAATATTTATTGTAAACACTAAGCTACATTTTATGAATTGTTTCACGGTTCGTATTGTTCGTATAAAAGAAATTGTAATTGCTAGACCCATCACAAAGTCGTTGATTGTATAAAAACTAAGGCCCACGTCTTTTTGTAATAAACAAGTCATGTTAACGTTTTATAGAATTATATTGCATTTTCATTGTAATAAATCTTATATGTGAAAGCCCTGGCGTAACGCCGACATATACATAGAGGGACGGACGACAAGAAAACAAGTTTATTAGTAATATAGTAATGTAACATGGGCACACGACCGCGAAGCGATTTACTGGTGGTAGGACTTGTTGTGAGTCCGCACGGATAGGTACCACCACCCTGCCTACCTCTGCCGTGAAGAGTAATGCGTTTCGGTTTGAAAGGTGGGGCAGCCGTTGTAAATGTCTATGGGCTCCAGTAACCACTTAACACCAGGTGGGCCGTGAGGTCGTCCACCCATCTAAGCAATAAAAAAGTCATGAAAAAAGGACTCCACGTGATTGCACATAGGTTTCCCTTCCTTCAAGCCTGATACCCGATCACCTTTTTACAGCAGAAATAGGCGCGATAGTAACACAAACCCAATATGCCCTACTGTCGTCTAACCACTCTAATTTACAACCTTATGCTCTCTAATTTTTCTTTGACAGGCATTATTATACAAGAAATAATTCCCCTAGTAAAACACGAGAAAAAAACCCTTATTTACGTTTTACTATTACGATAGATTAATAAAAAAAATAGTGAAAAAATAGTTGGCCACATCCGGAGAATATCTTAAAATAGATTGAAAGTATTTAGACCTGTTTCTGCAGTAGAATAGGATAAGCCTTTAAGAAACGTGGCGCCATTACAACTTACAGTGCAATGTTAATGATAGCATACCTTTTATAACACTTAGGGCAAAAACGTCTTTGGTGCGTAAATTATACGTTATTATATAATGGTAGTGTTTATTTTCTCGTTCAATAAGTAGCTGTTTACTGGTGGCAGGACCACTAGTGAGTCCGCGCGGGTAGGTACCACCGCCCTACCTATTTCTGCCGTGAAGCAGTAATGCGTTTCGGTTTGAAGGGTGGGGCAGCCGTTGTAACTATACTGAGACCTTAGAACTTATATCTCAAGTTGGGTGGCGCGTCTACGTTGTAGATGTCTATGGGCTCTAGTAAACCACTTAACACCAGGTGGGCTGTGAGCTCGTCTACCCATCTAAGCAATAAAATAAAAAAAGCTACGTAAAGCAATTTCAAAATAGGATTGTTTTCTTTTGCATTGGCCAATCCGGTGTGAAGTGGTTACCGGGATATATAGACTTCAACAACGTAAATATTGCCACCCACCTTGAGACATGAGTACTCAGTCTCAAATTGGTAATACAACAGCTGCCCTGCCCTTCAAACCGAAACGCATTACTGCTTAGTACAGGAATAGGCAGGACACCAATCTGTATGCTGTCGCGACACTTTTTGTAAATAATAATGTGTTCTACAAAGTCGTAGTGAATTATTTTAATCTATCATCAATAGTTTTCGCAGGGCACGCGATGTAAAGAATATTTTAGGTAATTTTTTTACACCTTGGGTTACATTATTGGAGTTTTAGTAAGGATCCCTATTTTTTTTTCAAAAAAGATTACAGCCTATGTCACTCGAGGATAGTTTAGCTTCCAAACAGTGAAATAATTTTTCAAATCGGTTCAGTAGTTTCGGAGAACAATTCAATAGAAACAAACAAACAAATCTTTTCTCTTTATAATATTATAGTATAGATTATAGTTTAGAAGATTTAAATTTTTTCTTTTTTGTCTTAATATTTTATAGTAATTCTAGTCACACTGAGTAGTCATTATCAATTATGTTCTCAATCAACTCTTGCTATTAATTTATTACAAGAATCCAATTTTCGTTATGATCAATGAATTCGTGATTAATTCAAAATTAATTAAAGAGAGAAAAATATTAAAGTTTTCATCAGGCCTTCTAGAATTTTCGTAATACAGATTAAAAATCCCTCTATACTATTTACATTGAACATAAAAGACAGTTGAATTGCTTTACCCGAGCAGAGAAAGTTGTTTATAGCTCACACCACGAGTCCTTATGTAGCAACGTAGGCGAATGAAAGTCAGTCTCAGACTCGCAGAGGACTATTGAATCTACAATAACTATACAAATCTGTCTATCTGAGAACTCAATTGAAAAGAAAAAAAACAGATGAGTTTTTTGTCTACCGTTCGAAGACTGTGAGGACTCTGGTAATACAAATACCTTGAGTTTTTCATTCGCTATTCATCAGATCAATCATAATCGAAATTTGTTGTGTTGATGCTGCGCAGTTTCGCAACGTATAATTAAGACAATTGTCATTATTTGTCATCATGTTTTGTTCTGAGTTTTTTTTCTTTCCTTTTCTTTTGGCTGTATGGACTACGTTCCTTTTGACGGTTCAGGTGAACGAACAGAACAAAAAAGTATCATAGCAGTTCGCAGAGTTGACAGCGCCAAAAAAACATACAATACCTATGATTTTTTATATATTCAAGAGCTTTGGACGCGTTTATAACAGGTTTACGGTTTATTTTGATAACTACCACCATTAAGAACACAAAACAGTCTTCGTGGTCACGCAAAACGAAATTAATCGATTGTAGAATTGAGAATTGTATTGACAATTACTATATCCAGTATATTTAGGTACCACGGTCACCGTCCTCGTCGAACCCGTCGCTTGCGAATTAACCCATAGACACAGCCCACCGAGTTTCTCGCCGGTTCTTCTCAGTGGGTCGCGTTTCCGATCCGGTGGTAGATTCTGCGAAGCACTGCTCGTGCTAGGGCCAGTGTTAGCAACACTCCGGTTTGAGCCCCGTGAGCTCACCTACATGTTAGGGCGAAGCTGAAATATCCTCTCAAGGCTATCAGCATAGGTAGCAAAAAAAAAACCAGTATACCTATGTAATGTAATGTTATATGAGGTTTTATACCCAAAAAGTGCTTTAGAACTTTGTGTATGATTGTCGTCTGCGTTTGATACAATGATCATATTGTGTGCGTTTTTTTATTCAAAGTCCTCATGGTCTGACGAAACCTCGAACCTATTTAATAAATAAATAAAAAATATCAAAAGTGTGCCGCGGTCGAAACATGCGTAAAATCTTCAAATTTGACATTTACGTTAATAGATGAAACGCCTATGGCGCAATAAAACGTTTCGTTTTATTTTTATTGCTTAGATGGGTGGACGAGCTCATAGCCCATCTGGTGTTAAGTGGTTACTGGAGCACATCTACAACGTAAATGCGCCACCCATCTTGAGATATAAGTCGTTTTTGTGCCCATCTATATTGTATGCCTCTGTTGTGCCTACGATACTTGAATTGAATTTTACTCAAGTGTAATTAACTGCTGTATTTGTCTCGCAATTGTTCTAAGACTTTGTTTATCTAAAGAACATCACAAAATCACTGGATCATAAATAACAACGTAGGTTACGAGAATTTTAAATGAACGAAACGTGACGCCGTACTTACATTAGGTTTTTCCTGATGCTTCCACATATTACAGTAATTATTTTATTTTCTTAGAAGAATACATACATAATTACAATTTCAGAGGCACGATCCGTACGTCGTGTATATATTCTGGCTTAAATACGACAGTTTTAAGTCAAAACCTCATGATTTATATCAAATCTCATATTGTTTTAGATATCCTAGAATTGCCGCTTGAAAATAGTCAGTTACTATAAGACTAAGCTTTCGAGGTATACAATGAAATGTCGGAAGTCTGACAACGTTTTTGTAACATTCCTCTGCCTACCTGAATTACTGACAACTGACGTAATCGTCCATTCACTATTAACATCATATTACAAGCGCAATTTTGTCGAAGATCTAACTGATAGTAACTAACTAAACCACATCAATCGTGGTCTAATGAACAGAACTATCTAGTGAAAAAAACTGATATGAATTAAGCACATCATCATCATCACCATCAACCCAGTCATCTACTGCTGGACATAGGCCTCTCCCAATCCATACCACTGAGCCAGATCTTCTCTACTCATAGCCTGGGGATCTTAACACCCCCTACGCTGCCGTTGTCAGTACCGTGACTAGGAATACCAGGACAACCGGGAACTAGGGGCTATCGTTTTTGTGTCTTTTTTCTATCATTATGGACACTTCCTCCACGAAAGACACGCAAAAGAATGAGGCACGAAATGACAATATTTTGAATATTTAGTACGCAGACTCAATTTATTTTGTAATCATTAGACAAATCGCATGGGCTTTCACTCCTGGACCAACACAGAGACGTGGTTAGTAAAGTGGTGCTAAGTAAAGCTACCCACTCAAAACCGCTCGACGATATCTGCTTGACGTTCCACGACACCTACGCTAATCACCCTTGAAAGGAAATGCTAAGTTCAAAAATCCTCTCTACATAGAAATGTTTTTTTTATTTTTATTGCTTAGATTTGTGGACGAGCTCACAGCCCACCTGGTGTTAAGTGGTTACTGGAGCCCATAGACATCTACAACGTAAATGCGCCACACACCTTGAGATATAAGTTCTAAAGGTCTCAGTATAGTTACAACGGCTGCCGCACCCTTCAAACCGAAACGCATTACTGCTTCACGGCAGAAATAGGCAGGGTGGTGGTACCTACCCGCGCGGGCTCACAAGAGGTCCTACCACCAGTAATTACGCAAATTATAATTTTGCGGGTTTGATTTTTATTACACGATGTTATTCCTTCATCGTGGAAGTCAATCGTGAACATTTGTTGAGTAAGTATTTCATTAGAAAAATTGGTACCCGCCTGAGATTCGAACACCGGTGCATCGCTCAACACGAATGCACCGGATGTGTTATCGCTTAGGCCACGACGACTTCGAGAATGAAACGTCCCTATCTATATTAAGTCAGAAGCTATACATAAAGAATTATATTTAAGCATTCTCACTTAAAACATCAAGTGCAAGCAGCGCCAAACACCGTTAAACAATTGACTTGTGCAATTCAATTAGTGAAGCATTAGCATGCACCGCATCACCGTAAGTTAAACATAGAAAGGTAATTCTTCCGGTTTCTGTGTACGGCTTCGTGGGTATTTACTTCGGGGACGCTAAAGCTAAAAATAGCTGTTTGAATTTTTATGTTTTTTTTCACCATACAATCTTTTATCTATACCACCTCGTAAGATGTTGTCATTTTTATTTATATTATACTAGAGGACCCGACATCATCATTCTCCCGCCCTTCGCCCAGTCACCTAGGGTCGGCGCAACATGTTTTCTCTTTCCATACTCTTCTATCATATACCATTTCTGCGCTCAATCCCCTCTTACCCATATCGTCTTTCACACAATCCATCCATTTCTTCTTAGGTCTACCTCTTCCTCTATATCCTTCCACATTCATAGTTAACACTCTCTTATCAACCTCATATTCATTTCGTCTCATCACATGTTCATACCATCCCAAACGCGCACTTCTCAGCTTCTGTCACAAGTGCAACTTTCAGACTTCCTCTAACATACTGAATACGGACCCGAAGTATACTGAATTTTTACTGAATCCGAAAATATCAAATTTTTGTTATAAAATTGTGAATCTAAACTATCTCGAATTTACTGGAACACCCATAAAAAATTCATCAAATTCAGTCCAGCTGTTGATGAGGAGTTACTCTAGCATACACTACAGAGAGTAGAATTTTATATATTAAGATAATGTATGGATAGTCCCATCTAAATTCCAATACTGCTTCGCTGTAAAAATGGGTAAGGTGGTGCGAGGTCACGATGCCCAACCACTACTTATTGTAATTCCCTCATCGAGGTCTTCTGTGGGCACGTGTACATAAGTTTTATTCATCGGTTTACTCGTTAGTCCTAAAAATTATCATCTCATTTTAAATAGAGGACAGGACAAAATATGCAATTACAGTGTTAAGAGAGCTTTACACCTTTTAATATCCAACAAGAGCTAACCACACTGATGAATCGAATAAAATATGCACATAACCCCGATGAATAAATAGAATAAGTTTATTAACTAACGGACTTTTCATCAAGTCACATGCTATTCTACGGAATTAAAAAACATTACATTACGAGATTAAGCTTGACAGTTTTTTTCTGCTCCCTATATCTATTTGCCGATATCAGTAAGCTTTTTGCGCTAGTTTTTTTTCCCATCACTAAAATTAATTAACGCTGCGAATTTATTTAGAGCAGCTGTCAAAATCGTTCAGTAACCGATGAGTAACCGTTAATATTGACAGTCATCTTTGACTAACACTGTCAACTTTCACTTATGGATTGTGATGGTGAGTGAAAGTATCGTTCTAATTATTTCATTAACAAATCGTTAAATATTAGATCAGGATAGTAAAAAGACAACTTATAGTTTTTTTTTCCTACCTATTCTAGTAACCTCGAGAGGTTATTCTAGATTCCCTGAGCTAGTAGGTGAGCTCACGCGGCTCAAATCGGGAGTGTTGCTAACGCTGGCCCTAGCAAGAGTAGTGCTTCGCAGAATCTACCACCGGATCGAAAACGCGAACCACTGAGAAGATCCGGGGAGCAACTCAGTGAACTGTGTCTATGTTTTAATTTACTTGTCGAGCCCTCGAGAAATTCAGTGAGCTAGCTTATGTTAACTGGCCACCTTTCATTATTGTCAACAAAATTTTACTGTCCGGGCCTATCTGTTAAGTAATTAGTGGCTCCCGGCCTTGGAGTGCGGTTATGCCAAGGTTAGGCCAAGGGCACAACCAGGTCGCTGCCTATCAAAACACGTCTAAGTGACAGGTTTAAAACTGGCCCAAACGTGGTAACAGACGACGGTATCACGAAAAAACACTGGGGTATGCAATACCCCTGCCTGGTTAGGTCGGAAGTTCAGACCCGAGCTGGGAATACTGCGAGACCCACTCAGTGTCTCCTAATACGAAGCAGAATCCAAGTATTTCTCTGATGAAGGTAGCCCAATCTCGTCCAAAACAGGGACCTTTCACATTTGATTCTACTAGGGTTCATGTGGAGGACACTTTTTAAATTATTTAGGTTCTCGCGTTGTTTGTTCCCTACCTTTTTTTAATGACTTCCTGATGAGCTAGTTAGTTACCTACTTGAAATTTTGAATAGATTTTGCAAGAGAATTATACTGCAGAAAATTCAAAGGAAGAAGTCAGTTTTATCGTTTTATTTCGATATAAAAATCTGATATGTTGATGAGCCCTTTTTGCTATTTACTTGTTAACGCAATATAAACTACCCGGCACACCTATAAAATATCCTAACTCATTTAAAATTCAATATTAATAAATCATGAATTTAATGGCTGATGCAGGAAATGAGAATTCGCAGACACAAAGCCAGTGGAATCACTATCGCGGTGGCGATTTGCCAAAATGATAAGTCACGGGCGACATATAAACTACTCTTTGGATTAAAATACGTTTATCGATAATAGTAAAATCATAGTCACGTGTGATCACGTGGATTCTTTGTAGTCAGCGATTCTGAAATAATACAAGGTCATTGATGATATGCTGCAGTTATCTAATCTCGATCATCATCACTTCCAAATTGCCGAGGGTCGTAACCTTCGAACTAAAACCGAACCTTTCAGGAAATTGAGCGCCATCCGAACTTAGAGTGCACAATGGACGATCGACTGTTACTATTCTTGTTACTACTTATCATCCGAAAAGCAGTCACAGAACAGCGTTCCGTATTCACCTAGAAGGCTGATGCAGCCACGGCCAGACGGGCAGGTGAGCTCACGGGCTCAACCGGAGAGAATTTGCTAACACTAGCTCTATTAAGAGCAGTGCTTCGCAGAATCTACCGCCGGATCGGAATCGAGACCCATTGAGAATATCCTCATTCTTGGCTACTCACTTAATTCTTAGTTATAATCTGTGACCTTGCTCGTTCACGAAGCCCGCTATAGAAAGCAGAGTATTATATACACTTGACACTTGACATTGGCGAAATCTAAAAGGAAACGCCATAAACCCGAGAGATAGATAGATAGAGAAGATCCGCCGAAACTCTGTGGGCTGTGGTTATGGGTTAGTTCGCTCGTCGCACTCTTCGTCGTGATCGACGAGGACGTAAATTTTATTGTCTTCGGTAGGTATTCTTCGTATTAGATCGTTTTCCTTAACGCTCACTAGTTTAGAATTGCGACGCTCATTTTAACTTCTATACGAATGAACTTGAATACTTGCAATATGAATTCTTGAGAAAATACAATTTAATTGATTGAATTGTTGTTTAGTTTGGAACGGCGACGATTATACTAAGTATCGGAACGGACTTGGGTAAGGTCCTGTCTTTGTGTCCTTAGCTCTCTGTTTTCAGACTACACGAACCAACACAATCTCCAAACGGGACCGTAGGTTCACTTTCCCCAAATCATTATTATTAAAACGATTACATAAGTTAATTGTAGAGAAAAATGATTGCGAAGTATACATTTTCCATCTACATCATAAGCCCTCTTACTCGTACTTCGCATGGTAGACAGGCATGTCAATAGGCCAATAGGCCACAATTCGGTAAAAGGATGTCTTAAAAATGGAATTCACTGTCGTCTTAATAAATCTACATAGAAAACGAACAAAAGTGGCAACGGACTTTCTTAGTGATTAGTTACGTTACCAAAATCAGGAGGCCATTTCTCGAAGCAACTCTAATTCTCAATTCCCATGAGGGATTACGAATTTATTATGGACTAGCGATTCGTGCGTGCATACTTAAAACACCTAAATTCTATTTATACCTTACTAAACCCAAATTCTTAAAAGTTATGATAGGTAATTATAAACTCGCGACGTATTTAAATAAACCTCATTTGTGCGTAATCAATTTCTTCGAATGAAATCGTATAAGATATTAATGTTATTGTTAATGAATATAATATGGGTGCAAAATCTTAAGTAAATTAATTAATATTTGAAGAAATAGCGCGAGTACACTTCCCACATGGTGGACGAGGTGATGAAAAGCGCGGTTATCAACTAGATACGAATAGCGTGTCATTATGGCGAATCTTGGCACGCCTGTTTCTAGTAGCACACGTCGGCTATATGTTGATGAGGATTATTTTCATATATTCATCATACCAGTTAACTGTAATTTAATTATACTAATTATAGAAGTAGACCTTTACAAGCACTTTCAGTTGGTCACAACTTTACCACCAATTCGAAATGCTGTTTCGACAATGAGAAGAATCGGTAAACAGCCCTGGATTTAGGTATTTTGTAATACGTGTGTGTACATAAATATCTATACACAAAAACATACTAATCATTCGATATAAAAATAATTAAACCAAAACTCACCTGTAAAGTTTCTTGGGAAGGACTTCTCAGTTTTGGCCATTTTCTGCAGACTTTGGAATGACTTTGTGTTCTGAAACCAATAAAGCACTAGATTAAAAGTTTATAAATAAAATACATAGTTTTATGGGGGTTTTAGTTGAGACATCAATTTCTAAGACCTCATTTCTTATTTTAACCAAAGTACAAGATAACATTGATTGCCTATTTCGGCGAAGTAACGACGCCTTTTGGTCTAAAAGCCTCGTCGTCTTATGCCTTAAGATAAGTCTTTAGACACAAGCTCAGGGGAATAGGTATTCAAAAGCTACATTATCAATAGACTACAAATAAGCATAACGATTCGGCGACGTCTAGTTTTATGATCAGAGCGATCCGCAAAATCGTAAGCCTATGAATTAACCTTACGACCTAGGTCTGCTAGAAGTTAGAAGCTACAAAATATTTTTGAAGGTCGATTTGTATTGTTTTCCTAAGCTTGCGCATTTTTTTAAATTACTTAACGAATTAAATTGGAAGACAAAAAACAACATAACAAAAGATGCCATGCTCCTTCCAAAAAGTACCCCCCCCCCCCCCACCTACTCAAAATCTCTTGCCAATAAAAATTGAATACAGTTACACTGTTCTTCAATATTGACATGAGTATAGACGATTTTAATGGCACCACAATGAAAAAAGTCATAGCCCCGTTCACAAGTTAAACATTGGCTCATTTGTAAATTTATTTAGCACGCTCATTAGTACCATGACATGGGGTAAATTGGGATCCTGGGGTAAATTGGGACAAACCTGCGGAAGATTCTCAAAGTACTTGTAGCACGGAATCTACCTAATTTTCTTTAAGGTAATATTTATCAATGTATAGAAGAAAAACCAAGTTAACTATGGAAGTACTAAACATGAGTTAAGTTGGTCCCAAAAATTCGTCAAATTAAATTTAAAATAGTGGTTGAAAAGTGCGTTTTAAAACAGCTTAAAAAACTTTTAAAAAAAGTGATATTATCGTTGTTTTTTCAATAAGATCACAGTTTATATAAGTTTTTAATACACCTGGAAATACCACAACAAACGGTAAGTTGCAATATTCTTATTTTAAATACAATATTTCGACAAAATAAAAAATGTATATTTTTTCCTTTCTTTTTGGGGAAAATTGGGACGTATGTAGGGTAATTTGGAACGAGACTGGAAAAATTAGGGACGAGAAAACACAAAATTGGAACGCCAAAAGACAAAATAGGGATGACTTGTTAGGGTTGTCACTGATATCTTATAATATATTTTTTAGCCTATACTATCACTTAATTGCGTGATGTAAAGAAGGATCAGTTAGTTTATGTAAGTATTATAGGTAAAAGAAAAGTATATATATAAGTACTTTTTTTTCGCGACATTTACCTTGTAATATCTGCCCGGTCGCATGTTCTTTATAGCAATAAAAAAAATTAAAAGTTAAAAGAACTCAAACGAATCAAAACTTTTGTTATTTCAGAATCTATTCACGCATCGAATCATGATTTTGTTAACATTCACAACGAACACACACAAATAAAAACAGGCCTCAGATTTTAAATGTAACATTAATTAAAAATCCGAGATATCCAATTATGAGTGAGTGAATTAATTGAGTTTAGTTATTTCGCTTAGAAAGAATTTCTTTTATTTTTGTTATTATTGGCAGTAATCAGATAAAGCTGTTTTTTTATCTTATTCACCTGATATCTTACTCTTGCTCAAAGATTATTTTGAAAATGTTGATTAAATAAAATTGTATTATTGCATTTCCAGTCCTTTTGTTTTATATGTTTTATTCTATTTTATGATTTTGTTTCAGAGTTGTGATTTTTAAGGAAATTAAATAATAATTTTCTAAAATATAACATAATGTTCACCCTGTTTTTTCCAACTCCTAAAACCGTCACTAGAGAGCGCTGTAATACGCAAATCCGTTGTCATGATACCCTTGTCATAAGTGACACTGTATCCTAGATTATTGATTTTTTACTTTAATATACAAGTTTTTCTAATCCAAGTTTATTTTAATAATCATCCCTCGGAAAGTCGAACATGGTCCAATACGAGCCAGATAAGAAAACAACTAATGATAAACAACAATTTTAAGTGCAAAGAATGTTACAAACCGTAATTAACACAAAACTATTTCGTTGCTAAGTACTAGTGAATGTGAAGAATGGGCCCGGACAGTTATATTAAAAAACCGATATTCAAAATAAGATATTTAAGGCAAAGATTAATTTCAAAAAGTCACCTGCGTCTAGAATAACAAGGGAATATATCGAAACGAGATTGCAATTATTGGAACAACACTGGTTAGTTTGAAGAAAATCACCAGAATGTTATATTGGGATGCGAAAATAACGAATATAGCTATTAAACAAAAGGTACAATAACAAACGTTACATCGCGAACAGCATTCTGGCCAGGCTGGTGGGCCAAAGGGCTTTATCTTCAGAGTCATCCAACGGTGTTAAACAAATACTCGATACGACAAATGATTGCTTGCACGCTTTATCTAACCTTGGTATACCTATATCGACATGGGACATCCTGATTATATATCTCATCACAATAAAATTGGATAATGAATCCCAGAAACAATGGGAACAAAAACTAAGCGAACAGGCTGATCGATTGCCTACACTAAGCGAGTTCCAATCATTCCTGGAATCAAGATATCGAGCACTCGAGTTTTTAGAACCAAACCAAAGAAGAGAGTTTAGAGGCAAAGATGCAGCGGATAAACCGAAGGTGTTCAGCGTGACGACGTCTGTATCCTGCCCATTCTGTTCGGGACATCACTTGCTTTATCAATGCAAGAAATTTGTACAAGAAGCCATCGGGAATCGCCGGGACTTCATCCAGAAGAGAAAACTGTGTTTCAATTGCTTCGGAGCTAACCATTCGGTAACACAGTGCAAACGACGCACGGCTTGTCGGTGCTGTGGCCAACGTCATCACTCGCTGCTGCACCAGGAAGGCGGCACTCACAATCCGACCCTGGCGGGTCCTAGTCAGCCCACTAATCAACAGCGGGAGCCAGCACAAGAACCGCAGGCAGCGGATCACGTGGAGCGTGTTGTCAGCCATTTTTCTAACAGTGAAATGAGATCAAGTAGTCAAGTAATGTTAGCTAGCGCATTAGTTTATGTATCCAACAAGGGTATGTATCACACACTTAGGGCATTGTTGGATCAGGGCTCTCAAGCCTCGTTTATTAGTGAACACGCAGTTCAACTTTTGCAGCTTTGAAGGTTGCCAGTTCTAAGTACCATATCTGGTTTAGGAGGAGAAAAATCTAGTATTTCAGTAAAACATATGGTTCAATTTAAAGTACAGTCCACATATAACTCTTTTAGCTATCCCGTTCAAGCCTATGTTTTAAACTGCCTAACATCCACTCTTCCTTCACAGAAAATTCAATTACAGGATTGGCCGGAATTGTTGCAATTGCAGATGGCTGATCCAGGATATGGTACACCAAGCAATATAGATCTTCTACTGGGCGCTGATGTGTATGGTCAGGTTTTGTCAGAAGGCATATTGAGAAATCCACCTGGAACCTTGACAGCTCAAAATACACAGCTGGGATGGATCCTGTCGGGACGAGTTTAAGTTAGTGGGGATACTCCTTACATTATTAGCGCACATACCCATGACAACTCAATCAATGATTTGCTGCGTCAGTTCTGGGAGATTGAAACTGACTAGCATCATCCACTTTTATCCAAGGAAGAAGAATCCTGTGAAAGATACTTTGAATCCACTACAACTAGGGACAGTTTGGGTCGTTATGTTGTAGGTCTTCCTTTTCGCGACAACAATCCACTTGCTCAAGAAGAAACTTGAAAATAATCCATTCTTGAAGCAAGAATAATCCAAGGTAATAAATGTAGCCACCTGGCTATGAATCATATAGAAGTAATTAATGACAAACAAGAAGCTGCTAAGCCAGGATGCGTTTATCTACCTCATCCTGCAGTTGGTTGTTCGCGAGGACAAAAGTACAACGAAGGTCGGCGTTGTTTTCGACGCTTCGTGTAAGGGTACCAGCGGCAAGTCATTGAACAATGATTTATTGGTAGGTCCAAGGCTTCAACCAGAGTTACGACACATAATTATGAAATGGCGTACTTATCCTATATGTTTCGCAGCGGACATAGTTAAGATGTATCGAATGGTCAAGGTCGTACCAGAGCATACTGACTTCCAGATAATGTCACAAGGGTACTATCAAATGTAAGAAATCTAAAATTGTAAGACCAGTCTCCAAACTTTGCATTTTGCCTATCGCTTTTAAACATTACTTACCTGAATAACTGTAGATATTTCATGCAATGTATGTAATTTAAATGTATCTTTGGATGCATCAGCTATTAAGTATTTTGTTATTGTTTAGTTGTAAGTAAGTACGAACTGTTTAAAAGCAACCCTTGACTGAACTTTGTCGTTATTATGGTTTCTTTAATGTGTAAGTTTATATTTAGTTCATGTTGAGCAGTTCTTTATTGATTACTATTAGGTTAAGATGTTACGGTTTCATGGAGATGTTAATTGTACATGTAAAATTTGATGGCCTCATTGTTGGCTATGAACTTTTGTAGTTCATGGTGGGCGGAATGTTCACCCTGTTTTTTCCAACTCCTAAAACCGTCACTAGAGAGCGCTGTAATACGCAAATCCGTTGTCATGATACCCTTGTCATAAGTGACACTGTATCCTAGATTATTGATTTTTTACTTTAATATACAAGTTTTTCTAATCCAAGTTTATTTTAATAATCATCCCTCGGAAAGTCGAACACATGCACATACTTTTTTTGATCATTGTATTGTTGATTATCATTCATGTCACATCGCTTCGGAATAGAAACCAGCTTAATTTACACTATGTTGTGTATTGTGCTTAAATTATGGATTGTATTCATCATTTCGGTCCATATAAATAATTATATGGCACCTACCTATATATCGCAGTACTGCGAGTTGACAACCCTTACAAATATCCCAATTTAACCCTTAACCGTGTCAATTTACCCCGGATGCTGGGTAAATTGGGACGGCCATTATTTTACCGATTATTTCTTTAAAATGAATAATTAAAATAATGTAACGGTTTTTATCACCTAGGTACGTTCAAGACTCAACTTATTTCTTTGGTTGAGCAGTGACTATTTAATTGGAACTATTTTAAAATTCAATCTGAAGGTCGATTTTGTCCCTATTTACCCCATTGTACGGTACAATGTTCGAATAAGTATTTGACACTTGGGTTTTAGTAAGTCTAAATATAAACCAATGAGAAAACTCTTTGAGATTACGAGGTTTATTATTCTTGTACTTAGGCAGACGACCTCATCGTGATCGTGGAGATAATAATTGCGGAATACGGGGCCGAAGTAGCAATGACGCCGGATTAAAAATTGCACTACCCTTCAAACCGCAATAAAAGAATATAAAGGCATGTTGATATTAGCGGTCTCAGTAGTAGTAGCAGTAATTTGACTTTTTGGCGGGAACGCGAGGAGTGAAGTTGTGTGATTCGTTTTATTTTGTCTATTTAGTGTTTCTTCAGGTTTAAATGTGTAATAACGATGCTTTATTAACTGTTTCGTATCTGTGAAAATGCAAAAATATGGGAAAATCAAACAAAGCCGCTGAACGTAACTTCTCGGGAAACTCCAAAAAGTCCACTGAGAAAGTCTCAGTAAATGAGCACCATTTTACTGAGATTATTATTTCATACCATATAATACCATATCATCTCATCTCATTTCTTTAACTTAAGAAACAAATAATACGTTGATTTTTTCTTGAATCAACATTTGTCAAATTGTATCCAAAACATAAAGTTGTTTGCGAAATGCGTAGAATAATTTATTTATTTATGTGCAGGCGCGAGGTCAACCGTGCTCGACTATTTGCGTCAAAGAGAATTCAATCGCTAAGTTTTAATTTGCCTACGAATTCTAAATCAACTGAATATATCATAATGACAAGCAAGACGTCAGAACGACACCCATCAAAATTGAGGTTGACATTTTGAATTAATGGCGTACAAAAACGAGATCGCCTCAATCATTCCGGTCAAGTATTGTAACAGAAATTTCGTGACGTACATTTTGCTTCTTTTTTTTACTAAGCGAAATGTATCTACTACAATTTTTAGCTTATTACCGGTTCAATAGCATTCGAAACAAGTCTTAAGCATGATCAAACTGTACACCAATCGCTAACTATATTACTATTACACGTGTGAAATTAAGAAAAATTATCTTAATTTACCTCGATAGCAGAAACAAAAGGTTGGTTCTAGTACTTTTTTTAAATTATTGCTTTTATACGATTTCGCGCGTAATTTCCTTGTGCCTTTCGTGAGGTCTTGACTCTAACCTATATTTTGCAGTAGAATTACTTAGAGAAATCATTCTGGAAATTCTGGAACTGGAATACTTCATTGATCTATAATCTTATACCTTTAAACGAGCAATTCTTGTATATTAATATATATATAATCTGAATCTCGGAAACGGCTCCAACGATTTTCATAAAATTTAGTATACAGGGATTTCGGGGGCGATAAACCGATCTATATAGCTACGATTTATTTTCAGAAAATGTTGTTTTATTCGTGTTTTCAATAATCAACTCTTCCCGACATCTATTGGCGAATAATAATACTATTTTTCTTAATTGAGGGCAACTAACCGCTTTAAAGACAAAACAAGATGGCGTTATCAAAAAAAAAACGAGCAAAGCTCGGTCATCGTCCAGTATGATAATTATCGAAGTTGTACATTTAACCAGAACAGAAGTATAACCCCAGAACGGGGAAGCGAACCTGAGGGCTCATCCGGAAGTTCTCGAAGGAGACCTAATAGTTCAAGAGCTAGTTCACGAGTGGATCCGACGAAAAACTCAGCGGGCACAACCCTACCATGAAGTAATTAACATAATATTAAGTATTTTTTGCATTTCACACATATATTTAAGTATCTTGTATTTTTGTGAAAAATCCTATATAATACCAATCCTGTTGAAAGCTATTTGAAAATTAATAAGTTTAAAATAACTCTCCATCACGGCGAATGTAATCCTTGATTTAATATGCAATTACGCTCAGAATTCCGTATGCAGGTATTATAAAACCACCGTTAAAGCCAAAGAGGCGGGCGACACAGTCGGCGCCAGCCTCTAACGGACCGCGCCAATGCCTTTTAAGGCTGAGCGAGGAAAAAAAACGAAGCCACACTTTAATTAGCGACCAAAGATTTGTTATTCCGAGTCAAGGGTAGTTAAAACAAGATGAAGTACAGGTTATTGAACTTTCTATATATATTTTTCTTTTTCTTAGAGCTGTTTGTGGAAGGTTTCCTTGGTAATTCAATGATTTTTTTTTAGAATCTATATTATCTACATCGTTTTTATAATCTGCATTTTTAAACAACCAAAATCCAATCAAAAAGTTGAATAGTTCATGGAAGACCGACTATCCTTGATAATTCAGTGAACAATGTTCTTAGATTGTATTATCTGTATCGTTTATAAAATCTATATATTTTGAACTATCAAAACGCATTCGAAGAGTACCTACATATTTAATCGTCAATCTAACCAATTAATACCTAATTTAATAGTCTTGTACGAGTAAAAGTACTTCATGTTTTTTGTTTTTTAATTTGAAAGTAAGGCAAGGGTTTACGTTCCAGTCAAAGATTAGAATTACCTAACGTACACAGTGCTATTACAATACAATGATTAATTTACATGTTCAATACAAACGCGCGTTGGTATGCACCTCAATCAAGTATCATTGTTTTTTAATTAACTTTGTTTGATTTTCGACAGACAAATATATAAATGGGCACATTATCGCACATGGTTGTCTGGCCCAAACCAGGATCCCCTGTACCGTGGGAATCGAACCTACCACGGTACGGACATAATGTTTATAAAAAGAAATTATTAATTTGTTCACATATGTCTCATCACATATTCATTCGTTATTTATAGCATCAATACTTAAATAAAATAATAGAATCCGGTGTGAGTGCATTAAAAATAAATATAATTAATAAAAAGTTAATAACTAAGGAAGTTATAGAACAGAATCTAGTGATTTTTAGAAATATTTATGTCTATGTTTGTTCTATCTGTCTGAATACATCTTAGATTAAATTTTAGCTTTGTATTATTAAAATATGATGTTATAAAAAAGCGATCATCGTTTCAAGGTTGTTGGAATACATTTTACACTGGCAGAAATTCGTTGAAAATAAAAAAATATATATGTAATCCGAAACTAACTCCGTTTGCCTCTTTCGACCAAAAACACAACTTTGAATTCGGTATGGAAATGTTCGTCCTGGGAAAGATGATAGAGTAGCTTTCATCCCACTGCTAAGCCCCTGATCTCTGACCACGTGATGTTAAATGCTACGCGGGACGCCGCGAGAGGTTAGTAGTTAATCTCTTATAACAAACGTAATAATTCTTAACGTTTTTTAGATATTATTATGTTTTTTTTTTAAATGTAATTCTAAAAACTTACGTTTTCCGATCTAAAATGAATCAAATCTGTCGTTTTTAATACGAAGTTTTTTCGTACAATAAAACAATAACATTATTCTACTACAGTGAATACGATAAATCAACTACTTTTATTATCAAGATGGCCGCAGCGAGCCGTGCGAAAAATTCGGGCTCTGGCAAAATCTATTTCAGCGCCGCCGTCTGGTTCAAGGTTATTTCGTACAAATCACCATGATACTGCGCATTAACACTTTAATATTCGATATACTAACGATACGAGCAATATTTGCGAACTAATATTTATTTTAATTTTGGTACTATTCAAATTATGCGGTCATTTTAAAAAAAAAACTTACGAGAAAAATTGGGTTTTTTGTTTGTTTGTTGTGTTTTCGATTAACTTTTCAGGCATGGTGACATAAGACACGAGTCTTTGTGTTTGAAATTCGTAGTGTATTCTAATTTGTAGCACCTTTGTTGTCATTTCAAATATTTGAACGAAAATCGTTTTTCATTAAAGTTGGCTTTTCGGCTAGTGTGACGTAATCGCGTTCGTGTTAGAAATTCGCGAATGTTCTCTAGCTCGTGGAATACGGCGTGATCTCGTCTTGCATTAAGATCGTCTCTAAGCAACAAATATTTCTCAAGTTTCCGAAATGTACTTTTATTATTCATTCGGTGACCTACAGATTGATTGTTATTTTTATTCGTGATTCTTTACAGAAGTCAAATGTCACATTGTTAATTTTGACACAATCCATTTAAAAAAAATGTAATATTTTATTTTTAGTAGATGAACATATTGTTATCTATAGTTTGAGGCACCACTAACCCAATGAGTTTCTCGCCGGAACATTTCAGTGGGTCGCGATTGCGATCCGATGGTAAATTCACTGCTTTTCCTAGGGCCAGTGTTAGCAAATTATCTGTCTGAGGCCCGTGAACTACAAAATCGGAGAAGCTGGAATAGCCCATTGAGGCTTCCAGCGTTTAAGTAGAGAAAAATTATATTTAAAATAAATTTTATCTATATCTAAAGCAAAGACAGCTAATGTTAGCTTGCATTTTTTTTATTTAGTATCTATTAGCATTTTTTTGTGTATTTTTTTTGTCTGTTACAAGGGCTTCTAGGCTTTCCTAAATTGTCTTCGGCCATAGTACTAAACGTAAAGTATACGCAAAAAATCCAACTCTTTCTTGCTGAATGTATGTATCGCATCACCGTTTTCTTAATGTTTATGGTTCTGTTATACGTGGGGTGTTTTGACTTAAAAATGTTATTAGACAGTCTTGTTAAACGTATTGTCTATTTTCTTTGAAATTTGTTTATATTTTTTCTCTAGTTAAGTACCATGTTTTACATAAAGAAACGACAGTTATAAAAGCCACAGATTAATAATTTCTTTATATAAATACCCTAAAAAAATTGACAGTGACGTCTAATTTCACGTCATACTCTTTGAACTCATTCCGAATTTAAAACCACAGACATAGTACTACCTACACCTAGTTTGAAAAAAAAAAACTATCGCGTTAATTTTGAAGCATCGCTTACGGCAGCAGAATTTTTAACTAATATTTTTTTAAAACACAATTGTGCTGTATAAAAAACAATGTCGTTCTCGTAATAAACAAGTAACTTCCTAGTTTAACTTGATTCCACCGGAAGTTAGTCACTCAGCGCGGCTGTATTCATTTATTTACAGATAATTTTCGTAGATTAAGGTTAGGTTAAGCATAATGCTCAACAAATAATATACTCGTATTAACTGATAACAAAAGTATCCTTAACATTTTATGATTATATAGTTTTGGCGAACGGCTTATCGGATTCAAGAAAAATATCCGCCCTTCAAGATCATCACTACTTTGAAAATACAGTGTATTAGATACTAGGACAATCGAAATCTAGCCAAATAGATATCTATAGCGCATAATACACCGTGGTCGATAGAACCAAACACAATTAAGAATAAATCGAAAAATATATGTAGTCTTTATGTTCTTTTAATGGACTTTTTGGCGAGATCGCGAAGATGCAATTTTATTGTTTTGTGACTCATTTTGTTTTCTTATTTTAATGTACATCAATAGTTGCTTGAAAACCGTTTATGTTCTCGGAAAGTAAAGTAGTGTAGGGAAATGAAAAAATAATCGCTAAGAGGACACGTTCCGGATTCTTCAAAAAATTACTGTTGAAAGCTGAGTTAATCTTCGTTTAACTTTTCATTTATAACATTTCACATTGATTCATTGGAAATGAAAAAATAATCGCTAAGAGGACACGTTCCAGATTCTTCAAAAAATTACTGTTGAAAGCTGAGTTAATCTTCGTTTAACTTTTCATTTATAACATTTCACATTGATTCATTATATTTATTTCTGTTTCACCCCTTTCATTCCGATCGACATCATAAAGCAAAGAGATCGAGATTTGGCAAAAGAACAAGATTCCAAGAAATTAAATATTTTTAAAAATAAAGAGTTTATCTATTTTTTTTAAAATTTTATATTACAGTTCATCAATAACTGCCTACTACATACCTACAAAATGACGAAAATAAGCTAACAAAATATGTAAATGAAAAACCCTAAAAATGCCGGAAGCCTTAAAGGTACTTACTACGCTTGTTATCGGTACCTATTGTAAAATCTTACCAAGCACATTGGGTAACGTGGCAATATAATATAAGCTCGGACGCACACCATATGACGTTTCTGCCTAAAATGTCTAGACTTTTTTTTTCGTATTGAGCGATAGAACTATGTATCAGTTCCAATCCTACTCTAGCAGATACCGATTTTACTTTGTCACATTATTATGTAGATATGAACACGTGTCTAACAAGTAATTAAAAGCTACATATGAGAGTTAGACGTCGTGGTGGTATGGTATTATATAGTATTAAAGTTGGCGCGAATTTGTATACGTATTATATTTTCATAATTTTTCGTTTGTCGACTGATCTTAAACAAACAGTACAAGTTATCCGAAGCTTATCTCAATTAAGTACCCAATAAACCATAATAAAATTGGTCAAGTTCGACACACAAATGCACAAACAAACAGATAAATGAAAGTATAGTTTCAATTTCATTTGTTTTTTTTTAGTTATATAATTGGTATAGATTAATAGAAATGTTTTTTTTTTAAGTACATTAAGAGTACAATTTTACACACACTTTAAAAGTTACTAGAATGTGGAGTAGTAGTAGCCGGTCGGGAGGACCGTGAAACACGGCCAATGAAATTATTATCCACAGATGCTAAATTTTATTAAATGTGGCTGCTTTTATTTCGATCACAATCACCCAATTAGAATTCCATGAATAGCTTTCACTCTCACTAAAAAATTTTGGAGAGTTAAATTGATACTTGTAAGAACAAAATAGCCGTCGAATACTCACAGTATTATTTTTATACACTTGATTCTTTACGATTTTCGGCACACTTAAAATACGATATGCACTATAAAAAGACTTACACTTAAATACCTATAATATAATACTTTACTAAAGCTACTTTAATTTATAAATTAAAAACTTAAAATTATAATGACACGAGATTTGAGAGTCGAGACGACGCACGTATAACACCGGCCAGCGCAGAAACCCGACTGATGCGACCTCGCGCGGCTTCTTAAGTAGAACTCAAAAGTTTAATTCAAAACAGGTCGTTCCGTTTCTCGTGCTCGAATACGATTACATTAGCATTACAAGTTCGTAACAATAAGGCGATTTCATTCATGCGAACAAATCAATCTATTCCATACATAAATTGGGAACGGATTATTTGTTATTTATTATTAACCTTTCATTACAAGAAATCAATTTTTATTATAATTTCAGTAATACAAATGTTGCAAATAAGTATAAGTAATACAAAATGTTTTTTAAGTAGATAATCGAAAACATTTTGATTTGATAGAACGAAATACAAAGATTTACAACAAATTTACAAAGTTTTTTTAAAAATTAAAAACAGTAAAATTTACTAAATTTCTGTCTTTTTTTGACAAACTGCCAATTTTTGAATTTTGTCTGTGAAAGTAACGAATTTTAAACTACCTCCATTTAAGCTTATTCAACATAATAAGTACACACTTTTTCAATACTTTTAAAATCTTTCAAAGAGTCACTACGTGAAGTTGTTCTGGTATAACCACAGAATTTTTATATATTTATAGTATTTTCTTCAATAATGTACATTTAGACAATCAATTTTATTCATGCATTGATATTGATTGATAAATATATTGACTATAATATAATAATACATATTATTTTTAATTTATTCAAAATTTATAATGGCTACGACCAATTACTTAACGGTAAAAACGCATTTATCAGAATTTAAAACAGACAAAGATGCATTAAGTGAGGTGAGTGACATAAAAACACCTAAAACAGTATTTTTATTATTTTGAAATTATAACATTTTATGTGTATCTAAGAACAAATGTATAGAATGCACACTTATAATAAAATATTCTTACTCTTTTAGTCGGCACAAATAGTATTTGTGTGTATGTATGTTTCTTATTTATTTAGAAACACGAATATTTAGCAATCCGCCATTTTGATTTTAATATTTTCAAATAATTCTTTCTATAATTTGTTATGACGCCGTTTGTCACTTTTAAAACTGTTATCTGGAAACTCAACGAAATCAGTTCAGTTAAATGATGGGGAGTATTCAGTTACTAAATATTCTGTTAGGCGTCAGAAAGCGGTACAAGTAACTCGGTGACGTCAGCGGAAGACCTACAAAAATTAGCCGTAATACTCGGTTTGAATAGTGCCGAGGATGTCTACCAAGAGAGATTTCGAGTTGACAGACGACGCCTTGAGGCTATGTTGGGTGGTAAGGAAATCAAATTACTTACAATTTTTTTATAGTAACCTGATCAGCATCCCGGCCATGATGTAGGTATCTTCATCTAATTTCAATGGTTCTTTAGTCGTCTGGGGTTTCAAGTCGTTTCAAGATCAATTCCTTCCAGTTTTTTCGGAAAAAAAGAAGCTCTACCAAGCATTATTTATTTTAAACAGTCCCGAATAAAAAACTGGAACTATGCAAATGATGGATACTTCAAAGAACCGTAACAAAGCAGATCTGAGGTACCACCTTAGATTTAATTTATAACTGACTGGACCGTCACGATATTAAAACACAAATTTGAAATCTCCAATTATTTTTAACTTTCATAGATAAGAGGTAATTAATTCGTGCTTACATTTGTATTTTTACAATTTCATAGATAACCTCGAGGAATCACAAACAGCGCAAGCATTCTTTCATCGGGTAAGGTTTTTGAAGTTAATATTTTTTAATAAAGCACGTACATACATTATTTGTAAATTGCTATAATTAAAGAATAGTTGTGCATCCAAATGATTCAATTTACAATCACAGGTAATGAATGAAACGAACACTTTAATAAATTGGCCTGCACGCTTGAAAATCGGAGCTCGCTCTAAAAAAGGTAAATAATAAGATGGAAATTCACTTAATTACTTATCTGGTCTCAAATAAATTTCTTTATTTTTGAATGAAACGAATCTTTATTATTCTTCAACGACAATTTGGCGGGAATTTACTGGCGCCAAAAAGACTAGCGAATGGGCTCCGTTCTGGCGGTCAAATCCAAAATTCGAATCATTTGCACGCGTCGGTTGCTGTAAAACAAACCAATTTCAATCAATTTTATTGTTTTTTATATTAATTAAATGAAGTAACGATGATTTCTGCCGAAAATTACGATGAATTAGTTTATGATGTTATTAAAAAGATACGTGATAATCGGTTTTGTGAATTTCTGAAATTTTTCGGTCAGTTATTAGTATATTTGATTTGTACCTAATTTTTTTTTGTGATTCCTGGTATTGATAATATTTATAATCGTGCTTAGATCCTCACGTGAGAGTCGCTGGTCGACCTGATGATGTGAAATTGGCTCGTGAAAAAATTATGCAGTTACTGGACACAAGGGTAAGTGCATTAAGCTGTTATGTATTCCACAAGAGACTTTTAATTAATCGAAAGTTGTAAGCATTTTACATAAGTGCTATCATACTAAGTTGAGATCACCTGTCCATCAATACTGTAAGTAGAGAATGTATCGCTTTTCTGTAAATCTGTAGTAGAAGATTTAAACCAATAACAATAACCCGCCATTTTTTAAGTCGATTACATGTAATTGTAACCTTAAATCAACGTTTGTTCAATTGTTTTCTATAAATTTATTAACTTCTGTACCTAATTCTTAGATCTCAAGGGCTGCGTAAGCAATAGCCGGAAACTGGCGAATGGCATGTTTTGTATCATCTATGCCTATTTAGTTTGCTAGTTCTTTGTGTATTTGTTCGTTCGACCATAAGCCATTAGACTGGTACATCTTTTTGGTTAGTATTGACTCCGGTAACGTCATAATACCAGAATTAGATCAGCGCCTTCTGTTTCGATAGAACTATGATCATATGATTCAATGGTTTATAGTCGCTATGCAGATACATCGTTAATTGACTTTGACCATTTGTAAATACTCGTAATCAGTATGAATTAAACATATACGTTATTTTTTTGGAAAACGGTATGCCTCCATTTCTATGGTCTAGACACGCATGATACGACCGATTCGGTTCCTATGTAGACATTTGAGTGTTAAGCTAAACGATGACCGCTGTGGATTTCCTCGCGTAAATAATAATATGTAATCTAAGTAATTAAGTAAATACAGGTGGTAGGACCTCCTATGAGTCCGCACGGGTAGGTACCACCACCCTGCCAATTTCTGCCGTGAAGCAGTAATGCGTTTCGGCTTGAAGGGTGGGGCAGCCGCTGTAACTATACTGAGATCTTAGAACTTACATCTCAAGGTGGGTGGCGTATTTACATTGTAAATTTCTATGGGTCTAGTAACCACTTAACACCAGGTGGGCTGTGAGCTCACCACCCATCTACAAAAAAAAATATTGGGAAAAAAACTTATCATTACCATGCTCAGCTCATAGGCAAAAATATTTCAGACAGAAACGTAGATAAAAACTTCATAAAAATGTTCATAGGGATTTTGAGCTCTATTTTACTCTAAAATAAAGCTGATTGCCTTTGTAATACAAATGAGAATTTGTTAACAGAGTAATCGTGTTACAATGAAAATCGACGTCAGCTACACGGACCATTCACACATAATCGGCAAGGTGAGTTCTTCAACCTATGTTAAATATAGGTAAAGGTGCGCATTAAAGCATTGAAGACTTGGAATTGACTAAGAAATGTGAATTCGTAACAATGCCGTTGGCGAGGCACATTACTGGTGAAGCAGTTTTATTGCTTGCGATGACCTGGTGGTAGGTGGTGATCACACGTCCATACCGATCCATCAGATCCAATAACCTTTGCATTAGACGCCTTCAGCTCTAACACCAGGAGCAGGCTTAGGAACCCCGGTAACCGTACTCGTCGAATTCGAAAAAGAGGTCCATGTACAACCTAACCCATGCATCAGCTCGCTGAGTTTCTCGCTGGATCTTCTCAGCGGGTCGCGATTCCGATCCGGTAGTAGATTCATTCGCGAAGCGGTTGCTCTTGAGTTGTTAGCGGAGGCGCTCGGGAAACTGTTAGCAAATTCCACCCCTTCTGGCTGGGCTTTTGCTCACCCACCTGTCCTGGTGAAACTGGAAAGGCCTCCGGGCCACCAGTAATACATCAATCATAATAAATAAATAAACGTGGTGATCGTCGCTCATGAACATAAAACTGTCAGGAACCCGTCAAAGTCACTGCCACGCTATTGTCTTAGCATTCGACTATCATCTCTAGAAAAGTAATAGGGAAGGTATCTCTTTCGGTAGAAGGTCGTCCGATGGTGTAAATAAAATGACGGTATCACCTCCCCCAAACAGGACATTTGAGGATTTTGTGTTTATGCAAAAAAAAAAGCAGTTCGTTCCGAGAATATGGCTAGCAAGGTGTAACAATGATCCAGCGAAATATCGAAGCAAAGTAAGTCTGATAATTGGAGTCTCGGTGTTACCATAGACCAAGGACACAGTGTCTTTTTATATTGCTGTTCCTAAGAATACAATAATCTAATATATCGGCTGAAGTTATCTTTAGTAAGACACATTAAAGCTTTCATTTAGACCAGGGGCTCCCAAACTTATTTTGTCTGCTACCCACTTTGAGAATAAGTTATATTTTAGCGCCCCCATTTTTTCACCTACTTATAAATCACTATAACGAGAGCTCAGTCGGTGTCTAAGAGTCCTCCTGAAATTACAAATCGCCTTCAAAGCATCTACAGAACACACCCATTTTTTTCTGGGTCTCTTACCGCCCCCCTTTGAGGCCTCAAGCGCCCACAAGGGAGCGTTATCGCCCTCTTTGGGAAAGGCTGGATTTAGACGGATAGATAATTCCAAACAGGGTGGTTTGACGATAAAACGCGTCATGGAAGAGACGGGCTGCCACATTCACTTCCCGGACTCGAACAGGACCAGCACCGTGGAGAAGAGTAACCAGGTCTCCATCGCAGGGGACATGGAAAGAGTCGAACGAGCCAGGGCAAGGGTTCGAGTGAGTTCATACTAGACATCTCACTGTCACATTGTTTTAGAACTGACCCCGATTCTCCTATGTGACCGCTTAGACTGACTTAGGGTTGCGCTCACTGGGTTCCGTAAAGGGAAAATACTAATAAGCATAGTTTCTGCCAGCAGCCCTTAGACATCACGGCGTAGATGTCTCCACATTGACACATAGAATTGAAGTCTCAACAATCTTTGTTCTGCCCTTAAGTTACGTTAGTCTTTATCGCATAAAAAAATAATCATGGAATATAAAAATGTTATTAATAAGACTATTGGGTACAGAATATGACTTTATCTGAGATTTTTTTTTTTTATATTTTTAATCTGCTTTAAAGTATGTAATCGGTTTTATAGCTTTAGAATAGATTTCTGAAATTGCTTTAAAATTTTCAGAAGAAAGCTACAAATGTAACAAACAAATCCGTATTGGATATATCCTTATAAAACGCTAAATCCGACCTACTGACACCTAATTCATTTATGTTCCTATAAACATTTTTGTTCATAAATTAAAAATGTTTCACAACTAAACTCTTCCGAATAGTCACGGAAATTCCCTGCCGACTGAGCTTTTGCTCGCTCACCTGTCCTGGCGCAACTGGAAAAATCCTGCGGGCCACCAATAGTCCTTTTTTTCTAAAAAAACGTCATTGCAATTTCAGGCGTAGTTTTTATTAATAAACTAGCAGACCCGGCCACACGTTGCTGTGGCTAAGGTTTTTGTTTCTAAATAAAACGTGGCCGGCTATGCTAATACCAAAAATTAACAAAGTAAGAATAATTGGATTTCACTGTATTGCGTTTACTACGAAATAAATTTGACATAGCAACACGTGGTGCTTATGCCATTAAATTATAGCTTATGTGAAACGTTGGTATTTTTAACATAGCGCCATCTATGAGATATTAATATCAGACAGTATAACAATTATCTGTAAAAACTGATTTAAGGTGCCATCTGTTTTAGACTTACGAAACATACAATTAATAACAATAATCAACATAAGAAATCATTTTATTGTTAATTAAAAAATATTGCGACTATTCATCGAAACAAAAACCATCCTATGGCCTAAGTTGGAACGAAACACATTTTAAAAAAAAGTTAAAATCGGTTCAGTAGTTTAAGTTTCCATCGCGGACAAACAACTTGACACGTTATTTATATATAGATTCTCAAGTAAATTGCATTAATGTGTCATAAATGTTTCCAGGCGCTAACCCCACTCGTATTCAGCTTCGAGCTCCCAATAGTGTCGGCTTCACAGCCGCTGCCGGATATCAACTCGCCCTACGTACATCAGATACAAGAACAGTACAACGTTCAGGTAATATATCTTCTTCTATCTTCTTCTTATATCTTCTATCTTCTATATATATGTATAAAAATGAATTGCTATTCGTTAGTCTCGCTAAAACTCGAGAACGGCTGGACCGATTTGGCTAATTTTCGTCTTGAATTATTTGTGGAAGTCCAGAGAAGGTTTAAAATGTAGATAAATATGAAGAAAGTTCGGAATTAAATAAAAATAACAATTTTGTTTTTCTTATGATGTGTCCCCGTCGGACGGATTCCTTTTGTCTTGTTTTAAGTTTATTTTATACAAAAGCTTAGGTCTTTTATTTATCGATTGAGGCACTACGAAGTCTGCCAGGTCAGCTAGTATATAAATAAATAAATATATATTTTGTCAGCTTAAGTTATCGAGCCATCGGCTAAATTATTATATTTCCATCCACTAAAACCGTTCACGTTTTAAACAAAAACGGTTAAAGTAAATGTAGTATAGTAAGTATTATGTAAATATGTAAGTATAGTAAAAGCAGCATTTTACGTATATTAATCAAATTATTATTATTTGTTAAAATAAATTTACCTAAAAATTATACCCATAAAAGTTAAATACCTATCTTGTCTAAACCTTACAAAAACGACTCGAAAACTATTTGCTATTTATTACGATCAGGAGCTTGATTTAGTTTTAACTAAATTTTAATTCTTACGTTATTTGCTACGTTTAAAAAACTTTAAAAATTTTGTGGCCAAAACAGTATGAAAAGTAGACTTAATTATGTTTGAAAAAAGTAATTGTATTTACGAAGAATACACCACGGAACGTATTACACGGAACTACTAAAACGTCATAAACGGTTTTGATATCAAACGAACCTATGAAAACGAGGCGAGACATTAGAAGTCTCGGTTGTTTCGATAAGTGGGTATTGTGGACCTTATAACGGAACCTAAAATTCACCAGTTAGGATATGCTGCGAGCCTACAAAAGCAGTGCCACAGTCATTTTTTTTCAATGAGTATACGTACTTTAAATTAAGTTTTTGACCTCTATAAAAAGAAGGACAAAAATTCCGGTGAAGATCTTCATATCTTGATTGCGTTTGCGTTCTCAGGTGATGATCCGTAACCGTCCGAAGCTCCACGCCAACCTGTTGGTCGTGAAGGGAGTCCAGTGGGAAGTGCAGGCCACCATGGAGGCCACCAAACTACTCATGAACTACATGTGCGGACCACTCGCCGTAAGTACGAAAAGTCCATGCAACGTGCGGTAAAAGAATTTATGAAACTATATTTAGCGCCATCTGTTGTTAACGGGTGCAACTAAACGATAGTATTTTAAAAGTTAAATAAAATTTGCATGCAGTTGGAAAAGCGCCCCTAGCGGAAAACGTAGGTAAACGTCCCAAATCCATACAAATTTGAGTTAGCTTTTACGCTATCGAGAACGTTAGAAAACTCGCACTAAGCACGCAGATGTGTAAATGTTACTTGTATACAGATGATATTATGTAGCGAAAAATCCACAATTAAAGTAAGGGCGAGCTGTTGCCTGTTGCGTGCAGCCAATGACGCTTCCAACGCCATCTATTTTTTTTTTTTTTAATTTCCATTCATACGCTCACTTAATTCTAAGTACCTTACCTACCTAGCTATGCAATTCAACAACTGAACTGACGGTAATTTTTCAATAAAGTTTAAGCTATTGTCTAGTGTTCACACACTGACGGCAATAACAGCAATATTTGTAATCGAGAATGATTGTATAGCACATAATAAATAAATAAATCACTTACTTATTTATCATTAAATATTTACGTATATAAAATATGCACGCAGTCAAAAATCAAGCTTTAATTCAACTCTGAATTGAGCCATGACTGTGATCAACACTTCAGCGTGCTTATTACTACACCACCAAGACACTCAAGAACATTTTCAAACAGCTGACACGCGAGGTCAACGACTTTGTTGGATATTTTCATTTTAGATTACGATCACCGGCCTACTAGTATAGCTCCCGTATAGTCGATTTAATTCTTATTTTTAGTAACCTAGTTTTAATTTTCATACCGCTATTCCCAGAGCCAAACCCTGGTCCAGATGTCACTGGAAATATCTCCGATGCACCACGCTGTGGTGGTAGGTCGGGGTGCTGAGCAGCTGAAGGTCATCATGAAGGGCAGCGGGACGCAGATAATGTTCCCGGACGCGGACGACCCCAACATTCCGCCCCTCAAAAAGAGCTGCGTCACTATCACCGGACAGATCCAAGACGTGTACACGGCCAGGCAACAACTTGTGGTCAGCTGACAATCTACATCAAACCTTATATGATAAAGCTTCATTTGTACAACCTTCCTGTTCATCTCAGGGAATAATCAAATCCTTTAGCCTCTTTTTTGCTTTTGCTATCTACTAGAACAGGCAAACGGAACATAGCCCATACAGCCAAGTCTTTATACTTTAAGGCCCAGTATAAAGTATATATTTTAAACGGAAAGTAAATTCATCGCGGCCTAAAGGATAAAACGTCCGGTGCGTTCGTATCTAGCGATGCAACTGTGTTCGAATCCTGCAGACGGATACCAATTTTTCTAATGAAATACGTAGGTACCTAGTTAACAAATGTTCACGATTGACTTCCACGGTGAAGGAATAACATCGTGTAATAAAAATCAAACCCACAGAATTATAATTTGCGTAATTACTGGTGTTAGAACCTCTTGTGAGTCCGCACGGGTAGTTACCACCGTCCTGCTTATTTCTGCCGTAAAGCAGTAATGCGTTTCGGTTTGAAGGGTGGGGTAGCCGTTGTAACTATACTAAGACCTTAGAACTCATATCTCAAGGTGGGTGGCGCATTTACGTTGTGGATGTCTATGGGCTCCAGTAACCAATTAACACCAGGTTGGCTGTGAGCTCGTCCACCCATCTAAGCAATAAAAAAAATGTAATTGAATTACATAAAATATTTTAAAGTTTTTAATTCAATAAAAGGAAATGACAGAAACAGTTGTCCAATAAACAGGGCAGCCTGCCGCTGGTTGTGATCTTCGATGTGTCTGACGAGGCGTGTCGCGTGGACAACGACGCCGCCAACAAGCTGATGCAGAAACACAACGTCTACATCAACATCAGACGCAAGCCTAAGCAGGGGATCGCTTCCGTCGTCATCAAGGGGATAGAGAGATGCGCGGGTGACTCGTCTGTTATCTATACTTAATATTATAAAGATGATTTTTTTTCCTACCCATGCTGATAGCCTTGAGAGGCTATTTCAGCTACGCCCTAACGTGTATAGCTCACGGGGCTCAAACCTGACGATGTTGCTAACACGAACCCTAGCAAGTCGTGCTTCGCAGAATTTACCGCCGAATCGGAAATGCGACCCACTGAGAAGATCCGGCGAGAAACTGGGCTGTGTCTATGGGTTAATTCGCTCGTCGAGCCCTTCGTCGCAAGCGATGGGTTCCGTGAGGACAGTGACCGGTGCTTGTGGTGCCTAAAAGCACCGTTAATGAATAAACTGAAGAGATTGTTTGTTTGAACGCGCTAATCAGGAACCACTGGTCCGATTTGAAAAAAAATTTCAGTGTTAGATAGCCCATTTTTTGAAGAAGGCTATAGGCTATATATGACATCACGGTAAGATCAATACAAACGTAGCACCAATAAAGAATGTTACAAAATTCTATTATTCAAAAATATTTTCATTTTCTACGTAAATGAAGTCGTGGTTAAAATGTAGTGTTATGCCAAAGTAACTATTCCACGCGGACGAAGTCGCGTGAAAAAGCTAGTCTCTATTTATAACGCTAACGTTTCGTATTGGATCGACCGCTTTTTAGGACTAGCTGTTTCGATGAAGTCGAATTTTTCCTAATACACTCTAAGAATAAGTCCAAGATGTCTTGAGGGGTTCAGGTTTACATTTTCATGTGATACTCGTGTCAATCAATTTAATGCTGAGAATAAGCGTCCACGACGCACCAAAACCAGTTGTATTTATATCATTATTATTTTTCTCTTAGTTCAATTTTTTGTTTAACAACTATCCCTTCAAATGGTTTGTATGTGAGCGGGCTATCTTGTTTTACATCTATATATTAATACGTGAAAGAAAAACTTTGTACACTTTTTTTCGAAAATTTGCAGACGGAGGACTACGAAATTTCCCACACATATAGATAATGTAGAGGCGTGCAGAATGCTAATATATATTTTTTAATTATGCCTAAGAATACATTAAATAAATAAAAGAAACATGACACACACTACCATGTGTTTGTAACATATACACGCACATATACTCTGTTTATTGTCAAACTTTTGCTATTGTTAAAAGTCTGTGGTCAAATTAAAAATAGATTAATGTTTTTTGTCTATAGTGTAGTCTTGGCAAAATCTGTGATTATAGATAGTAAATTAATAATAGTCTTTGACAATAGAACCGTATTAATGTTAAACTTATAATTTCAAGTAAGAATAAAACGTTATTATCGTCATCAGGCGACATCTACGAAGCCCGCCGCGAGCTACTGGGCGGGAAAGAGCCGGTCATCGCAGCGGAGATACCGGAGTCGTACAACATCCCGTCGCTGGGCAGCACCATGCCCAACTTCGGGCCGTTCAGTCCGTTCTCGGCGCACGCGTCGCCCTACAGCCCCGAGTGCGGCGGTGCGGCGGGGCCCGCGCCCTACACGCCCGAGTACGGTGCCGTGGTGTCGCCCGGCGCGTGGCTGCTCAGCCCCCCGGCGAGGGCGGCGCACTTCCACTACCCCGCGCTGGGACCGACCCTACAGCTGCCGTCGCAGAACTCCGTCGTGTACAAGAATCAAACTTGGAACCGTACGTGTTTTTTTTTTATTGCTTAGATGAGTGGAAGAGTTCATAGCCCACCTGGTGTTAAGCGGTTACTGGAACCCATAGACATCTACAACGTAAATGCGTCACCCACCTTGAGATATTAGTTCTAAGGTCTCAGTACAGTTACAACGGCTGCCCCACCGTTCAAGCCGAAACGCATTACTGCTTCACGGCAGATATAGGCAGGGGGGTGGTACCTACCCGCGCGGACTCGCAAGAGGTCCTACCACCAGTAACAATTTATTATTACGTTTGGTATTTATTAAACTTTGATAGAGTATACATTCAATTGCTGTGGTCACTTGCACAGCAAGGCCACGCTGCCCCTGTGTGCGAAGTGTGCAGTGCACACAGGCGCTAAGACAATAAGGGCGCCACCAACGAAATAATTTATGTTACACTTACACAATAAAAAAATCTTTGTGGTGAAGTATCGATAAGTAAGTGGATACAATAAGCGCAACATATACCTTGTAAATAACAAAACTTAAAATGCATTTCTAGTAGGTACAAGCCTCACAAGATTTACGTCAAAACAATAAGTCAAAATTAACAAATAATAAAAAACGATGATTCGTAAAAATAGGAGGCGCTTCACGACTGCCGGGGGTCGACGCGATCCTGCTGGACAGTTAAGCCTTGTTCGAACTAGACGAGTATTTTAGTCGAGTACCGAGTAATTTAGTAAAATTCACCCAACTTTCGGACATTCTCAAATTATCAAAGTATTCTTTGGGATCTCTTCCAATGCTATTTCCTTCAGAAGACATTTAGTAGCTCCTAGTTTATCTCTTCTATCGATCCATTTTCGTACCCACAACTTATTTTTCTTAATCACAGAAATTTCCTCATCCACCTCTTCCAAAACAGCCATTACGATTAGTTTAATCAGTTTATTCACTCTATAGCGTTGCAGCCTGTTCATCTTGCAAAACACCACTCACTTGTGCACTCTACTGGACCGTAATGCTAATGATTTCTGTGCAGTAGCGAGTAGCTTAGCCATTAAATTACTCGGTACTCGACTAAAATACTCGCCTAGTGCGAACAAGATTTTATTGTCGCGTGTCTTTACACTGCATGAGTATTTCTTTACATTAACTATTGATTTCTCTAATAAACCATTAGTTGACTTTCGTGAATATTCATTACTAGCGACCCGCCCTCGCTTCGCTTCGGAAACATTAAAACACACATGACACCAAAAAAAAAAAAAAAAAAAGTAGCCTATGTTCATCAGGGACAATGTCGGCTTCTAATGGAAAAATAATTTTTCAAATCGGTCCATTAGTTTCGGAGCCTATTCGAAACAAACAAACAAACAAATCTTTCCTCTTTATAATATTAGTATAGACTTACGAATCAGGATAGTCATTTTTGGATACACCTCTATAATAATATAGTAATAATGAACGCATTGTGTTTTTATACAGCGCTGTCTAACAACAACGACATAAGTGGACTGCCACAGACGATGTTAATGCAGCAACCCTACCAGCAAGCGCCGGCTGAAAACCGACCCGTAAGATTATAAGCCGCCTTATTTTATGTAACTTACGGATAGCGATTAATGAGTATTCGTACGTTATTATAAAAACAGTTTATTTCTCATCTAAATAAGGGGTTTATCCGTAACATACAATAAAATAATACTATGTCTTAGTAATATTCTATCAACAACAGATGGCGTTAGTTATGGATTCATAGGGTTTTTTACTGCACTGTACAAGCACTTTTGCAGCCCAGTGTACAAAAGATATCGAAAGACAATTTAGATATGTGAGATTTCCTTTGGAGGCGCTCGGGCAGCCATTGGCAAATCCCAAGCCTCGTGACGGAGCCCGTGCTCACCCACTTATCCTGGGGAAACTGGAAAGCGCTTTGGTCCACCAGTAATTCTTCCTTCATCAAAAAAAAACAATTTCGAACGTAGCACTTAGTCACACAAGAATCCGAAAACAATATTCGAAAGGGTATCTAGAATTAATTAAAATTTACAATTATCGGTACAATGACGACCCTCATGATGTTACCATACAAATATGTGCATTATTGTTATGGGTCTATATCTATGTATCTTTGAACATGTACTTACTTTTTTTCTCTTAAAAATCAATGCACCTACCACATCTCTCTACAGCATCACCCTTGGTCGAATGGTATTAAGTCCGCCACTGTACATAATTATTTTATTGATAACATTAAAGCTAAAATATTCTTTTTGTGCTCTTATGTACAGCTAGAGAGTTAATATGAAATGATATAAGGTGTATTGTACACAGAGCACGCTGAGCCAACTGCTGAACTCGAGCTCGCAGGCGAGCAGCGGCTACCAGAGCAACTTCACCGGCAGCTGCGTCTCCCTCGACGCGCACAACATGTCCGGTAACTTCTCGATCCTCCTCCTCATCAGTGCTCTCACGATAAGGGCTGGGCCAAGCCGGATAAATAAAGCTTCCACCGAAGTACAAATTAAAACTCTGTTAAAAACTTAGAACACTTAGGAACGCTTTAAAATTCTCAATTCACTTCTTCTTCTTCTTCGCTTCATGTGATTAGTTCACCGTTTTGCTTCGAGTAGAACCGATTACTGACTGCCTTAATGTCATCTCTGCAACACTTAAAGTCGACACGACATCGCTACAATTATCGAGAACATTCCCGGCAAGACCAGTCGTTTTGATATTCGTTTCCGCTCTTTGATAATAGATGGCGTTGCACTTCTCGAGCGTTCTCGATTTTAATCGTTCTTTTGATATTCGTTTCTGCGGTTCGACGATAGATGGCGTTACTCTTACCGGCGTAACAATATTATAATGATATGCTTATATTAGGATTATAATTCTCTCCACGATCTGAATCTGCTGATCTTTTAGGAGGCGAAGGCAGTAACGTCGGCTCTCCCTCGGTGTCCCCCATCAGCAAGACTCACAGCCCCGCGCACGCTGACGCTGAACGATCACAAGGTATCGCAAATACGTTTAACGATACGAATATTTCTTTGATATTTGCTTAGATAAGTGTCTACACTTCGAGAGGTGTTAAGTGGGCACCGAAATCTATAGACGTCTACAGCGTAAATGCCACCATCCACCTTGAGATATAACTTCTAAGGTCTCAATATAGTTAAACGGCTGCCCCGCCCTTCAAACCGAAACGCATTACTGCTTCACGGCATAGATAGGCAGGGCGGCGGTACCTACCCTTGCGGACTCACAAGAGGTCCTACCATCAGTAGACGATTTTGGTCTTAACGATTGGTCATTGCGACGGTGTCGTTTCGCAGAGTTGGCTAGTATAATTTCGGATATACCGCTGTCCGAGCGGCGCGCTGTGGGCTGCGAGAAGAAGACGCTGGAGACGCTCAACAAGCTGTCGCCCCTCACCGAGTACAGGAAGATGAAGCAGGAAGCCACTAAGGTAACCGGTGCGCCGTGCGCGACTTAACTACCGCACGATCATAACAAAAAGGTTTTAACAATATTATTATAATGTTTTTGCTGACGCTACTTCAATATTTGGTTTTATAACAGTACTATTTTTTTGCTGACGCTACATCAATATTTGGTTTTAACAGTACTAATTTGTTTTTCCTGACGCTACCTCAATATTTGTTTTAAAATTTGTTAATAAAAATTCACGAATCGTAATGAGGAATCGACTGGAAGTAGAACGTCTATTAAGCCTGCGCCGCAGTATTTTGTGTTTTAGTAAATGATTAACATGCGGCTCTTATGTTGGTGCTCCTCCGATGCTAGTAGGCAGCGGCTTGGCTCTGCCCCTGGCATTGCTGAAGTCCATGGGCGACGGTAACCACTCACCATTAGGTGGGCCGTGTGCTCGTCTGCCTACAAGGGCTATGAAAAAATAAAAATAAATGCTCATGGACATCAGCAATGCCAGACACAGCTGAGGACGCTCCGCCCTAAGCACGTTATTACGGATCCTTCCGATCTATTAACGGTGCTTTAAGGGTACCTCATCTTTGATCTCATTTCTCAAGGCGGGCTCCAGTAACCACTTGAGGCGTCGTGAGCTATTACTAAAGCTATTATCCTCTTCGTATATTTATGAGCTTAATATACAACGGACTTTAATTAGATTAGCAAATTTATGATGACAATTGAGCACTCTACCAATTCCGCAATGAAGGTGACAAACACGGACTGATCCCAGCTCGTCAATGTTTGCTTCGCTAATGTTTTGGATTGTGGTTGATGTTCGTTGTGTTGCAGGCGATGCGGGAGAGCGTGTGCGGCGGCGGGTACCGGGTGCCCACGCCGCGCTGGGCCGGCTACTACTTCAGCCACACGTCGCCGGGGCCTATCAACCTGCACGATAACGAAGGAATCACTTCGGTTAGCTTCACTGAAACAACATAATCGACGCTTGAAAGGCAAACTTGACTAAGCGACAATAACTGCTTTGTACATAGGCAATAACCATATTCGATGCGCAAAAAATATTTATTTCTAGGTCTATTAAAATCATTTCAATCCTTCAGCTACTAGCTAGATTCCACTACAGCTAGATTTGTTAAAATAAATTTTGTTTTCAGGTATTTCAACTTTAAATTAGTCTACTGTAAAGTTCACGCATTGTCTTTTGGTCACGTTTGCCTTTCACGCGTCGATATATTTGTCGGAGAAACCACATTTATTAACACCATCGTCAGACATCGTAGAGACGAATAGGGTGATCGAGCTAAGAGAAATATTGGGTACACCAATCACGTTTACTGTCTTAGAACAATTTAGAAATCTTCTCTTGACGTTGGCAAATGAAAACGAATGACAATTCTTAGGACGGAGGAAAAGGTCTTCAAGAAAGCTGGTTGGTAAGTGTGATGGCGTCTACGCGCCTCCATCGGCTAGGCTAGACTAGGCCAAGTTAGCAGAGTTCCGACGATATCGCAATCGTGCTGCCATCTCTCGACAATCATGCTGCGTTTCGTTTAGCTACCAAACTAATGAACGAGCATACGGCCCACCTGATGGTGAGTGGTTACCGTCGCCCATGGACTTCAGCAATGCCAGGGGAGAGCCAAGCCGCTGCCTACTGCTTAATACTCTCCGCAAGCCTCGTTTGAAGAAGGACATGCCATAGCGCTCGGAGGACATGCCATTGCGCTCGGGAAACACCGTGGAGCTGCATCATCTAGAGACGCCTTTAGATTTTCTTAATCATTGTAGAAAGGTCTATAAATTTGCTCGAAATGGTAAAATATTCTAATTGTATTATTTGTATGTATGTTGTGCTTTACATTTGTTTTGTTACTATGTCCTTACTCACATATGCTTAAAGAAGTCACTGTTGCTAACATTAATAGGGATAAATGAATTTAATAATAATGAAGTGACTATAGCCAGCAATGGTTGGTTGCAGCCGGAGAAGGCGTGGAGCAGACCCGACCTGGTCCGGCCCAACATCGCGGAGAGCGCGCCGCACAAGCCGTGCCGCTACAAGCAGCTGTACGAGCTGCTGCGAGACGTCGGACTGCACAAGTACATCGGTCGGTAACAGTCGCTACTGCTTTTTTCGTGCGGGCTGAAGGTCTAGACCAGTCTTTCTCAAAGTGGGCGATAACGCCCCCTGGGGGGCGTTTGAAACCTAGAGGGGGGCGTTAAGAGGCCCAGGAAAAAATGGGGGGCGTTGATGTGGGTTAGGGGGGCGCTGTAAAATTTGTAATTTCATTTACTTAATTTACCCATTACCGTCCAATGTCAAATAGTATAAGTAAGCCTAAACAGCTCACTTATTGTAAACATTGTTTACTATTTTATTTCTATATAATAATAGGTTGGGGAAAAAGTTTCTTCGCATTTTTTAAGAACATTCACAACATTTTTTAATATAGTTTATTCGCATTTAAGTAAAGTATGTCGGTACCATTTTGTTCGATAGCTTTTTGCCATCTTGTTGGTAGGGACATGATCCTATTGCTATAGAAAATTTGGGGCTTCTGATCAAAATACCGCGACAATTGGTTTTGGCAGTCCTCTCGTGATGTTAACCTGACACTGCCTAAAGAATTCTGAAGAGACCGAAACAGGTAGAAACCTGAAGGTGCAAGGTAACACCTCCCAGCCAAGCTCTCTTAATTTTTGCTGAGTGGCTAAAGATGTGTGAGGTCTAGCGTTATCGTGATGAAAAACCACACCCCTTCTGTTGATTAATTCCGGCCGCTTTCTCTCAACTTCTTGCTTTAATCTCATCAGTTGTTCGCAGTAGAGTTCAGAATCGATGGTCCTGCCTGGTGGTAACAGCTCATAATGTATAATGCCCTTCCAATCCCACCACACACACAGCATCACCTTGTTGCGAGTTAACCCGGGTTTTGCCAGAGTCTGTGAAGCCTAACCGGCCTTTGACCACAACCTTTCTCGTACGTTCTTGTCGTACGTGATCCACTTTTCATCACTAGTTATCAGCTTCTTCAAAAATGGTTCGGTTTCATTACGTCGTAATGAAGAATCACAAATGAGTACATGGTTCATTAGGTTTCTTTCAGTGAGCTTTTTTGTGTACCCAGTTTTTTTCAAATGCGCCATAACTATTTTGTGGTCAATTCCCAGTTCTTCAGTTACATCGCAACTACTGATATGCCGATCTTGCCTCACTTTTTCAAAAATGGCATCGATTTTATCCGTAATAGGGCGACCAGAGCGACGTGCACCTTTGACTTCAAAATTTTCGGATTGAAAACGCTTAAACCAAATTTGTGCTACTCTCACAGACACTGCACTAGGTCCATAAACATCGCAATATTTTTTCACGGCTGGCGTTGCTTTTTTACCTTTTTTGTAGTAAAATTTTAAAATGTATCGAATATCTTCATTAGATTCACTCATCTTGACAGTACGAAAAATAAGTAAAATCACACATCTTCCTAATTTTAATTTGGAATTATCTTCTTTCGAACTTAAACTTTTAATGATACCAAAACCAGCCAGATACAAATAGTATAGCCAAGGAGATTTTATTACAAGTTCATACATTTTTAAGCTATTGCATAGCTTTTATCGCGGGCCTTGAGCGCGGCGACCGAATCATGAAATTCCGTAACGAAAAAAACCTAACATCCCTCACTCCGCCTACCATGTAGCTCGCGTTCAACACATTCACACGTTGCGCTTGTGTAGTGTTTGTGAATAAGCGCGTGGCGTGACGTCACACTGCATGCGCATCATGAAAAGTCTGCCCATCTCTCCCTCGCGCGGTTTAGCTTATGAGTATGAAGGGGACAGTTAAGGTTTTGCCTTTATTAAGGTTTAATGTAGCGTGGTCTTGTTTTATTATTGTTTTAATATTAAATTATCATTGTCTAATTATAATGTCATAAGTTGATAAAAAATGCTATGCAATAGCTATACCGCCGCAGTTCCCGAGTGCCACACGTTTTTTTTTTTTTTGTCAAAAGGAAATCGCTGGACTTCCGCCCTTCACTAGGGATGGAGGGCGGGGCATGTCGGAGTCGAACCGACTAAAACCTCTTGTCGCTCAACAACCAGCATCTAAACCTCGCATGAGACAGAGCTCATGAAAAGGCA